>NC_092398.1:24171591-24505252 GCF_030028105.1 Mobula birostris
GCGCAGAGGTGAACAGGACGCTCGGCGTGTCGGAATTCAGAGTTCTATTCTACTGTCCTCTGTAAGGGGTTTGTACGTCTCCCCTGTGAAGGCATAGGATTCTTCTAGGTTCTCCGGATTCCTCCCGCAATCAAAAGATGTACTGCTCGCTAGGTTATTTCGTCATTGTAAATATTTTTTTGATGAGACCATTGTAAGATATGTGTGTTGCTGAACGGTGCGGCTCTTTGGGCCATGCTGCATCTCTAAATAAAATAAAGTAACATAAAATAAAATAAATCGAAATAATATAAAATTAAAAAATAACTTTCAATAGCATGCGGTATTTAATTTCCGTAAGTGCCTCAGGTTGTGCAAACTATTTCATCTTCCCAGAACATAAGGCGCATAAAATTCAATAAAGACAATAAGAACAATGTTTCAATTGGAGTGCTTGATGCGGAACTCAGCAAGTGACCGGGATTGGTAATAGAGGCTGATATAACATATTGATATAGAAGTGAGTTTTATAAATTAATTTTATACACCTGGACACCAGTAACCCTCTGAACGTTTAATTAATCATTAACCTTGTAGATTTAATCTTTCAAAGTGAATCATTCCATAACTTTCCGGATCGAGCTCCATCTGCCACTTTACAACCCAGCTCTGCATTATGTATTTCAACAGTTAAATTACGAAAACCGTCAATTCTCCTTGGATGGTGGAGTGGCGACAGGAGAGAAAAGAAACAAGTGGTAATACCGAGGTTAGTTTTAAAATATAAAGTAATACTTTTGCCTCCTGGTCTAATCATTTTGTGGGGAAGAGTTGTGGATTCATTTCTCGAATAAATCCCACGTCTCGATCATTCCTGGTGAACGCCCGAGCATTATTAGGCTGCGTAAATGCACCACCTCTTATGGACACTAATTAATTCCATATGCCACTAGGAATTTCGTTAATTCTTCTTTTCCCCGGTCCTCGGAATCGGTCTCGGTATGGTCATGCGAATTCGGTCTTATTAGACACTACCTGATTGCTGTGCCTTTTCACCATTATTAGCTGCGATACACATTTTGTTTCTCCTTGAGAAATATTTCAATAGCATGGTGTATCACTCGCAGAAGCATACAGGAATTAGGGGTACCGTCCGTGTTGACTAGTTTGTCATTGGAATTGGTGTCTTCCTGCGGGATATGACAGCACCTCGGGAGACATCTTCTTTACAGATGAACACGTCCTAAACTTCAAATTGCACAAAGGCTTTTCGATAAATGGTCAGGCCATACTACCAAGAAACTCTCTCTCTCTCTCTCTCTCTCTCTCGACCACCCCTCACTCTCTCTCAAGCACACACAGACCACAGACATCCTCCCCTCACCCCCACACAGGATACAGATGGACATTCGGACAATCGTTTGCACGTTATCCAACATCAGGATGTAGTAGATTGTACAGCATAGGTATAAGCCCCTCGGCCCCCAATATCGTGTCAGAACAATTAAATTTGTAATCACGACAAAACTTGTAACAGAACTAGTCCTTTATGCCTAAATAATATTCATACCCTTCCAATTTTCTCATATTCATGTGCCAATATAAATTGAAACCATAGAAACTACAGCAAGAAACAGGCCTTTTGACCCTTCTTGGCTGTGCCAAACCATTTTCTGCCTAGTCCCACTGACCTGCACACGGACCATATCCCTCCATACACCTCCCATCTATGTATCTGTCCAATTTATTCTTAAATGTTAAAAAAGAACCCGCATTTACCATCTCGTCTGGCAGCTCATTCCATACTCCCACCACTCTCTGTGTGAAGAAGCCCCCTCTAATGTTCCCTTTAAACTTTTCCCCCCTCACCTTTAACCTATGTCCTCTGTTTTTTTTCTCCCCTTGCCTCAGTGGAAAAAGCCTGCTTGCATTCACTCTATCTATACCCATCAGAATTTTATATACCTCTATCAAATCTCCCCTCATTCTTCTATGCTCCAGGGAATAAAGTCCTAACCTATTCAACATTTCTCTGTAACTGAGTTTCTCAGGTCCCGGCAACATCCTTGTAAACCTTCTCTGCACTCTTTCAACCTTATTTATATCCTTCCTGTAATTTGGTGACCAAAACTGAACACAATACTCCAGATTCGGCCTCACCAATGCCTTATACAACCTCATCTTAACATTCCAGCTCTTAAACTCAATACTTTGATTAATAAAGACCAATGTACCAAAAGCTCTCTTTACGACCCTATCTGCCTGTGATGACACTTTTAGGGAATTTTGTATCTGTATTCCCAGATCCCTTTGTTCCACTGCACTCCTCAGTGCCTTACCATTAACCCTGTATGTTCTACGTTGGTTTGTCCTTCCAACGTGCAATACCTCACACTTGTCAGTATTAAGTTCCATATGCCATTTTTCAGCCCATTTTTCCAGCTGGTCCAAGTCCCTCTGCAGGCTCTGAAAACCTTCCTCACTGTCTACTACACTTCCAATCTTTGTATCATCAGCAAACTTGCTGATCCAATTTACCACAGAATCATCCGTATCATTGATATAGATGACAAATAACAATGCACTCAGCACTGATTCCTGTGGCACACCACTAGTCACAGGCCTCCACTCAGAGAAGTAATTCTCTACCACCACTCTCTGGCTTCTTCCATTGAGCCAATGTCTAATCGAATTTACCACCTCTCCACGTATACCTAGCGACTGAATTTTCCGAACTAACCTCCCATGCGGGACCTTGTCAAAGGCCTTACTGAAGTCCATGTAGACAATATCCACTGCCTTCCCTTCATCCACTTTCCTGGTAACCTCCTCGAAAAACTCCAGCAGATTTGTCAAAGATGATCTACCACGCACAAAGCCATGTTGACTCTCCCTAATAAGCCCCTGTCTATCCAAATGCTTGTAGATTCTGTCTCTTAGTACTCCCGCCAATAACTTACCTACTACTGACGTTAAACTCACCGGCCTATAATTTCCCGGCTTACTTTTCGATCCTTTTTTAAACAACGGAACAACATGAGCCACTCTTCAATCCTCCGGCACTTCACCCGTAGACAGCGACATTTTAAATATTTCTGCCAGGGCCCTCGCAATTTCAACACTAGTCTCCTTCAAAGTCCGAGGGAGCACTCTGTCAGGTCCCGGGGATTTATCCACTTTAATTTTCCTCAAGACAGCAAGCACCTCCTCCTTTTCAATCTGTACAGTTTCCATGGTCTCACTATTTGATTCCCTCAATTCCATAGATTTCATGCCAGCTTCCTTAGTAAATACAGACGCAAAAAACCTATTTAAGATCTCCCCCATTTCCTTTGGTTCCGCATAAACCCGACCACTCTTCAAGAGGACCAATTTTATCCCTTACAATCCTTTTGCTCTTAATATACTTGTAAAAGCTCTTTGGATTATCCTTCACTTTGACTGCCAAGGCAACCTCATGTCTTCTTTTAGCCCTCCTGATTTCTTTCTTAAGTATTTTCTTGCACTTCTTATACTCCTCAGCACCTTAATTACTCCCTGTTTCTTATACATTTCATACAACTCCCTCTTCTTCTTTATCAGAGTTGCAATATCGCTTGAGAACCAAGGTTCCTTATTCCTATTTAATTTGCCTTTAATCCTGACAGGAACATACAAACTCTGCACTCTCAAAATTTCCCCTTTGAAGGCTTCCCACCTACCAATAACATCTTTGCCAGAGAGCAACCTGTCCCAATCCACGCTTTTTGATCCTTTCTCATTTCTTCAAATTTGGCCTTCTTCCAGTTCAGAATCTCAACCCTAGGACCAGATCTATCCTTGTCCATGATGAAATTGAAACTAATGGTGTTTTGATCTCTGGAACCAAAGTGCTCCCCTACACAGACTTCTGTCACTTGCCCTAATTCGTTTCCTAACAGGAGATCCAATATTGCATCCCTTCTAGTTGGTCCCTCTATATATTGATTTAGAAAACTTTCCTGAACACATTTTACAAACTCTAAACCATCTAGACCCCTAACAGTATGGGAGTCCCAATCAATGTATGGAAAATTAAAATCCCCTACCACCACAACTTTATGTTTCCTGCAGTTGCCTGCTATCTCTCTGCAGATTTGCTCTTCCAATTCTCGTCGACTATTGGGTGGTCTGTAATACAATCTCAGTAATGTGGCCATACCTTTCCTGTTTCTCAGCTCCACGCATAAGGACTCAGTAGGCAAGCCCTCTAATTTGTCCTGCCTGAGCACTGCTGTAATATTTTCCCTAACAAGCAATGCTACTCCCCCAGCTTTCATTCCTCTGCCTCGATCACATCTGAAACATCGGAACCCTGGAATATTAAGCTACCAGTCCTGTCCGTCCTGTAGCCAAGTTTCACTAATTGCTATAACATCATAATTCCACGTGTCAATCCACGCCCTCAACTCATCCGCCTTCCCCACAATACTCGTGGCAGACTGTGTAAACGACTCAGTGACCCTGCTCCAGTTCCTAGCTGCCCGAAGTCATAGCTGGCTAAATCCAAGCTGCAATTTTGTGAGCCACAAATGCAGTACCTCGGGTTTTAATTGACGGCTGGGACTCGCCAGATAGGACCGGACCGAATACAGGCCATTTTACGGATACGGCCGCCTAAATCGAAGAAAGATGTTCTTTCCTTCCTGGAGATTGTCGGCTATTGTCGACAATGGATACACGACTACCGCCTGCATGATGCAGTCCTCCGTGCCGCCACTGCAAATGAAGCGCCTACGCAAGTAGAGTGGAACTCACAGCCCCAGCTTTTGGGGTCTCCAACTATGAGCGTCCTTTCCAGTTATACGTCTGTGAAAACGGAAGGTTCGCTACTGGAGTCCTCACCCAGAAGCATGGCAGCGGATAGACCCCGGTCGCCTACTACTCTACGGCGCTACCCGCAATGGATGCCTGCATGTCTTCGCGCAGTGGCAGAAACAGCTGTTCTTGTCGAAAAGTCGTTGCCACTGGTCCTCGACCACCCCTGTGAAGTCCGGCTGCCCCATGCTGTAATGTTGCTTTTAACCTCATCGGCAACAGAACCTTTCACCGCCTCTGACGCACATGATACGAGGTGATTTTGCTGTCACATCCCAATTATGAGTATCGCCGATGACCTGCAGTTAGTTCTGCTACCTTTTGTTCCGGAGTCTTCCGAGGAAGACGAGCGTGACTGCATTACTGTGGTACAACACTCCACTTCCCCCAGGGTGGCTCTGCGAGTAGACCCTTGCCGAATGCGGACGTGATCCTTTTTACTGATGGATCTTCTCACAAACCAAGGGATGACCCTTGCCGTGGTGGATCTACACCAGACAGTGGAGGGCTATGCTTTACCTCATAGCAAATCAGCCCAGGCTGCAGAACTTTTTCCCCTAACTCGAGCCTGTATACTAGCCAAAAGCCAAACAGCCAATGTATATACGGACTCTCGCTATGCCTTTGGCATTGTCCATGATTTCGGACAAATATAGAAGAATAAGGGTTTCACTACATCAGCGGGAAAGTCCATCAAACAGTCCCAGCTAGTGTTAAATTTGCTGGAGGCAACTTAGTTGCCCAGACAGGTAGCGATTATTAATTGTGAAGCGCATTCCAATGCGACAGACGAAATTTCCCAGGGAAATGCCCGCGCTGACCAGTCAGCCAAAAGGGTGACAGCTGCGAGGAGACCAGTCCTTCAAGCTCTCTGTGCCACGAATAACTCCTCCATCCCTGTTTTAGGGCCCGCTGAATTACAGGAAGCACAGCAGAACTCTAGCCCACAGGAAAAGCGAACGTGGGAGAAAGCAGAATGCAGCTTTAAAAAGGGATTTTGGTTTCAGCCAGACCAGACCCAGGTGGTGTGCCCGAGAAATTGTGTTTGCCCCTGTGTCGCCTAGTGCACGCACATGCACACATGGACAAAGGAGGGATTGAACATTCAATCGATCAGCAGTGGTTTGCACCTGGCATAATGTTAACTGCAGTATACAGAAAATCACTCGCTCCTGCCTGATTTGTCAGCAAAGTAACAAAGGACCGGCAGCAGTTAAGTATGACCACCTTCCGGTACCTAAAATGCCCTTTGAAAATTTGGGAATTGAATTTGTACAGATGCCCCGGCCTCAGGATATAAGTACATGTTGGTAATTGTAGACATGGTCACCCGATGGGTGGACGCTTCTCCCACCCGGAAAGATGACGCTCGAACTGTGGTAAAGATGCTGTGGAAGGAAATAATACCTACATACGGAATACCCATGGGGTTAAACAGTGACAGATGTGCTCACTTTACGGGCAGGATTGAGAATGTTTTAGTGCAGGCCATGGGGTTTCAATGGAAGTTGCATATTCCTTTCCAGCCACAGTCTTCGGGGTTGTGGAAAGAGTGAATGGGGAATTGAAGAATGCCCTATCCAAAGTATGTCAGGGCAATAACTTGTCATGGCCAGAAGCTCTCCCCATAGTGTTGCACGCTTTGCGAAATAGGAAGAATAGAGCTACAAGAGTGACACGTCATGAAGCCCTCAAGGGTCGCCGAATGACCACAGGGGCCAAATATTCAGTGCGTGCCGAAAAATTGGCGCTAATATGGAATGATGAGCAAACCCTAGCCTATGCACAGGCCATATGTAAAACAGCAGCCGAAAGGCATGAGAGGATTAGGCAGGCACAGGTCCCCGTGGAAGATGCCCCTGTACATGCTTTCCACCAGGAAACCAGATGGACGTTAAAAATTTTAAAAGAGACTCTCTCTCTCCCAGGTGGAAGGTGCCCTACACTGTGTTAATAACAACCCGGACGGCTTTGAAAATCGACGGAAAGGAAGACTGGATTCAGGCCGCCGGGTGCAAAAAAAAAAAAAAATCGCCCACCGAATGCAGAATAGGACGGGGCATTCGGGTCGACGGTCAACTAACAACAGGCAGAGTCCAGTGGGACTCAGGATGTAGTGGTTGAGCGGAGTGGTGTTCATAGGAGGGTTGATTCAGGTTGTGAAGGTAAAGCAGGGAGCATGCTGCGTAAGTGCCGAAATTCCCTAGTAGGTAAAACCATGATCCCGATGTCGGTGGTTTCTCTTAAGCTAAGTGAAATGACATCAGTATTTTTGTTTAGTGGGGACAGGAATGGTTGCAGTGTCAATGGTGCTGAGATCGGGCCGGGATGGCCTTGTGTCTTTGAAGGAGGGTACTATCGGCCTCCTCCCCAGCACCCGTCCAAACTATGATCAGGAGTTAGTGTAACTCCACCGCAGCGGACCGGTCAAAAAACTTCTGTTACTGCACTAACAATTGGAGCTGCCCTTACCAAGTAGGGGATTTCTCCTGCTCAAAAAATAAGACTACCACTGATAACACTCTACCCCGTCCCCTTAATGGCACTAACTAGGTTTGTGGTAATAGGGTTTATCCCTGGCTGCCGGGGGAAATTACACTGTAACTGGTGGGGTGCTTACCCTTCGTCGTTCCAACGAGCCGAAAGATGAAGGATGGAGTGGGTGTTGTTATCTAGCTCATCTGGGGCCCCATTTCAGGTTTATGGATCATCCTCAGAAACGCCCCTATTTGAAAAGGCAACTAAGGGGTATAACGGAATTCGAGAGATACTGGGTGAATGTCTTTCCCTGGTATGGGGTAACTAGAAATTCCAGGGAAGTCATTAATTTAGCAGCTGCTGTAGAAGAATTGGCCAATAATACAGCGGGAGCACTGAATAATACTCAGCTACAGGTAACTAAAATGGTTGCCATGCGACAGGCAGTTTTGCAAAATCGGATGGCCCTTGATTTTATATTAGCTGCAAAAGGGCGAACCTGTACTATAATATGGAAAGAGTGTTGTACTTATACTCCCGATGCTTCGGAGAATATAACTGACTTAGGTCGGCATATTATGGAGAAGGTTAAGGAATTTAGAAAGGCGGGAGACAGCTCGGAAACTTTGATAGTGGAGGATCTTGGTGAGAAGGAATATGGGGATGGTTTTTTGGCTGGGGAAGCTGGATAACGCATGGAATAATTATAGTGGCAATGATATGTGTTTTAGGGTGTTGTGAACGTGGAGCCTTGCGATTGCGCTGTTATCAATTAATGAAAAAAGCCTTGTCTGGCCCTGAAGGTGTCCGTGTGGTACCCGAAGTGATGGAAGACACAGCCAGCAAGGAGCACTGGTAGGATGAAGAGGTGTACCCAGTGAAGAAAATACCCTTCTCCAATGCATATGAACTCCCTTAAGAGGAGGAGGCGGAAATACCACAGTAAGGAGTGTTAATCTCGAAGATTAACAAGGAGGGCACTATGGAAGAAAAATATCAAGGCTTTATATTGTAATGGGCATTGAGGGAATAATGAATTGTTTTAAAATGTGAAATCGATGTCTTTCAGCATTTATCTGTAATTAATGCACTCTGTGTGAGTGAAATGTACCTGTAGCAGAGATATGTAAAAAAACTGTATCTGTAATTCTTTGTTCTGACAATTTTTTTGAGTCTGCGGTTGAGCCAGCTTTCCTGATATATTTTTTAGAACTAACACTTCGGTAAAATGTGTAGCTGCTCAAGAAGGTTTTTTTAAAATGTTTTTTTGTTTTTTTTTGCTGCTTCGCTATTCGGTAGCGTTGCTGGAGTTCCAGTAAAGTGCTAAGAAACTGATTACGAAGATTTGCCTTGAAGTCGTCATGCAGGATACAGTGGACTAATTATACGTTGTTTTCTGTAAACTTAAATGCCAGACAAAGGTTCAAATAAGGAACTATCTGGTCATAAATTGTCCTGAAACACGTGACATTTAATTCTGTAAAAATCCACTTAAGTGTCTCTTGTCACGTACCATTCATGCATAAGTATGACTCAGTTTTCTTGTTTGTCAGAGTCCCAAGACCCTGATTTTAGGAACTTGGGCTCTCCATGATATCATGTATCAGTAAAGATTTTCCGAAGGGGCTCCCTTCCGGTCCGTGTACTCTTTTTTCGCGACAGTCACCAATCACTCTCGCAGTCATCATGTCTACTAGCAATGTTGGAACACAAGTGTGGAGGAGATACAGACTCCCAATGCAGAGATGGTGACCAGAGTTCGTTTATAAAATTCCAACAGAACATTCGTCGCTTGGTGGATTGCCACCGTGAGACGTAGCATTCCCAAAAGTGGGATGCCGCGATCAGCTCTAATTGGGAGACTGCTAACATAAAAAAGTAACATGGAATTTCCGAGCCTATCAAAATAAGATGAACAAGTCTAAACAGAAAGCAGCAGGACCGCATCCCAAAGAGCGAGACAATCGAGAAAAAGTAAAGCACGAATAAATGTCATTCATTGACATGCCTTGTTAAAGTTAACGAATTCGGGTGCTCTAATACTCTCAGAGCTCAACACGCTCCTGGACCCCACAAAGTCAGCGGCATTATGACCCGAGTAGGCGGTCACTCCCGACGGATGTATTGTACACGTACGGCTGCTCTCCTCTTACGCAGATGAAAAGACGTTTTCCATCTTCTGAGATTAATGTGATTATTGGAGTGTATTTTGTATTGGTTTCCTTCAGGTTTTCGGTGTTTCTTGCTTGTGGCCGATTGCCGGGGGGCTGAGCTGTTAATTGTTGCATGTAAGAGGCGGTGTTGGGGATTTGGTGTCACTGTCCCTGTTCCTTTCAGAAAGTAAGGGGTCGAAAACCTAATTTGTAGGGAGTCTTTGATTGTTATTGTAGCCGATTTTTTTTAATGCCCGCGAGGGGGAATATTGGGGTCTGCGAGTTATGTTTCTATTTTTTTCGTGCCGAATACACTAGGAGAGTCGATGTGTTTTCTTTCATCAACATCCTACGGTCTTTCTGTATTTAATGGCTATGCGTAGTAAACAAATATCATCGTTTAATCACACATGCAGCGATGATAAGAGAGATGACAGTAATACGCTTAAATTATACTGAGTCAACACCCACAGCTATGTCAACAATTCACAATTTCACCCAGGGGGCGACCCTGCTGTTTTCCCTGGGGTTAAGAACTGAGGAAGAAGGCGGACCCACGCACCCGACGCAACTTTTTAAAGTAGTTGGCTTCTTAATGCAGTCTGTCCTTCTCTCCTCAGTGACAGGTCCCAACAGCACCACTCCGCTCATTGGTAACTCCCGTCACAGCGCTCTCCCATCCCCTCCGCTCCTAGTCAGTAGTTGCGCCCGCGCGTATGACCAAAACATGTCGACGAGATATAAAGTCCATTGCCAATATAGACAACCGGCTTCCACTTGTATCCTTTGGTGGATACACATCGACCGGGTGCTTCAGCACAACGGAGGAGCTGAGAGGTCGGGTGGAGTAAATGTCGATTCACCGCTCGGAAACCAGACGACGAACACGAACTCCGCGGAGCCGCGACGACTTTCCTGAACTGAAAATGCGCGGTGGGTGGAGGCTTCTGGGGAATGTACTCTAGATGTTATTGCTTACAGGGCATGCGCTGCGTTGCGGAGCATCCTGAGGAATATAGTAGATTCGGAATACTTCAACTGCGCATGCTCTGTAGCTCATGAGCTCTTTGGGAGTCCTGCATCCTCCTGGAAGTTCTTGTTTCACAATATTATAAGATCTGAATGATTTCTGCACGTTAGACTAGAAATTGCCAGTACAACTTCAAAAGTTACTTTCATTTATCTATGAGATCCAATAAGGCCGGTATATATTCCCCATTCCCAACAGCCCTCCAGAAAGATGGGGGTGAACTGCGCCATTGAATCGCCACAGTCTGTTGAAAGGTACTGCTGGGGCCGAGGATGCGGGGTTCAGAGCCGTTGACGATGATGGATTTGATTTAACTTGCCCGTGATCAAATGGCATAGCAGACTTTATCGGCCGGCTGGCCTCATTCTCATGCCTTAAGGTCTCATGAAGTTGGGATAGCGGATGGATCTTAGGTGGTTGGTGCTGTTCGCTGCCGCTCCCCTCCCCCCACCGGCCCCCCGCGGGAAAAGTAGCAGGGTTGAGTGTGGGTGTTACCGGAATTGTCTGGCAAGAAAACAATCTGAATTGTGCGGACATACACTGTCCGCCAGTGTTGGAGATTGGTGTCTACCGTCAGGACTGGCAGGTGAGGGTCTTCCTGTCACACGAGTCAAGGTTATTAGCCCTGAGCTGTACCCCAAACCTGGAAGACGAATCGATCACACTTATTTTGGGGTCTATCCTTTGACTTGTTTGGCATGGGTGACCCTAACGAGAGCCAAAGCTTAAAGCTCTGACTCCAGCCGTCAAAGCTCGCTGGGCCACTGAGAAAGCAACCCCCCAAACCCAACAACGGCCTTCTTGTGGTCCTCTTCGCCGGAGGTGTGGTAAAGTGAAATGGTTCGGAGAGGGGGCAAGGCCATATCCATTGGATCAGTGAATGTGAGGAGTCGACTAAGGTACTAAAAGTCACAAGAGGGAAGGTCCGGTGATGGGCACTGCAACAGTGATTCCCAAGATCAGACACAGAGTGAAGCCCGTTCTTCATTCTCCCATCCTATATTTCCGGATCAGACACAGAATGAAGGGCTCTTCTGATCGTTCCATCACACATTCTCCGAGTCAGACACAGAGTGCAGCACCATTCACACTGTCCCATCACACTCTCCTGGGGTCAGACAGAGCGTGAAGTTCCCTCCACACCGTCCCATCGCATACTCCATGGATCAGACCAAAGTGAAGCTCCCTTTAAGCCGTCCCATCACCCACTACCAGCGTCAGACACAGTGAGTTCCAGTGAGGAAGAAATCACTGATAGTCTCCATGTACTGGTGATGAAACTCTTGTTCACATACTGGTTCGGATTTCTGCAGCATTCATGGACTCAGGGTCTCAGGCTATATTCTTTGTCTCAGTGTATTTACTGATATCTTATATGCACGTGCTAACGTTTATATTGTTTTGTTATGTGTTGCTGTTGGTATTTTTTTTTTTACCTTGGCCCCGGAGTAACGCTGTTCCTTTTGGCTATAATCATGTATGCTTGATTAACAATTAAATGAAACTATGAAATGTGGATGCAAAGGCTCATGGCGTCGTAGTTAAACATTGGGGAACGTAATTCCAAAGCATGGTCACACTGGAGTCAACATCTCAGAGAATCCCCTCGAGGGCCCTCGGCCGAGCGACATTGATGGGGACGGATATGGACATTTTTCAACGAGAGTATCCTTCCCCTTTGCATCAGGGACCTGGAGCCGAGGCTATCGTTCATTGCGTTCAGAACACAACATGTTGAACAACGAAACACGGGAACTGGTCCTACAGCACACCATTTCTGTGATAAACCCGACCCCAAACTACATTAATCTCTTTAAACTTGGTGCATATCTCTTCATTCCATTCAATTTTAAACACCATAGGACCATTAGACATAGGAGCAGAATGAGGCCATTCACCCATCGAGTATAGTCCACCAATCCATCATGTCTGATTTATCATCGACCTCAGCAACATTCTCTGGTCTTCTGTCGATAAACTACGACACCTTTTCTTAATCAAGAGCTCGGCAACCTCCTGGGAATCGGGGTGGAGATACATATCTACCCACAGAGGTGGAAGACGCTCCCTCCATCCGTTAGCCTGCAGGTCACCATTAGGCACGCTGTAACACCTGCTTTGATCTCCCGATCAGTGTCACATGGAGCCGTGAGGGCAGGTGGTATGTGTAGCGGGTGTATATCACAGATCCTGACTAAGCGACCTGTGATGCCAGGCAGACAATCTCAGAAGGACATTGCTGGGTTAAACCATCTTGTAAAGATACTGGCCAGAAGAAGGCACACCAACACGGCGGCGACTTTCTGCAAGCGAAAATGCGCTTTTGGTGGAGGAACACACACAAAATGCCGGTGGAACGCAGCAGACCAGGCAGCATCTAGAGGAAGAGGTACAACCAACGTTTCGGACCGAGACCCTTCGTCAGGACTAACTGAAAGAAGAGTGAGGAAGATATTTGAAAGTGGTTGACCCTGCTGAATGTAGTCTACAATGCTGTTGCTTACAGGGTGTGTGCTCCGTTGTGAAGGATCTTGGGAAAAGTATTAAATGAGGAATAATTCAAACGCGCATGCTCTATAGCAAATGGGATTAATTTCAGAAATTAACCACGTGGCCTCTTTATATACTTAACTTCTTAACAATAAATGGAAATGTTTTGTTATTCACTGCTCTCTGAGTAAAGTATTATCTCATGATGTCAACATCTCAACTTCCTCACATTGAGCTTCCTGTAACTTCAAACCATCTCTTCTGCTCATTCGGAATTAAGACCGCACTTTAGTTAAATCAGTATCCAATTTCTGCATGAGAAACAACTCCTCAATATCCCTCGATCACCCGAGGAATTCCACCGTCCGTTACTGTTCAGGTCTTGTGCAAGGTTACTCCCGTGCGCTCCAGCGAATTTAACTTCTGAGTGCGAGTATCCAAAACTGCTGAGGACCGGGACGGAGCTGGAGATTTCAGGGAAAGGTGTGATGAATTTCCACGGGATTTACATTAATTTGGAAATGTGGCGTTTGATCTTCCTACTTTCAGGAGGTTTTTCAGGAGGTAACTCAGTTAGCCAGTGAAGGCAGGACAGTAGGATTGTCAACATGCAGTTCAATGAGGAGAATCTCAGAGATTACAGTGGCTGGGCTTGTTTTCCATGCGGTCGAAGGCGTTGACGGATGACCTGACAAAAGAAATTCAGATAACAGATACAGAGATAGTGTAGACAGTCAGAATCGCATTCCCATAGTGGGAGCAACATTGAGAGAAAGGCTTATATTTATCATGAGGTCAAGAGGTCTTGAGGACATGATTATTTTGGTATAAGAGAGTGTAATGCCGTGGTTCATATTTTTACCGTTATTTTGTAAGTATTTCATTTTAGTCTTCAGCCTCCAAGTTCACAAAACCAAATCCTTAACTATCGACTCCAATATCTTCCCAACCACTGCGGTCAGTCTAACTGGCCTAAATATCCTTTCTTCTTCCTCTCTGCTTTTTTGAAGAGTGGAATGACGTTTGCAATTTTACAATTTTCGGACCTATTCCAAAAACCAGTGATCCTTGAAAAATCATTACGAATGCCTTTACAATCTCTTCAGCCATCCCTTTCTGATTACTGGGGTGTACACCATCTGGTCTATGTGACTCATCCACGTTCAGACATATCAGTTTGCCAAGGATCTTTTCCCCAGTAATGTTAACTTCACACACTTCATGATCCACGATACACGAAAGATATGTTGCTTCCGTGCTGCCAGGATAAAGGATGTCTCTGAACCGATCCAAGGACATTCCCAAAGATGAGAGGGGACAGCCATAAGTATTACTTCCTATTGGCACGAATAAAATAGGGAGACAAAGTGAGGAGGTCCTGAAGAGACATTTTAGGGAATTCGGTAGAAACTAAGAAACAAGACTTTCAGGGTGCTAATCGCTGAATTGCTAACTGTGTCATGCGCCAGTCATTTTAAGAATAGGAAGAATTGTCAGATGATGGCGTAACTGATGAACCAGTGCAGGGGGCACGCAGGAACTTAGATTCATCGGTCATTGGGATCTCTTCCGTTGAAGGTATGACTTGTACAAAAGGGACTGATTACACCTGAACCCGAGATGTTCCGATATCCTTTCGTGGCTGAAAGAAGATTATAGAGTAGCTAGGAGCTTAATGTCCAAGGATATACAATGTACCGCAAGGACAGGCAGGACGGCAGAGGGGGTGGAGTTGGTGTGATGCTAAAATAAATTAAATGGAATCATTAGTAAGAGGTGACAATGGAAAGAATGTTGTTGAATCGTTGTGGATTCACTGCGAGAATTTGGAAACAATTCCGAAAATACTTTGGCTTACTGAGATTTTTCTTTTGAGTATCAATTTTCTAATTATTTTTAAATCCTCTATGATTGATATGGCTTTTAAAGAATAGGATGTATTAGGTACTAAATGCTTTCAGGACTTCTTTGTAGAGGGAAGTATCTTTTGTTTTGAACAACTGTCAACGAAAATACAGTTTACCCAAAACTCATTTTTTTTCTTCGATACCTACAAATAAGAGATTCTTTACGGTCTCAAATTAGAACATTTCCTAAAATCCCTGAGAAGAATCTACCAGATGTATTTTTTAATTTGAAAACTTTTTATAATGGATCTATATCTACTGTCTAAAATGTGCTGTAGAGAATGAGAAGTGTTCCTTCAGATACAATTCAAAAAACTTTGGGAACAAGATTTACAGATTTCAATTTCTGAGTAAACTTGGAATCAAATTTATAAATTGGTTAACACTTCATCGTTATGTGCCCGCCACTCTCTCCTACAATTTAAAGTGGTACATAGGGACCAGATGACCAAGGATAAATTGTCTCGCTTTTATTTCGGTATATCTCCGTTTTGTGATCAATGTAATACTGGAGAAGCTTCACTCATTTACATGTTTTGGACATGTCCGAGTCTTGAAAAATATTGGAAAGAAGTACTTCAAACCTTCTTGATTCTTCTCAAAGTAAACTTTAAACCTAATCCTTTGACACTTTTATTTGGTATTGTTGGAGGAAACGATATCATTTTGGAGTCATCTGACTTGCATATTTGGCTTGTATTGATCCTATGGCCAGAAAGACTCTCTTGCTCAAATGGAAAGCTGCGGCCCCACCTACTCACGTTCAATCGTCTCGTGATGTCATGTCATGTTTAAATTTAGACAACATTCGACGTTTAATCTCTGAATCCAGCAAAGACTTTCAAACATTTTAGGTAACTTCTTTGAATTATTTTCAAAACATTTGATTTGCTGTTAAAGCACAGACGATGACTGAAACTTTTAAAATTTTTTTTCTTTACTAATCATCTTCAGTCTTGGTAGTGGGTTAGATTTTTTTTTATATAATAAAATTACTATATTTCAATCTTGCGAATTAATTAATCTGTATGAATATAGGGTAAGGAGTCTTTATATGCGATATATTTTTTCCTGTACTCTGTATTGTTATATGTAAAATTAATAATAAAAATATTGGAAAGGAATCGTTGTGGATGGGATATTCCTGTTAGGTTGAAAGGAAAGTTTAAGAGTTTGAGAGAGCCATGGTTTTCAAGGGATATTGGAAACTTGGTTCGGAAAAAGAGAGAGATCTACAATAAAGGTATGCAGCTTGGAGTTAATGAGGTGATCGAGGAATATAAAGAATGTAAAAAAAGAATCTTAAGAAAGAAATTAGAAATGCTAAAATAAGATAGGAGGCTGCTTTGGCAAGTAGGTGAAAATAAATCCAAAGAGTTTCTACAGTTATACTACTATCACATGGATAGTGAGGGATAAAATTGGTCCCTCAGAGAATCAGAGTGGACGGCTATATGCGGAACCAAAAGAAATAGGGGAGGTTCTGAACAATTTCTTTTCTTCGGTATTCACTAAGGAGAAGGATTTTGAATTATGCAAGGTAAATGAAACAAGACGGGAGTTATGGAAAGTACGACGATTACAGAAGTGGAAGTACTAGCGCTTTTAAGGAATCTAAAAGTGATAAGTCTCCGGGTCCGGACAAGATATTCACTAGGACCTTGAGGGAAGTTAGTGTGAAAATAGCAGGGGTTCTAACAGAAATATTTCAAATATCATTAGAAACGGGGATCGATGTTGCCAGAGGATTGGCGTACTGCTCATGTTGTTCCATTGTTTAAAAAGGGTTCTGAGAGTATATCTAGCAATTATCGGCTTGTGAGTTTGACGTAAGTGGTGGGTAAATTGATGGAAAGTATTCTTAGATATGCTATATACAATTATCTGGATAGAGAGGGCTGATTAGATACAGTCATCCTGGATTTGTCCGTGGAAGGTCATGTTTGACAAATCTCATTGAATGTTTGATTAGGTCACTCGGAAGGTTGACGAGGGTAAAGCGGTGGATGTTGTCTATATGGATTTCAGTAAGGCCTTAGACAAAATTCCACACGGCAGGTTAGTTAGGAAGGTTCAATCGTTAGGCATTAATTTCGATGTAGTAAAATGGATTCAGCAGTTGCTGAAAGATGGCAGATGGAGTTTAATGCTGAAAAGTGTGAGGTGCTACATTTTGGTGGGACTAATCAAAATAGGACATACATGTTAAATGGTAGGGCATTGAAGGATGCAGTAGGACAGAGGGATCTAGGAATAATGGTGCATAGTTCCCTGAAGGTGCAATCTCACGTGATAGGGTGGTGAAGAAAGCTTTTGGTATGATGGCCTTTATTAATCAGAGCATTGAGTAGAGTAGTTGGGAGGTATTTAAAATTATGAGGGGGATAGATACAGTTGACGTGGATAGGCCTTTTCCATTTGAGACTGGGGGAGATTCAAACAAGAGGACATGAGTTGAGAGTTTAAGGGAAAAAGTTTAGGGGGAACATGAGGGGAAACTTCTTTACTCAGAGAGTCGTAGCTGTGTGGAACGAGCATCCAGCAGAAGTGTTTGAGGCCGGTTAGTTGTTGTCGTGTAAAGTAAATTTGGATAGTTATATGGACAAGAAAGGAATGGGGGGTTATGGGCTGAGTGCAGGTCGGTGGAGCTAGGTAGAGTAAGAGTTCAGCACGGACTAGAAGGGCCTAGATGGCCTGTTTACGTGCTGTAATTGCTATATGGTTATATGGATAGAACTAAACAAAATGCAAGTGTAAGAAGTCCCTGTCTTAGTCGCTGAAGAACTGAGGGAAAAGCTTAAAGTAAAAGAACACAAAGGGAACAGTGATCATATTACGATTGAATTTATCCTGAAGAAATTGCTTTGAACACATATGTATCAGGTGCGACTGCAGAATATAGGTAACTGGAGTGACCGCAGAATATAGGTAAATAGAGTCATGAGAGCGGCTTTGGCCAGAATTGATTGGACAAAAACACTTTGGACGTTGGCAGAACCGCAATGCCTGGAATTTCTGGAAGAGGCTCGGAAGGCACAGCATATAAACATCCTAACAGAAGGAAGTTATTCTAAAGGCAGAATAAACAATCGTGGGCAAGAAAAGAAATTAACGCCAATAGAAAGCCAAACAGTAACCAAAAATACAGCGAGATTTACTAGGAATTCAGAGGATTAGGTAGCTTTGAAAAACAAACAGAAGGACAACTAAAAAGTAATTGAAGATGGAATACGAAGGTAAACTGACCAATAAAATTAAAGAGGATACCAAATGTTTCCTAAGATAAGTAAAGTGTAAAAGAGAGGCAAGAATGGATATTGGGCCGCTGTAAATAAGTGCTGTTGAGTTAGTAATGGGGGACACGGAACTGGTAGATGATGTGAATAAGTATGTTGCATCTCTGCTCACTGTGGAAGACACGAGCATGATGGGTGTGAATTCACTATTCCTGCAGAGAAAGTTCTGGGATAAATCGAAGGTCTGGGATAGATCAGTCATCTGGAACAGATGGAGTAAAGACAAAAAGAAACTCTGCACTGTTCCATCGCACAATGTCCGGCAGAAATAAATCCCGTGGCCTCTAATAAACAGAATGTTTTATTCTTCACTCCTCTCTGAGTGAAGTATTACCTCATGATGCAAACACCTGAAAATTGAGTTTGGACGGCTGTAAAAAGATGCTGGAGAGGTACTAAAGGCGGACACGCAAACGACGGACTACCTGAATAGATATTTTCCGTCAGTGTACACTGTGGAAGACACCAGCATGAAGTGTCTGAATTCACTATTCTTTGAGAGAAAGTTCTGGGGAATCAAAAGGTCTGAAGTTAGATAAATCACCTGACCTTATGGGGTTAATTTCAGAAATTTACCAAGTGATCGCTTTATCTACTTTACTTCTCAAAAATAAAAGGATTTTTTTTTCCTCTGTGCTTTCTGAGTAAAGTATTATCTCATGATTTCAACAAATCAACTTCCTTATATTGAGCTTCTTGGATCTTCAAACCCAGAGAGTCTCTACCGAGGTGCACGAACTCACCTCTTCGCTCATTCGGAACCAAGGCCCCACCTTTATTAAATCAGCATCCAAATTCAGCACAAGACACAACTCCACGATCTCCTTCGAGCACTTAGGGAATCCCTGCGTCCGTCTCTGTGCAAGTCCTGTTCAAGATTACTTTCTTACGCTCAGGAGAACTTAACGTCTGAGTACAAGTATCCAAAACTGCTGAGGACCGGGACGGAGCCGGAGGTTCCAAGGAAAGGTGAGATGCATTTCCACGGGTTTTATATTAATTTGGAAATGTGGTGGCTGATCGGGAATCATCAGCGTGGCGGCGTTGCGTAAGGAACCCTGCCTTACTACTTTCGGGAGGTCTTTCAGTAGAGTATATACTGTTAAGCAATGAAGGCAGGGCAGTGGAATTGTCAATATGGAGTTCAGTGAGGAGAACTTCAGAGGTTAGAAAGCCTGGGCTTGTTTTCCATGCGGCCGAAAGCAGCTTACGGATGGCCTAACAAAGGAAATTAATATACTAGCTACAGAGATGGTGCAGACAGGTAGAATCGCTTTTCCATTGTAGGAGCAACATTGAGGGTAAGGCTTATATTTATCTTGAGCGGAGACTTAACCGAATATAAAGGCTAGGCTATTTTTAAGTTTATTTTAATTTTTAGTTAGATTTAGAGATAAAGTACGGTAATCAGCCCTTCCGACCCGACGAGACCATGCCGCCCAATTACTGTCAAGTGATCAATTAACCTACTGGCGTCTCGAGTTTCTGGGGTCGAAAGGTTTGTCATATGAGGAACTCACTTCTACTCACTGAAATTCAGAAGAATTGGTTGGGGGTGGGTGTCTTCATAGAAACCTGTCCAATGTTAAAAGGCCTCGAAAGAGTGGATGTGGAATAGATTTTTCCTATGGTGAAGTAGGCTAAGACTAAACGACACAGCCTGAGAACACAGGGTCGTCCTTTTAGCAGGGAGCTTATGAGCGCTTTCGAAAGCCATTCTACAGTACTCTGCAAATGTCTTAGGCACATACTGTATTTAGAGACACACGTGGAGCAGCCCTTTCTGCAATCCACCCCGCGCCGCGCAGCAACCAACCTATTTAATCGTAGCCTTATGACAGGATATTTTACAATGACCAAATAACCTCATAAGGAGTACGTCTGTGGAACGTGGAGAAAAGGGAGCACCCGGAGCAAACTCACACGGTTTCGGGAACTAGTATTAGTGGTTGTGTACCCGGAGCAAACTCACACGGTCTCGGGAACTAGTATTAGTGGTTGTAGCAACCTGATCACTCTAATCCAGTACAATATTCTCCTGGCTGCAGAGGCTGATACAGGATCCAAATAACGGCTGTGTTCGGGTGGATACCCTTCATAGGGAACGCCTCCGTGTCACTTGGTTTCACGTGGGGAGGATAAAACACGGGCAGCCGCCACACGGTGTTTGACAGTTCTGGGAGGTCAGGGTCCAGTGGCAAGTAATGAAAGAAGATTTTAGTCTCTGCGCAGCAGCAGACTTACTCCGCCTTCACTGCCATATTACGTGTCCTGTTTCTGTTCCGTGTGGCTACCTTCCTTCTTCGTTCTCTCCTTCCCTCCTCAATACCTCTTCGCTCAATTATTCAACCCTCTAACTTCCACAATTTTTCCACCACCAGACCAGACAATGTCGCTGATTAGACAGGTTCGCTGATTCCAGGAAGCCCATACGCCTGATCGTGACCGCGGTCGCCGCCTTTATGATCTGCTGGCTCCCCAGCACTCTCTACGCCCTCAGATCAAACGTCTACATGTTGCGTCATTTTGACTGGTACATACTCACTGAGGCCCTGGCCTCAGTTAGCAGCGCCCTCAACCCTCTTATCTACGTCTTCGCCGGCAGCCACTTCCGTCAGGTCTTCAGGCGCTCCGTGTTTGCTTCGCTCCAGCTGACCCTCACCGAGCATGAGCTAAAGGGTGAGACACAGAACCGCAATCCCACCTCAAATACGAATGTATGATAGAATACCTCGTCGGCCCTCAGCAGAGCAATATCTCCTGACCACAGACACAGTGGACAGTCGGCTGCAGATATGGTCAGCACTGGAGGCTTTCCTGCACGCTTATTCCAGTCTCTTAGAACATAAAGCGTTAGAACAGTACAGCTCAGGGAAAGGCCATTCGGCCTACTAATGCCGGATCAGGTAAATCAGTAAATTAATGGCCAATTAATCTAATCACCTCTGAATACGCAATGTCGATATCCTTCCATTTAGCTAATTTCGCCGATATAAACATCCACTAAAAATCTGTAAACTATCGGTCTTTACCACCATCTCAGGCCACGCATACCAAGGATGCACCACTCTCTGCGTAAACTACTTGCCCCTCGCATCTCCCTTGTAATTACGCCGTCTCCTCTTAAATGCATGTCCTTTGGTGTTAGACTTTTCAACCTTGGGTAAAATATACTGTTGGTCTGTGCCTTTCATAGCTAACAAAGCTCCATCAGGTATCCCCTCTCTTTTCGGTGGCCCAGTCTCCATTCCGATACAGCAAACCATGGCCTCCTCCACTGTAGAGATGAGGCCACACTCAGGTTGGAGGAACAATAACTTATATTCCATTTGGATACCTCCAACTTGATGACATGTACATAGATTTCTCAAAATTCAAGTCATACCCTCCCTCCTACATCGTTCCCCACCCCTTTTTCCTCTCTCACATTGCCTGCACATCCCCTCCTTCTGTTGCTCCTTCCACGTTATCTTTCTTTCATGAGCTTCCATCGTCTCCCCTTCTCGAGCCCTGTATCTCTTTCACCAATCAACTTCCCAGCTCTTTACTTTATCCCTCGCCCTCGCCCCCCGTTTGACGTATTACCTTGCGTTTCACTCTCCCCTCTCCCCACTTTTTCATTCTGCTCCTCATCTTTTCCCCCCCGGTCCTGCTGAAGGAACTCAACCCGAAAGGTAGAATGTACATTTCTCCATAAATCTTCAGAAATGTCTGTGTGTTTCTCAGAATTCCACCATCTGCAGTTTTTCGGTTTGCAATGTGGTACATCCATTCCACATCAACTCTGTCTAGGCCTTTCAATATTTCAAAGGATTTAATGACATCACATTCATCCTTCTGAATTCCAGAGAGTACAGACCCGGAGCTATCAAAGCTTCTTTCTACGATGACCTTTTTATTACCGAAATTATCTTTCTGAACCACTCCTGAGCCCGCTCCAATGCCAGCACTTCTTTTCTTAGATGAGGAGCGCAAACTGTTCACAATACTCAAGCGAGGACTCACCGGTGCTTTATAAAGCCTCAGCATCACATCCCTGCTCCTGTATTCCAGACCTCTTGAAATGAACACTACCATTACATTTGCCTTCTTCACCACCGATTCTCCGTATCAGACCATAAGGCCATAAGACAAAGGAGCAGAAGTCGGCTATTCGGCCCATTGAATCTGCTCAGCCATTTTATCATGAGCTGATCCATTTTATCCTATTTAGTCGCACTCCCCCGCCTTCTCACCATAATCTTTGATGCCCTGGCTACTCAGATACCTATCAATCTCTGCCTTAAGTACACCTAATAACTCGACGTCCACTGCTGCCCGTGGCAACAAATTCCATAGATTCAGCACCCTCTGGTTAAAAAAATTCTTCTCATTTCTGTTCTGAATGGGCGCCCTTCAATCGTTTCGTCATGCCCTCTCGTACTAGACTCCCCCATCATGGGAAACAACTTTCCCACATCCACTCTGTCGATGCCTTTGAACTTTCGAAATGTTTCTATGAGGTCTCCCCTCATTCTTCTAAACTCCAAGGAATACAGTCCAAGAGCGCACAAACGTTCCTCATATGTTAACCCTCTCATTTCCTGAATCATTCTAGGGAATCTTCTGTGTACCCTCTCCAAAGTCAGCACATCCTTTATTTAATAAGGAGACCAAAACTGCCCACAGTACTCCAATGAAGTCTCACCAGCGCTTTATAGAGCCTCAACATCACATCCCTGCTCCTATACTCTATTCCTCGCGAAATGAATGCCAACTTTGTATTCGCCTTCTTCACCACCGACTCAACCTGGAGGTTAAGCATAAGGCTATCCTGTATGAGGACTCCCAAGTCCCGTTGCATCTCAGAACTTATAATTATTTCCCCATTTAAATAATAGTCTGCCCGTTTATTTTTTTTTCTGCCAAAGTGCATCACCACAGACTTTCTAACATTGTATTTCATTTGTCACTTCTTTGCCCATTCTTCCAATCTATCCAAGTCTCTCTCTTTCGTCAGCACTACCGGCCCCTCCACCTACCTTCGTATCGTCAGCAAGCTTAGCCACAAATCCATCTATTCCATAATCCAAATCGTTGATGTACAAATTAAAAAGAAGCGGCCCCAACACGGACCCCTGTGGAACACTACTGCTAACCAGCAGCCAACCAGAATAGGATCCCATTATTCCCTCTCTCTGTTTCCTGCCAATCAGCCAACGCTCTATCCACGTATGTAATTTTCCCGTAATTCCATGGGCTCTGATCTTGTCACGTAGCCTCATGTGTGGCACCATGTCAAAGGCCTTCTGAAAATCCAAATATACAACATCCACTGCATCTCTTTTGTCTAGCCTACCTGTAATTTCTTGAAAAAATGTCATATGTTTGTCAGGCAGGATTTTCCTTTAAGGAATCCATGCTGAGTTCTGCCTATCTTGTCATATGTCTCCAGGTACTCTGTAACCTCATCCTTGACAACTCGTTTCTGCATACCACGACACGGTTTTATCCCACCCATCCCTGTTCAATCCCTTTCTACCTATATTCGTGATACTTCTCACGCTCTTAAACTTTTCGATGATTTTAAGTTCCCTGGCCCCCATCGCTTTATTTTTACCATGGATGTCCAGTCCATATATACTTCTATCCCCCATCAGGAAGGTCGCAAAGCTCTCCGCTTCTTTTTGGATTCCACACCTAATCAGTTCCCCTCTACCACCACTCTGCTCCTTTTAGCGGAATTAGTCCTTACTCTTAATAATGCTTCCTCCAAAGTAAAGGTGTAGCTATGGGCACCCGTATGGGTCCTAGCTATGCCTGTCTTTTTGATGGTTTTGTGGAACAATCTATGTTCCAAACCTATTCTGGTATCTGTCAACACACATCAAAGTTGCTGGTGAACGCAGCAGGCCAAGCAGCATCTGTAGGAAGAGGTGCAGTCGACGTTTCAGGCCGAGACGCTTCGCCCGGTATCTGTCCCCCACTTTTCCTTCGCTACATCGACGACTGCATTGGCGCTGCTTCCTGCACGAATACTGACCTCGTTGACTTCATTAACTTTGCCTCCAACCTTCACCCTGCCCTCAAGTTTACCTGATCCATATCCGACACTTCCCTCCTCTTTCTAGATCATTCTGTCTCTATCTATGGAGACAGCTTATCTACCGATGTCTACTATAGGCCAACTGACTCTCACAGCTATCTGGACTATTCCTCTTCTCACCCTGTCTCTTGCAAAACGGCCATGCCCTTTTCGCAATTCCTCCATCTCCGCCGCATGTGCTCTCAGGATGAGGCTTTTCATTCCAGGACGAGGGAGATGTCCTCCTTTTTAAAGAAAGGGGCTTCCCTTCCTCCACCATCAACTCTGCTCTCAAGCGCATCTCCCCCATTTCAAGCACATCTGCTGTCACTCCATCCTCCTGTCACCCCACTAGGAATAAGGTTCCCCTGGACCTCACCTACCACCCCACCAGCCTCCAGGTCCAACATATTATTCTCCATAACTTCCGCCACCTCCAACGGGATCCCACCACTAAGCAGAACTTTTCCTCCTCCCCCTCTCTGCTTTCCGCATGGATCGCTGCCTACGCGACTCCCTTGCCATTCGTCCCTCCATCACTCCCCACTGATCTCCCTCCTGGCACTTATCCTTGAAAGCGGAACACGTGCTACACATGCTCTTACACTTCCTCCTTTACCACCATTTAGGGCCCCGGACAGTCCTTCCAGGTAAGGCGACACTTCACCTGTGAGTCGGCTGGGCTGATATACTGCGTCCGGTGCTCCCGATGTGGCCTTTTATATATTAGCGAGGACCGATGCAGTCTGGGAGGTCGTTTTGCTGAACAGCTACGGTCTGTCCGCCAGAGAAAGCAGGATCTCCCAGTGGCCACACCTGTTAATTCCACATCACATTCCCATTCTGATATGTGTATCACGGCCTCCTCTACTGTAAAGATGAAGCCACACTCAGGTTGGAGGAACAACACCTTATATTTATTCTGGGTAGCCTCCAACCTGATGGCATGAACATCGACTTCTCTAACTTCCGCTAGTGCCCCACCTCCCCCTCGTACCCCATCCGTTATTTATTCATATACACACATTCTTTCTCTCTCTCTCTCTCTCTCTCCTTTTTCTCCTTCTGTCCCTCTGACTATACCCCTTGCCCATCCTCTGAGTCTTTCCTCCCTCCCCCTTTTCCTTCTGGCTGGGCCTCCTGTCCCATGATCCTCTCATATCACTTTTGCTGATCATCTGTCCAGCTCTTGGCTCCATCCCTCTCCCTCGTGTCTTCTCCTATCATTTTGGATCTTCCCTTCCCCCTCCCACTTTCAAATCTGTGACTAGCTCTTCCTTCAGTTTGTCCTGACGAAGTGTCTCGGCCAGAAACGTCGACTGTACCTCTTCCTAGAGATGCTACCTGGCCTGCTGCGTGCACCAGCAGCTTTGATGTGTGTTGCTTGAGTACTTTCTCTGTCGTAATTGTGACTGCGTACACTTCACTTCCCTGCCACCCTTGAGTGTCCGGTATACTGCTGATGTCTTCCTCAGTGAAGACTGATGCAAAATACTCGTTCAGTTTTCCGCCATCTCCTTATCTCCCATTACAATGTCTCCAGCATCATTTTCTGTCGGTCCTATATCTACCCTCACCTGTATTTTGCTCTTTATATACTTGAAAAAGCTTTTAGTACCCTCTTTGATATTATCTGCTAGCTTCCTTTCATAGTTAATCTTTTCTCTCTTAATGACCTTCTTAGTTTCCTTTTGCAAGGTTTAAAAAACTTCCCAATTCTCTGTCTTCCTACTAATTTTTACTTCCTTGTATGCCCTCTCCATTGCTGTAACTTTGGCTTTGACTTCTCTAGTCATCCACGGTTGCATCGTTTTTCCATTCAAAAATTTCTTCTTTTTTGGAATATACCTGTCTTGCACCTTCCTCACATCTCGCATAAACTCCAGCCACTGCTTCTCTTCCGTCCTTCCTGCCAGTGTCCCTTTCTAGTCACCTTTGGCCAGTTCCTCTCTCATGCTACTGTAATTTCCTTTACTCCATTGAAATACCGACACATCGGATTTCGGCTTTCCTTTTTCAAATTTCACAATGAACTCAATCATGTTATGATCATTGTCTCCTAAGGGTTCCTTCACCTCAATCTCTCTAATCACCTCGGGTCATTGCACAAGACCCAATCCAGAACAGCCGATGCCCTAGTGGGCTCAACAACAAGCTGTTCTAAAAAGCCATCTCGCAGATATTCTACAAATTCTCTTTATTGAGATCCAGTGCCGATCTGATTTTCCCAATCCACTCGCATTTTAAAATCCCCCACAATTATCATAACACTGCCCTTCTGACAAGCCTTTTCTATTTCCTGTTGGAACTTGTAGTCCACATCGCTGCAGCGGTTTGGAAACCTATAAATAACGGCCATCAGGGTCTTTTTACCCCTGCTATTTCTTCGCTCAACCATAAAGATCCTGTACCTTCCGATCCTATATCACCTCTTTCTAATGATTTAATATCATTTCTTACCAATAAAGCCACGCCTCCACCTCTGCCTACCTTCCTATCCTCCGGATATACGGTGTGTCCTTGGACCTTCAGCTCCCAGAGACATGCATCATTTAGCCAGTTCTCTGTGATGGCCAGAATATCATACCTGGAAATCTGTAGCTGTACGACCAGATCATGCACCTTATTCCTTATGCTGCGTGCATTTAAGTATAACACCTGAAGACCAGTATGTGGTACTTTTCCCTTTGATTTCACTGCAACTTTATTGCACTGCAACTTATCCCAATAGCTACACATTTGCCCCATCACCTTCCTGACATTTTTACTGCTCACTATCTTGGATTTGTTTATGTTTTCCCCTTCCTCCGCTCTATCATTCCGGGTCCCATCCCCCTGCCAAATTAGTTTAAAACCTCCCTAACAGCTCTATTAAATCTTCCCGCCAGGATATTGGTCCCCTTCGGGTTCAGTCGTAACCTGTCCCTTTTGAACAGGTCATATTTCCCCCAGAAGAGATCCCAATTATCCAAGAATCTGAAGCCCTGACCCCTGCACCAGTCTCTCAGCCACGCATTCATCTGCTGTGATCCTGCTATTCTTGGTCTCGCTAGAACGTGGCACAGGTAGCAATCCCGAGATTACTACTCTGTAGGTCCTGCTTCTCAGCTTCCTTCCTAACTCCCAGAAATCTGTCTTCAGGACCTCCTCCCTTGTCCTATCTATGTCATTGGTACCAACATGTACCAAGACAACTGGCTGCTCGCCCTCCCCCTTCAGAATATTCTGGACCCGATCAGAGACATCCCGTACTCTGCCACCTGGGAGGCAACACATCATGCGGGTATCTCTATCAGGGTCACAGAGTCTCCTGTCCGTTCCCCTGACTGTGGAATCCCCCAATGACTACCGCATTCCTATTCTTCCTCCTTCCTTCCTGTACAACAGCGCCAGGCTCAGTGCCAGAGACCCGGTCACCGTGGGCGTCCCCTGTCAGGTCATCCCCCTGAACAGCATCTAGAACAAGAATTTTGTTGCTGAGGGGGACGGCCACAGGTGTGCTCGCCACTATCCGGGCATTTCCCTTCCCTCTCTTGACAGTGATCCAGTTTTCTGACCCCTATAGCTTAAGAATGACTACCTCCCTGTAGCTCCTGTCTATCACCTCTTCACTTTCCCTGATAAGTAGTAGGTCATCAAGCTGCAGCTCCAGATCCCGAACACGGTCTCTGAGGAGCTGCATCTCGGTGCACCTGGCGCATATGTGATCATCAGGGAGGCTGGAGGTCTCCCAGGATTCCCACATCTGACACCCTGAACAAAGCATTAACCCTGCAGGCATGCTATCTAATTCTACAGGAATGAAACAGGAAAAATAAGTCTACTCACCGACTTACCTCGCCAAATAGGCGAACTTTTTAAACCGTTAGCCCGTACCATTAGCTGTGTGAGCCATGCTGTTCCTGTTTGTCCGCGCCGATTCGCGAAAGGGCGAGGTGGGGGGGGGGGCGTGGAAGGAAAAAACGGATTTTGAGCTTCGCTCTCGTCTTTTCCCGTTTACCGCCGAAGCCCTTGGAAGCGAAAGCCCTACACTCTGCTACCTCTCACTCCGCTGTCCGCTCCCACAGCTGCCCGGTGTATAGGGTGAACTTTTGAACTATCCGCGCTGTCCTGTTAAGTCACGCGCCTGCGCAGTCTCGTCGTTCTTGTGCACGAAGAAGTTTATTAATAAACTGCCTTCCTTCAGAATTCAGCTCCCACGCTGCTCTGTAGTCCCGATACCTACAAATTAACCTTTAACTGTTCCCTTTGCATCTCTGATTTTCGGATTTTCTCCCCATTTTGAAAATAGTCTGCACATTCTTTCTGCTACCCAAGTGCATGATGATACATTGTCCAACATAATATTTCATTTTCCACTTTCATGCTCATTCCGCAAGTCTGTCTAAGTCCTTCGGCATCCTATCTGTTTCAACGCTGACTGCCGCTCCATCATTCTTCTTATCAACTTCAAACTTGGCAAAAAAGCCATCTATTCCGTCATCTAAATTACTGATACACAGCATTAAAAGAAGCAGCCCCGGCACCAAACCCTGAAGAACACCGCTAGTTACTGGCAACCAACCATAAGAGGATCCTTTCACTCCCACTCACAGCCTCCTACCAATTCACCAATGCACTAACCACGCCAGTGACTCCTAATTTGGTAAGCAGCCTCAGTTGTGGCATCTTGTCAAAGGCCTTCAGAAAGGTCGAAACATACAACATCCTCTGCATCCACTTTTTATATCTTATGTATCCTCAAAAATCTCCAACAGGTAAGATTTTCCCTTGGGAAAACCATGCTGACTTTGTCCTATCTGGTCCTGTGTCGCTAGATAACTTCCTTTACTCCATTGAAGTACTGCTACATCACCCTCCATTTTCTCCCTATCAAATTTCAATTTGAATTCAGCCATAATGTGATTACTGCCTCCGGTTTATTACATAACCCAGTCCAGTATAGCTGATCCCCAAGTAGGCTCAATGAAAAACTGTTCTAAAGAGCCATCTCCCAGGCATTCAACAAACTCACTCTCTTGAGATCGATTTCCAACCTGATTTTCCCAATCGACCTGCATGTTCAAATCTCCCATGACAATCATAAAATTGCCCTTTTGACATGTCTTTTTTATTTCCTGTTGAAATCTGTGGTCTCACATCCCAGCTACTCTTGGGGCGCCTATATATATCTGCCATCAGAGTCATTTTACACTTGCAGTTGCTTAAGTCAGCCCACGAGGATCCAAAATCTTCCGATCCTATGTCACATCTTTCTACTGATTTGATGCCATTCTTTACCAGCAGAGCCGCGCCACCCCCTCCGCCTTCCTTCCTATCCCTCTAATACAATGTACAGCCTGGGATATTTAGCTCCCAACTGCAATCTTCCTTCAGCCACGGCTCATAATGAGCACAGTATCGTACCTGATCATTTGTAACAGTGCAACAGGATCATCTACCTTATTTCTTATATTCCGTGGTTTGAG
Organism: Mobula birostris; assembly: GCF_030028105.1. Taxonomy (NCBI): domain Eukaryota; kingdom Metazoa; phylum Chordata; class Chondrichthyes; order Myliobatiformes; family Myliobatidae; genus Mobula; species Mobula birostris. Next base: position 24,201,293 of record NC_092398.1, read on the forward strand.
ATATAGCATATTGCGGACTGTATTTGCTCCCATTTTTTGATTCTGCATCTCTAACGCACCTATAATCACCCCGCTGGCTGAAATTATGTCCAATCATCTGCCTACCCTTCCTCACTTCACGCTATTTTTGTTTGGTTTTTACTTTTTGCCATCGTCATATCCTGAGTTTTTAAAATCACCATCAATCCAATACTTAAGGTATATCAATGCCTCTGCCTAGAATAGAGGTTATCTTTGCGAAACTTTCTGGTGGAAATCACTTCAGCAATGTGGACTAAGCTGAGGTGTACCGATAGATGGAGATGAAAGAAGAGTCCAAAGTATTTCTCACTATAAATACTAACAAACGGTGTTATCGCTGGAATAGGCTTATTTGGCAGGAACATCTGCGCCTGCTGTCCGGCAGAAAACTATGGGCCAGGTACTGCAAGGCTCCCAGGCAGTTAGAGACATCATGGTTACCAGTAGATATGACAATGAATATCTCCAAAGTCCATGAAACCGTTGAAACAATTAAAAGATTTGGGGCTCTGAGTACGACACGTATTCTGTACACTTCTGCCAACTACCTGTCATTTAGATCATTGATTTAGAATTCAAGAGTATATGAAGTCACTATGGAAGAGAAATATCAATGCTTTACATTGTAATGGGCATTGAGGGGCTAATGATTTGCTTTAAAATGAGAAATCGATATCTATAAGCATTCATCTGTAATTAACGTACTCCGTGTGACTGAAATGCGCCCTGCAGCCGAAATACAAAAATAACTGTATCTGTACTTCTTTGCTCTGAGAATTTTTATGTTTCTGCGTTTGAGCCAGCTTGCCTGATATACCTTCGAGAACTAACACTTTGGTAAAATGTGTAGCTGCTCAACGACATTTTTTTTGCTACTTCGCTATTCGGTAGCGTTGCTGGAGTTCCGCTAAAAATACTGAGAAACTGATTGTTGAGCTTTGACTTGAAGTCGTCATGCAGAATGCAGTGGACTACTTATACATGGTTCTCCAAAATGTTAGACATTGTTCTGTGTAAATGCCAGACAAAGGTTCAAATAAAGAATTATCTGGTCATACAATGTCCCGAGGCACGTGACCATAGTGTTGTAAAACTCCACCTCAGTGTCTCTTGTCACGTACCACTCATGTATAACAATGGCTGAGTTTTCTTGTATGACAGAGTCCCAAGCCCCCGCTTTCAGAGGTTCGGGCTCGCTATGATATCATGTATCAATAAAGATTATCGGAAGCAGCGTCATTCGGGTCCGAGTATTCTATTTCCGCGACAAATTGACGGTGGGGATGTGATCATCTTTAGTATCCAAACACCTTCCAAGTCAGGAGGGAATTGTTGGACGGGTACTATTTTAGCCGGATCTCTGAAAAAAGAACCCGAGCGGAAAGAGGGGAGCTTCCAAGTTAAGGTGATCTGGCGCCCAAACTGAAACGGGGGTGGCCGTGGGGAATTTTCAATTGCGGGCGACCTAGCTGAAAGTGGGGGCGACTAGTTCCGGCGTCTTGGCTGAAAGAGGGACGACCGACGGGTCCTAGTTGAAAAGGGAACTGAAATTTTAAAAGGAAGACTACCGTTCAGAAGATGAAGGAACGGAGGAGTTGCTGAGGAAACTCTAAACCGGTGAGCGCTGCAGAGAAGCTTTCGGGGAAATAAGCGGGCACGCGGCGTAACTGTTCTTTTTCAGACAATGGGAACTGTCTGCAGTCGGGCGGCTGCTGCTGCTCCTGCAGACCCGCCCCGACAAGCAAGATCGCGTTGGGCCTTGAAAGTAAGTAGGAAAACGGTGAAACGGATGAAAACTGTGAAGAAAGCTCGGCAGAAAGTAGGATATCCCCTGGTACCCCCGGAGTCACCAGCAGACACGGTAATTCGAGAAACAGGTAACGACCGATACGCTGTAACTTTTAGCGACGATCTGTACGGCTGGTCGCAGGGAGACTGACCGTACGGAGGGAGTTTTAAAATTGATTTGCAACCGTACCATTATACCCCCGGATCACACAAATGGTACCTCTAGAAAGGGGAGATTGTGGTCCTAAAATCGGACGAAATGGACTGATAAACGGGTTAATAGAGATGGTACCAGCCTGGATCAGCAGAGTGAGCGCACTCGGGAACAATAGGCAGATCAGCTCCTGCTGAAGGAGCTGATGAACCGGCACAAGGGGCAGGCGGAGGGGAGGGCAGGGAGTTATAACTGGAGGAAGGGGTACAAACCAGACACATGTCTCAACGAATGGCCACTCACTCCTCCACCTCTCCGACAGTTCAGCCTCTAACAATAATGATAGGAGAAACAGCAATATTAAAGCCATGGACGCCTGCAGAGGCCTGAGCTTTTGTAGTTGAGCTCCCTAATCGAATAAAAAGACCAACAGCGTTCCTCAGTTGGTTGGAACAAATGTGCGAAATTTATAAGCCTCTCCCGGTAGACTTGCGGACTCATTTTCAAACGTGCCTATGAATGTTCCTGGGCAGCTTTGAAAGATACATTCCAGGTTCCGCCCGGGAAGAATGCAGATTGGCGGAAAGATGATGAGCAGACACCACAGGGTAACGAATTCCTGTGTTCTTGGCTGTCCAGTAGAGGGAAGGACGCCATAACGAGGGCAGCACAACGCCATAGGGACTTAGGAAAAGTGACTAGACGCTTTCAGAAGAAGGTTGAAGGAGCCCCTGATTTTATAGCTCGGTTTAAGAATACCTGAGAGGGGTATGCCGGAGTTCCCTTAGAGGAGAATGGCCCATTGGCCATCCAGACTCTGCAAAATTTAATGGTGCACCAACAAGGCAGATTTTTAAAATGCGAGATTTGAACTGGCAGGCTATGCCTTGGTCAGAACTAGTCACTACTTTGATAAACATGGAAAGGAAGGGAATCTTCGTCGGCCCCCGGGATGGCCTTCAAACGCATTAGACAAAATTTTACCTACAGGAGCAGAGGAGGGGAAAAGAAGAAGGTAGAACATAGAAAAAAGAGAGTTGAAAGATCGCAGGATATGTGCTGAAGATGTGGGGGAAATGGACATTGGGCCAAAGAGTGCCGAATTTGGGCAAAGGAGGGCCGAAGTCCTTCCTATAAAGAACCCACACAATTGACTGGACAAAACGAGAGAAGAGTGACCTCCTTCTCTTATAGCAACCGTTTCCCACTGGAATATGGGTCCCAGGGGAGGTCGTGGTACAGGGAACGGTCATATCACTTTCCCAAGACTCCGAAACGCAAACCATGGCAAACCTTAGAATAGGAGGCACTCACTTGGTGGACACTGGCGCTACCCTGTCCTCTGTAACCCCACCCTGGGATTACCCCTGAGCCAAAACAGGTTAGGAACCGTAGTGGTAGCCGGAATCCCACTGTCAGAACCCTTATCGAAGAAGGTCCCCTTGTCCCTGCTAGATACTTGTATACAAGAAACTTTGATAGTCTCCAATACTATTCCCCTGCCCCTGTTGGGATGCCAAGCTCTGTGTAAGGTAGGAACTACTATTTACTGCTCTCCTCAGGGCATGTACATGGAAGTAACCTCGCCCCGGACGCATCAGTTAACGTCCCTGTTTCTCAACCACGAGGCCAAACTCGACCCGGTATTGTAATGCTGGCAACTCGAGGGCAACCCCTGCACAGTTAAGATGTGCCGGCTGCGGCCAGAACTTGAGGGGCTGGCGCCGACGGCTCGCACTGAAACTTTCTGGGGCTTGTTGCAAGTGGTCCGATACTGCTCCCGTTTACACTGCACCGCCTGGTACACAACGGCAGATGATCCAGAATACCGAGAAAAGGCGTACACCCACGAAGTGCTGAAAGCTAACATACACCCAGACCCTTATCTATATTTTGAGAAGGAAGGGCTGGGTATCTCGGTACGGCTGACCGCAGAGTAGCAATCCCTGTCCCACCTGGGACCTGCGTCAATACCTCACCTACTCCTTACTGTACGGCTTCCCTATCAGGAGAAAAAGATAGGCCCAATGATTAAACGGTTGCAACCAGCCCCTATTATCGAGCGCATTGGGGACTTTGAATGGAATGGGCCTGAGGAGGGAAAAATACACCTTCCGGGAATATCCCGCCAGTTGGAGGACCCCCTAACCGAATTTCAACGACAACAACCACCCGAGCCGCCAGGCCATAGGCGACCTTCAGCCTTGGAAAGGGTAAATGCAGACTTGTGGTCCCTCCACAAGACACACGCAGGTCGAGTGCTCACTGCGAGAGACCTCTGTGTCAAGCTAAAAATGATGCTGTATTACCATGTGTTAGGCAGTATCGACTAGCAGCTAAGGCAGAAGAAGGCATAGCCCCGGTCATAGACTCTCTACTCCAACAGGGGGTTCTCAAGCCTACCGTCAGCCCCTGCACACACCAATACTGCCTATACCTAAAGTTGGACGGCCCAATGAGCGGCGCGCTCTCTACATGATGTAAGGGCTGTAAACAGCATTGCAATTCCCAGTGCACCGGTGGTACATGATGTCAGTATGACTGTTTCATCCATTCCCTCTGATGCTACTGTCTACACTGTGGTCGACCTGTGCTCCGCGTTTTTTTCTCTTCCTCTCCATCCGGATAGCCGTTGTTTATTTGCCTTCACATACAAAGGGCATCAGTATACCTGGACCCGATGCCCCAGGGGTATACCGAAATTCCGGCCGTGTCCGCCGCTGCCGTTGAACATGACTTAGACAAGTGCCATCTGGGAGGAAGTTCTATATTAATACAATACGCCGTCGATCTGTTGGTGGCGTCAGCTACACTGGCAGACTGTGTAAAAGACTCAGTGACGCTGCTCCTAGCTGCCCGGGGTTATAGGGAGGCTAAATCCAAGCTGCAATTTTGTCACCCACAAGTGCAGTACCTCGGGTTTTAATTGAAGGCTGGGACTCGAGAGATAGGAGCGGACCGAATACAGGCCATTATACGGATACGGCCGCCTAAAACGAAGAAAGATGTTCTTTCCTTCCTGGGGATGGTCGGCTATTGTCGACAATGAATACACGACTACCGCCTGCATGATGCAGTCCTCCGTACCGCCACTGCAAATGAAGCGCCTACGCAAGTAGAGTGGAACTCGGAGAGAGTAAACGCATTACGAGCCCTGAAGACTGTTATAACCACAGCCCCAGCTTTACGGGTCTCCAACTATGAGCGTCCTTTCCAGTTATACGTCTGTGAAAACGGAAGGTTCGTTACTGGAGGCCTCACCCAGAAGCATGGGAGCGGATAGACCCCGGTCGCCTACTGCTCTACGGCGCTCCCCGCAATGGATGCCTGCATGTCTTCGCGCAGTGGCAGAAACAGCTGTTGTGGTCGAAAAGTCGTTGCCACTGGTCCTCGACTACCCCTGTGAAGTCCGACTGCCCCATGCTGTAATGTTGCTTTTCAACTCATCGGCAACACAACCTTTCACCGCCTCTGACGCACAGGATACGAGGTGATTTAGCTGTCACACCAAATTATACGTATCGCCGATCAGCTGCAGTTAGTCCTGCTCCCTTTGTTCCAGAGCCTTCCGAAGAAGACGAGCATGACTGCATTACTGCGGTACAACACTCCACTTCCCCCAGGGTGGATCTGCGAGTAGACCCTTGCCGAATGCGGACGTGATCCTTTTTACGGATGAGTGTTCTCACAAAACAAGGGATGACCCTTGCCGTGGTGGATCTACACCAGACAGTGGAGGACTATGCGTTACCTCATGGCATTTCAGCCCAGGCTGCAGAACCTTTTGCCCTAACTCGAGCCTGTATACTAGCCGAGGGCCAGTGAGCCAATATATATACGGACTTTCGCTATGCCTTTGTAGTTGTCCATGATTTCGGCCAAATATAGAAGAATAAGGGTTTCACTACATCAGCGGGACAGTCCATCAAACACTCCCAGCTAGTGTTAAATTTGCTGGAGGCAACTTAGTTGCCCAGACAGGTAGCGATTATTAATTGTGAAGCGCATTCCAATACGACAGACGAAATTTCCCAGGGAAATGCCCGCGCTGACCAGGCAGCCAAAAGGGTGACAGCTGCGAGGAGACCAGACCTTCAATCTCTCTGTGCCACGAATAACTCCCCCATCCTTGTTTTAGGGCCCGCTGAATTACAGGAAGCACAGCAGAACTCTAGCCCACAGGAAAAGCGAACGTGGGAGAAGGCACAATGCCGCTTTGAAAAGGGATTTTGGTTTCACCCAGACCAGACCCAGGTGGTGTGCCCGAGAAATTGTGTTTGCCCCTGTGTCGCCTAGTGCACGCACAGGCACACCTGGGCAAAGGAGTGATGCAACATTCAATCGATCGTCAATGGTCTGCACCTGGCAGAACGAAAACTACAGTATACAGAAAATCACCCGCTCCTGCCTGATTTGTCAGGAAAATAACCAGGGACCGGGAGCAGTTAAGTATGACCACCTTCCGATGCCTAAAATGAACTTTGAAAATTTAGAAATTGATTTTGTTCATATGCCCCCGGCCTCCGCATATAAGTACATGTTGGTCATTGTGGACATGGTCACCCGATGGGTGGAGGCTTCTTCCACCTGGAAAGATGACGCACAAACTGTGGTAAAGATATTGTGCAAGGAAATAATACCGAGATATGGACTACCCATGGGGTTAAACAGTGACAGAGGTGCTGACTTTACGGGCAGGATTGAGAAGGATTTAGTGCAGGCCATGGGGTTTCAATGGAAGTTGCATATTCCTTTCCAGCCACAGTCTTCGGGGATTGTGGAAAGGGTGAATGGGGAATTGAAGAATGCCCTTTCTAAAGTATGTCAGGGCAATAAATTGTCATGGCCAGAAGCTCTCCCCATAGTGTTGCACGCTCTGCCAAATAGGAAAAATAGAGCTGCAAGAGTGACACGTCATGAAGCCCTGAAGGGTCGCCAAATGACCACAGGGCCAGACATCCAGTGTGTGCCGAAAAATTGGCGCTAATATGGAATGATCAGCAAACCCTACCCTACGCACAGGCCATATGTAAAAAGCAGCCGAACAGCATGAGAGGATCAGGCAGGCACAGGCCCCCGTGGAAGATGCCCCTGTACATGCTTTCCAACCAGGAAACCAGATGGACGTTAAAAATTAAAAAAAAAAGACTCTCTCTCTCCCAGGTGGAAGGGGCCCTACGCTGTGTTAATAACAAATACCTTTGAAAATCGACGGAAAGGAAGACTGGATTCAGGCCGTCGTACGCAAAAAAAAAAAAAAAAAAAATCACCCTCCGAATGCAGTATAGGACGGGGAATTCGGGTCGACGGTCAACTAGCAACAGGCAGAGTCCAGCGGCACTGAGGATGTAGTGGTTGAGCGGAGTGGTGTTCATAGGAGGGTTGATTCAGGTGGTGGTGGGAGCAACACTAACACCTTTTTGTTTCTCTGCCATCCGTATGCTAACAGGTAAAGCAGGGAGCATGCTGCGGATGTGCCGAAATTCCCCAGCTGGTAAAACCATGATCCGTATGTCGGTGGTCCCTCTTAAGCTAAGTGAAGTGACATCAGTGGTTTTGCTGAGGCGGGGCAGGAATGGTTGCAGTGTCAATGGTGCTGAGAACGGGCCAGGATGGCCTTGTGGCCTTGAAGGATGGTACCATCGGCCTTCTTCCCGCAACCCATCCAACCTATGGTCAGGAGTTAGTGTAACTCCACCGCAGTGGACCAGTAAAAAAAGAACTTCTGTTACTGCAATAACAATTCGAGCTGCCCTTACCAAGTAGGGGGTTCTCCTGCTCAAAAAATAAGACTGCCTCCGATGACACTGTACTCCGTCCCGTTAATGGCACTTACCCGAAATGATGGAAGACACAGCCAGCAAGGAGCACTGGTGAGGTGAAGAGGTGTACCCAGGGAAGAAAATACCCTTCTCCGATGCATATGAACTTCCTTATGAGGAGGAGGAGGAAATACCACAGTAAGGAGTGTCAATCTCGAAGATTAACAAGGAGGGAACTATGGAAGAAAAATATCAAGGCTTTACATTGTAATGGGCATTGAGGGAATGATGAATTGTTTTTAAAAGTGAAATCGATGTCTATAATCATTTATCTGTAATTAATGTACTCTGTGTGACTGAACTGTGCCTTGTAGCAGACATAAAAAATCTCTATCTGCAGTTCTTTGTTCTGAGAATTTTTGTCCATCTGCGTTTGAGCCAGCTTGCCTGATATATATTTGAGAACCAAAACTTATGTAAAATGTGTAGCTGCTGAAGGAGTTTTTTTTTTTTTTTGCTTCTTCGCTATTCGGTAGCGTTGCTGGAGTTCCAGTAAAGTACTAAGAAACTGATTGCGAAGATTTGCCTTGAAGTCGTCATGCAGGATGCAGTGGACTAATTATACATTGTTCTCTAAAATGTTAGACATTGTTTTCTGTATATTTAAATGCTAGACAAAGGTTTAAATAAGGAACTATCTGGTCATAAATTGACCTGAAGCACGTGACATTTACTTCTGTAAAAATCCACTTAAGTGTCTCTTGTCACGTACCATTCATGCATAAGTATGGCTGAGTTTTCTTGTTTGACAGAGTCCCAAAACCCTGATTTTAGGAACTTGGGCCCTCCATGATATCATGTATCAATAAAGATTTTCCGAAGCGGCTCCCTTCGGGTCTGTGTACTTTTTTTTCGCGACAGTCACGAATCACTCTAGCAGTCATCATGTCTACTGGCACTGTTGGAACACAAGTGTGGAGGAGATACAGACTCCCACTCTAGAGATGGTGACCAGAGTTTGTTTATAAAATTCCAACAGAACATTCGTCGCTTGGTGGATTGCCACCGTGAGACGTCGCATTCCCAAAACTGGGATCCCGCGATCAGCTCTAATTGGAAGACTGCTAACATAAGTAACATGCAATCTCCGAGCCTATCAAAATAAAATGAGGAAGTCTAAACAGAAAGCACCGGGACCGCATCCCAAAGAGCGAGTCACTCGAGAAAAAATAAAATCACGAAGAAATGTCATTCATTGACATGTCTCGTTAAAGTTAACGAATTCGGGTGCGCCAATACTCTCAGAGCTCAAAACGCTCATGGACCCCGCAAAGTCAGCGGCATTACGACCCGAGTAGGCGGTCACTCCCGACGGATGTACTGTATACGTGGGGCTGCTCTCCTCTTACGCAGATGAAAAGACGTTTTCCATCTTCTGAGATTAATGAGATTATTGGAGTGTATTTTGTATTGGTTTCCTTGAGGTTTTCGGTGTTTCTTTCTTGTGGCCGATTGCCGGGGAGCTGAGCTGGTAATTGTTGCATGTAGGAGGCGATGCTGGGGAATTTGGAGTCACTGTCCCTGTTCCTTTCAGAAAGTAAGGGGTCGAAAACCTAATGTGGAGGGAGTCTTTGATTGTTATTGTGGCCGATTTTTTTTTTAATGTCCGCGAGGGGGAATATTGGGGTCCTCGAGTTATGTTTCTATTTTTTCCGTGCCGAATACTCTGGGGGAGTCGATGTGTTTTCTTTCATCAACATCTACGCTCTTTCTGTATTTAATCACTATCCGTAGTAAACAAATATCATCGTTTAATCACACATGCAGCGATAATAAGAGAGATGACAGTGATATGCCTAAATTATACTGAGTCAACACCCACCGCTATGTGAACAATTCACAATTTCACCCAGGGGGCGACCCTGCTGTTTGTCCTGAGGATAAGAACTGGGGAAGAAGGCGGGACCACGAACATCTGAAGCCGCACCCACCCACCCGACGCAACTTTTTAAAGTAGTTGGCTTCTTAATGCAGTCTGTTCTTCTCTCCTCAGTGACAGGGCCCAACAGCACCACTCCACTCATTGGTATCTCCCGTCACAGCGCTCTCCCACCCGCTCCGCTCCTACTCAGTGGTCGCGCCCCCGCATATGAACAAAACATGCAGACGAGGTAGAAGTCCATTGCCAATATAGACAACCGGCTTCCAGTTGTACCCTTTGGTGGACACACATCGACCGGGTGCTTTAGCACAACGGACGAGCTTAGCGGTCGGGTGTAGTGAATGCCGATTCACCGCTCGGAAAACAGACGACAGACACGAACAGCGCGGGGCCGCGGCGACTTTCCTGAACTGAAAATGCGCGGTGGGTGGAGGCTTCTGGGGAATGTACTCTAGACGTTATTGCTTACAGGGAATGCGCTGCGTTGCGGAGTATCCTGAGGAAGAAAGTAGATTCGGAATACTTCAACTGCGCATGCTCCATAGCTCGTGAGCACTTTGGGAGTCCTGCATCCTCCTGGAAGTTCTTGTTTCACAATCTTATAAGGTCTCAATGATTTCTGCACGTTAGACTAGAAATTGCCAGTACAAATTCAAAAGTTAATTTTATTTATCTATGAGATCCAATAAGGCCGGTAAATATTCCCCATTCCCAACAGCCCTGCAGAAAGATGGGGGTGAACTGCGCTCTTGAATCGCCACAGTCTGTTGAAACGGACTGCTGGGGCCGAGGATGCAGGGTTCAGAGCCGTTGACGGTGATGGATTTCATTTAACTTGCCGTGATCGAATGGCAGAGCAGACTTGATCGGCCGGCTGGTCTCATTCTCTTGCCTTAAGGTCTTATGAAGTTGGGACAGCGGATGGCTCTTAGGTGGCTCGTAGTGTTCGCTGACGCCCCGCCCCCTGCGGGAAAAGCAGCAGGGTTGAGTGGGGGTGTTACCGGAATTGTCCGGGCGAGCAAACGATCTGAATTGTGCGGGCAAACACTGTCCGCCAGTGTTGGAGATTGGTGTCTAACGTCAGGAGTGGCAGGTGAGGGTCTTCTTGTCATACGAGTCAAGGTTATTAGCCCTGAGCTGTACCCCAAACCTAGAAGACGAGTCGATCACTCTTAGTTTGGGGTCTATCCTTGACTTGCTTGGCATGGGTGACCCTAACGAGAGCGAAAACATAAATCTCGGACTCCATCCGTCAAAGCTCGCTGGGCCACTGAGGCAAGCAAGCCGTCAAACCCAACGACTGTCTTCTTGTGGTCCTCTTGGCCGGAGGTGTGGTAAAGAGAAATGGCTCTGAGAGGGGGCAAGCCCATATCCATTGGATCAGTGAATGTGAGGAGTCGACTAAGGTACTAAGAGTCACAAAGGGACGGCCCTGTGATGGGCACTGCAACAACGACTCCCAAGATCAGACACAGAGTGAAGCCCGTTCTACATTCTCCCATCCTATACTTCCGGGGTCAGACACAGAATGAAGGGCTCTCCTAATCGTTCCAACACACAATCCCCAAGTCAGACACAGAGTGCAGCACCCTCCACACTGTCCCATCACACTCTCCCGGGGTCAGGCAGAGCGTGAAGTTCCCTCCACACCGTCCAATCGCACACTCCATGGATCAGACACAAAGTGAAGCTCCCTTTACGCCGTCCCGTCACCCACTACCAGCGTCAGACACAGTGAGTTCCAGTGAGGAAGAAATCACTAATAGTCTCCATGTACTGTTTGTGAAACTCTTGTTCACATATGGTTCGAATTTCTGCAGCATTCATGGAGTCACGGTCTCAGACTATATTTTTTTGTCTGAGTGTATTTACTGATATTTATATGCACGTGCAAACGTTTATATTGTTTTGTTATGTGTTGCTGTTGGTAGTTTTATTTACCTTGGCCCCGGAGTAACGCTGTTGCGTTCGGCTATAATCATGTATGCTTGATTAACAATTAAATGAAACTATGAAATGTGGATGCAAAGGCTCATGGCGTCGTAGTTAAACATTGGGGAACGTAATTCCAAAGCATGGTCACACTGGAGACAACATCTCAGAGATTCCCTTCGAGGCACTTCGGCCGAGCGACAGTGGTGGGGACAGATATGGAACTTTTTCAACGAGAGTATCTTCCCCCTTTGCATCAGGGACCTAGAGCGGAGGCTATCGCTCAGTGCGTTCAGAACACAACATGTTGAAGAATGAAACAAGGGAACTGGTCCTACAAGCACACCATTTCTGTGATAAACCCGACCCCAAACTACATTAATCTCTTCAAACTGGGTGCATATCTCTTCATTCCATTCAATTTTAAACACCATAGACTATTAGACATAGAAGCAGAATAAGGCCATTCACCTCATCAGGTTTGATTTATCATCCACCTCAGCAACATTCTCTGGTCTTCTATCCATATATTAGGACACGTTTTCTCAATTGAGAGCTCAGCAACCTCCAGGGTAGCGGGGTGGAGATAAATATCTACCAAAAGAGGTGGAAGATGCTCCCTCCCTCTGTAGCCTACAGGTCACCATTAGGCACGCTGTAACACCTGCTTTGATCTCCCGATCAGTGTCACATGGAGCCGTGAGGGCAGGTGGTATGTGTAGCGGGTGTATATCACAGATCCTGACTAAGCAACCTGTGATGCCAGGCACACAATCAAAGAAGGACATTGATAATGGCTGGGTTAAACCATCTTGTAAAGATACTGTCCAGAAGAAGGCACACGAACACGGCGGCGAATTTCCGGAAGAGAAAATGTGCTTTTGGTGGAAGAACACACACAAAATGCCAGTGGAACGCAGCAGGCCAGACAGCATCACAGGAAGAAGTACAACCAACGTTTCGGGCCGAGACCTTTCGTCAGGACTAACTGAAAGAAGAGTGAGTAAGAAATTTGAAAGTGGTTGATCCTGCTGAATGTAGTCTAAAATGCTGTTGCTTACAGGGTGCGCGCTGCGTTGTGAAGGATCTCGGGAAATGTAGTAAAAAAGGAATAATTCAATCGCGCATGCTCTATAGCAAATGGGGTCAATTTCAGAAATTAACCACGTGGCCTCCTTATAGCTTAACTTCTCAAAAATAAAAGGAAATGTTTTGTTATTCACTGCTCTCTGATTAAAGTATTATCTCATGATGTCAACACCTCAACTTCCTCATATTGAGCTTCCTGGAACTACAAACCCAGAGGGTCTGTACCGATGTGGAGTAACTCATCTCTTCTGCTCATTCGGAATTTAGACCACACCTTTGCTAAATCAGCACCCAAATTCCGCACAAGAAACAACTCCTCAAAATACCTCGATCACCCAATGAATTCGACCGTCCATCTCTGTTCAGGTCCTGTGCAAGGTTACTCCCATGCGCCCGAGGGAATTTAACGTCTTAGCGCAAGTATCCAAACCTGCGGAGGACCGGGAGGGAGCCGGAGATTTCAGGCAAAGGTGAGATGAATTTCCACGGGATTCAGATAACAGATACAGAGATAGTGTAGACTGTCACAATCGCTTTCCCATTGTGGGAGCATCATTGAGAGGAAGGCTTATATTTATCATGAGTTCATGAGGACATGATTATTTTGGTATCGGAGAGTGTAATGCCCTGGTTCATATTTTTACCGTTATTTTGTAAGTATTTCATTTTAGTCTTCAGCCTCCAAGTTCACGAAACCAAATCCTTAACTATCGACTCCAATGTCTCCACAACCACTGAGGTCAGACTAACTGGCCTACAATATTCTTTCTTCTTCCTCTCTCCATTTTTGAAGAGTGGAATGACGTTTCCAATTTTACAGTCTTCGGACCTAATCCAAAAACCAGTGATCTTTGAAAGATCATTACGAATGCCTTTATAATCTCTTCAGCTACCTCTTTCTGAGCACTGGGGTGTACACCATCAGGTCTATGTGACTCATCCACGTTCAGACCTATCAGTTTGCCAAGGATCTTTACCCCAGTGATGTTAACTTCACACACTTCATGATCCACGATACACGAATGGTATGTTGCTTCCGTGCTGCCAGGATAAAGAATGTCTCTGAAACGATCCAAGGACATTCCCAAAGACGACAGGGGACAGCCATAAGTATTACTTCCTATTGGCACGAATAAAATAGGGAGACAAAGTGAGGAGGTCCTGAAGAGACATTTTAGTGAATTCGGTAGAAACTAAGAAACAAGACTTTCAGGGTGCTAATCGCTGAATTGCTAACTGTGTCATGCGCCAGTCATTGTAGGAATAGGAAGAATTGGCAGATGATGGCGTAACTGATAAACTAGTGCAGGGGGCACGCAGGAACTTAGATTCATCGGACATTGGGATCTCTTGTGGTGAAGGTATGACTTGTACAAAAGGGACTGATTACACCTGAACCCGAGATGGTCCAATATCCTTTCGTGGCTGAAAGAGGATTATACAGTAGCTAGGAGCTTAATGTCCAAGGTTTTACAGTGTAGCGCAAGGACAGGCAGGACGGCAGAAGTTGTGGCGTTGGTGTGATGCTGAAAAAAATGAATTGAAATCATTAGTAAGAGGTGACAATGGAAAGAAGGTTATTGGATCTTTGTGGATTCACTGTGAGAATTCGGATACAATCCCGAAAATAATTTGGCTTACTGAGATTTTTCTATCGAGTATCATTTTTCTAATTATTTTTAAACCCTCTATGATTGATATGGCTTTTAAAGAACAGGATGTATTAAGTATTAAATGCTTTCAGGACTTGTTTGTAGAGGGAAGTATCTTTTCGTTTGAACAACTCTCAACGAAATACAGTTTACCTAAAACTCATTTTTTTCTTCGATACCTACAAATAAGAGATTTTTGACGGTGTCAAATAAGAACATTTCCCAAAAGCCCTGAGAAGAACCTACTGGATGCATTTTTTAATTTGATTTTTTTTAATAATGGATCTATATCTACTGTCTAAAATATGCTGTAGAGAATGAGAATTGTTCCTTCAGATACAATAAAAAAATACTTTGGGAACAAGATTTACAGACTTCAATTTCTGAGTAAACTTGGAATCAAATTTATAAATTGGTTAACACTTCATCGTTATGTGCCCGCCACTCTGTCCTACAATTTAAAGTGGTACATTGCGCCCATATGACCAAGGATAAATTGCCTCGCTTTTATTTAGGTATATCTCCGTTTTGTGATCAATGTACTAATGGAGAAGCTTCACTCATTTACATGTTTTGGACATGTCCGAGTCTTGAAAAATATTGGAAAGAAGTACTTCAAACCTTCTTGATACTTTTCAAAATATATTTTAAAGCTAATCCTTTGACACTTTTATTTGGTATTGTTGGAGGAAACGATATCATTTTGGAGTCATCTGACTTGCATATTTGGCCTTTATTTATCCTATGGCCAGAAGGACAATCTTGCTCAAATGGAAAGCTGTGGCCCCACCCTTTCACTCTCAATCGTCTCGTGATGTCATGTCATGTATAAATTTAGAGAACATTCGATGTTTAATCTCTGAATCCAGCAAAGACTTTCAAACATTGTAGGTAACATGTGTGAATGATTTTCTAAACATTTGATTTGCTGTTAAACCACAGATGATGACTGAAACTTTTTTTCATTTTTTTCTTTACTAATCATCTTCGGTCTTGGTAGTGAGTAACATTTTTAATATAACAAAATTACTATATTTCAATCTTACGTATTAATTAATCAGTATGAATATAGCGTAAGGAGTCATTATGTGCAATATATTTTTTCCTGTACACTGTATTGTTATATGCAAAATTAATAATAACAATATTGGAAAGGAGTCGTTTTGGAGAGGATCTTCCTATTAGGTTGAAAGGAGGTTTAAAAGTTTCAGAGAGCCATGGTTTTCAAGGGATATTGCAAACTTGGCTTTGAAAAAGATAGGGATCTACAATAAATATATGCAGCTTGGAGTTAATGAGGTGCTCGAGAAATATAAAGAACGTAAAAAAGAATCTTAAGAAAGAAATTAGAAGTGCTAAAATAAGATAGGAGGCTACTTTAGCAAGTAGGTAAAAATAAATCCAAAGGGTTTCTACAGTTGTACTAATAGTAAATGGATAGTGAGGGATAAAATTGGTCCCTCAGAGAATCAGAGTGGACGGCTATATGGGGAGCCAAAAGAAAGGGGGAGATTTTGAACAATTTCTTTTCTTCGGTATTCACTAAGGAGAAGGATTTTGAATTGTGTAAGGTAAAGGAAACCAGACGGGTATTTATGGAAAGTACGACGATTAAAGTAAAGCAAGTATTAGCGCTGTTGAGGAATCTAAAAGTGGATAAGTTTCTGGGTCCGGACAAGATATTCACTAGGACCTTGAGGGAAGTTAGTGTGGAAATCGCAGGGGCTCTGACAGAAATATTTCAAATATCATTAGAAACGGGGATGGATGTTGCCAGAGGATTGCCATATTGCTCATGTTGTTCCATTGTTTAAAACGGGTTCTAAGACTATATCTAGCAATTATCGGCTTGTGAGTTTGACGTAAGTGGTGGGTAAATTGATGGAAAGTATTCTTAGAGAAGATATATACAATTATCTGGTATTTTCCATCAGTGTTCACTGTGGAAGACACCAGCATGAAGTGTCGGAATTCACTATTCCTTGAGAGAAAGTTCTGGGGAATCAAAAGGTCTGAAGGTAGATAAATCACCTGACCTTATGGGGTTAATTTCAGAAATTTACCACGTGATCGCTTTATCTACTTTACTTCTCAAAAACAAGAGGAAATGTTTTTTCCCTCTGTGCTTTCTGAGTAAAGCATTATCTCATGATTTCAACAACTCAACTTCTTTATATTGAGCTTCCTGGATCTTCAAACCCAGAGAGTCTCTACCGAGGTGGACGAACTCATCTTTTCGCTCATTCGGAACCAAGGCCCCATCTTTACTAAATCAGCATCCAAATTCAGCACAAGACACAACTCCTCGATCTACCTCGAGCACTTAGGAAATCCCACCGTCCCTCTCTGTGCTAGTCCCGTTCAAGATTACTTTCGTGCGCTCAGGAGAACTTAACGTCTAAGTACAAGACTCCAAACTGCTGAGGAACGGGAAGGAGCCGGAGGTTCCAGGGAAAGGTGAGATGCATTTCCACGGGTTTTATATTAATTTGGAAATGTGGTGGCTGATCAGGGATCATCAGTGTGGCGGCGTTGTGGAAAGAAGCCTGCCTTACTACTTTCGGGAGGTTTTTCAGGAGAGTATATTCTCTTAAGGAATGAAGGCAGGGCAGTGGGATTATCAATATGCAGTTCAGTGAGGAGAACTTCAGAGGTTAGGAAGCCTGGGCTTGTTTTCCATGCGGCGGAAAGCAGCTTACGAATGGCCTAACAAAGGAAATTAAGATACCAGCTATAGAGATGGTGCAGACAGGTAGAATCGCTTTTCCATTCTAGGAGCAACATTGAGGGTAAGGCTTATATTTATCTCGAGCGGAGACTTAACCGAATATAAAGACTAGGCTATTTTAAAGTTTATTTTAATTTTTATTTAGATTTGGAGATAAAGTACGGTAATCAGCCCTTCCGACCCGACGAGACCGTGCCGCCCAATTACTGTCATGTGATCAATTAACCTACTGGCGTCTCGAGTTTCTGGGGTTGACAGGTTTGTCATATGAGGCACTCACTTCTACTCACTGAAATTCTGAAGAATTGGTGGGCAGGGGGGATGTCTTCATAGAAAGCTGTCCAATGTTAAAAGGCCTCGAAAGAGTGGATGTGGAATAGATGTTTCCTATGGGAAGTAGGCTAAGACTAGACGACAGAGCCGCAGAATGCAGGGCCGTTCTTTTAACAGGGAGCTTATGAGCACTTTGGAAAGCCATTCTACAGTACTCTGCAAAATGTCTTAGGCACGTACTGTATTTAGAGACACACGTGGTGCAGCCCTTTCTGCCATCTAGCCCGCACCGCCAGCAACCAACCTATTTAATCGCAGCCTTTTCGCAAGATATTTTACAATGATCAAATAACCCCATAACTAGTACGTCTGTTGAACGTGGAGAAACCGGAGTACCCGGAGCAAACTCACACGGTCTCGGGAACTTGTATCAGTGGTTGTAGCAACCTGATCACCCTAATCCAGTAGAATATTCTCCTGGCTGCAGAGGATGATACAGGATCAAAATAACGGCAGTGTTCGGGTGGTTACCCTTCATAGGAAACGCCTCCGTGGCACTTTGTTTCACGTGGGGAGGATAAAACACGGGCAGCCACCACACGGTATTTGACAGTTCTGGGCGGCCGGGGTCCAGCGGCAAGTAATGAAAGAAGATTGTGGTCTCTGCGCTGCAGCAGACTTACTCCACCTTCAGTGCCATATTACGTGTCCTGTTTCCGTTCCGTGTGGCTATCTTCCTTCTTCGTTCTCTCCTTCTCTCCTCAATACCTCTTCGCTCAATTATTCAACCCTCTAACTTCCACAATTTTTCCACACCAGATCAGACATATCGCTCTCTGAAGGAGTGTCCAATTCGACGTTCACTGGGAATCTCTCCCCCAACAATTTCGCGGCCGGTAGATTCAGAATGGAGTGGGGAGCACCTTCCGTCATGACAACGGTCATCCTCATCCTTACCGTCCTACTGGGCGTCCCGGGAAACGGCGCAGTCATCTGGGTGACGGGCTTCAAGCTGAAAAGTAACGTCTGGAATGTGTGCTTCCTGAACCTGGCTGTGGCTGACCTGATTTATTGCCTGTGTCTCCCCTTCTACACCATTCTCCAGCTTAAACCCTCTTATTTTTGGCTGGTTGTATTACCCACTATGTTCCTAGTCGCTTTTGCCAACCTATATCTGTTATGCCTGATCAGCATCTACCGCTGCCTGGCTATTACACGGCCCATATGGTTCAGGCAACATCTGAGCTTCGCATGGGTTCGTGTGACCTGCTTCGTGGTCTGGGTCATAGACATCGTCATCTTTATGCTTGTATGCCTCTCTCGGTATTTTTTGGCGTGTGCGCTAATTTGGATCGCGTTCACCTTCGCCCTCCCGCCCCTTGTAATTATGATCATTTGCTACGCCTTCGTTGGCTGGAGGCTGCAAGGGGTCAGGCTCGCTGAGTCCAGGAAGCCCATACGCCTGATCGTGACCGCGGTCGCCGCATTTATGATCTGCTGGCTCCCCAGCACTCTCTACGCCCTCATATCAAACGACGACATGCTGAGTCATTCTAACTGGTATATACTCACTGAGGCCCTGGCCTCATTCAACAGCGCCCTCAACCCTCTTATCTACGTCTTCGCCGGCAGCGACTTCCGTCAGGTCTTCAGGCGCTCCATGTTTGCCTCGCTCCTGCTGGCCTTCACCGAGCATGAGCCAAAGGGTGAGACCGAGACCCGCAATTCCACCTCAAATACGAATGTCTGATAGAATATCTCGCGGGCCCTCAGCCGAGCAATATCTCCTGACCACAGACACAGTGGACAGTCGGCTGCAAATATGGTCAGCACTGGAGGCTTTCCTGTACGCTTCTTCCAATCTCTTAGAACATAGAGCGTAGAACAGTACAGCTCAGGGACAGGCCATTCGGCCTATTATTGTCGGATCAATTAAATTAGTAAATTAATGGCCAATTAATCTAATCCCTTCTGAATACCCAATGTCGATATCCTTCCAATTAGCTCATTTCGCCGGCATAAACATCCCTGAAAAGTCTCTAAGCTATCTGTCTTTACCATCATCCCAGTCAGCGTATACCAAGCATGCATCACTCTCTGTGTAAACTACTTGCCCCTCGCATCTCCCTTGTAATTACGCCGTCTCCTCTTAAATACATGGCCTTTGGTGTTAGACATTTCAACCTTGGGTAAAATATACTGTTGGACTGTGCCTTTCATAACCTACCAAAATTCCATCAGGTCTCCCCTCTCTTTTCGCTGGCCCAGTCTTCATTCGGATACAGCAATCCATGGTCTCGTCCACTGTAGAGATGAGGCCACACTCAAGTTGGAGGAACAATAACTTATATTGCATTTGGGTACATCCAACTTGCTGACATGTACGTAGATTTCTCAAAATTCCAGTCATGCCCTCCCTCCTACACCGCTCCCCATCGCCTTTTTCCTCTCTCACATTGCCTGCACATCTCCTCCCTCTGTTGCTCCTTCCACCTTATCTTTCCTTCATGGGCTTCTTTCCACTCCCCTTCTCGAGCCCTGTATTTCTTTCACCAATCAACTTTTCAGCTCTTTACTTTATCCCTTGCCCCGGTTTGACGTATTACCTTGCGTTTCACTCTCCCCCTCCCTATCTTTTAATTCTGCACCTCATCTTTTCCTCACGGCCCTGCTGAAGGAACTCAACCCGAAAGGTCGAATGCACATTTCTCCATAAATCTTCAGAAATTTCTGTTTGTTTCTCAGAATTCCACCATCTGCAGTTTCTCTGTTTGTAATCTGGCACATCCATTCCACATCAACTCTGTCTAGGCCTTTCAATATTCCAAAGGATTTAATGACATCACATTCATCCTTCTGAATTCCAGAGATACAGACCCGGAGCTAACAAAGCTTCTTTCTATGATGACCTTTTCATTACCGGAATTATCTTTCTGAACCTCTCCTGAACCCGCTCCAACGCCAGCACTTCTTTTCTTAGATGAGGAGCGCAAACTGTTCACAATACTCAAGCGAGGACTCACCGGTGCTTTATAAAGCCTCAGCATCACATCCCTGCTCCTGTATTCTAGACCTCTTGAAATGAACACTACCATTACATTTGCCTTCTTCACCACCGATTCTACGTATCAGACCATAAGGCCATAAGACAAAGGAGCAGAAGTCTGCCATTCGGCACATCGAATCTCCTCAGCCATTTTATCATGAGCTGATCCATTCTCCCATTTAGTACCACTCCCCCGCCTTCTCACCATAATCTTTGATGCCCTGGCTACTCAGGTACCTATCAATCTGTGCCTTAAGTACACCTAATATCTTGACGTCCACTGCTGCCCGTGGCAACAAATTCCATAGATTCACCACACTCTGGCTAAAAAATTTCTTCTCATTTCTGTTCTGAATGGGCGGCCTTCAATCCTTAAGTCATGCCCTCTCGTACTAGACTCCCCAATCATGGGAAACAACTTTGCCATATTCGCTCTGTCGATGGCTTTCAACTTTCGAAATGTTTCTATGAGGTCTCCCCTCGTTCGTCTAAACTCCAAGGAATACAGTCCAAGAGCGTACAAACGTTCTTCATATGTTAACCCTCTCATTTCCTGAATCATTCTAGGGAATATTCTCTGTACCCTCTCCAACGTCAGCATGTCCTTTTCTTAAATAAGGAGACCAAAACTGCCCACAGGACTCCAAGTGAAGTCTCACCAGCGACTTATAAAGCCTCAACATCACATTCCTGCTCCAATACTCTATTCCTCTTGAAATGAATGCAAACATTGCATTTGCCTTCTTCACCACGGACTCAACCTGGAAGTTAATCTTAAGGCTATCCTGTGTGAGGACTCACAAGTCCCGTTGCATCTCAGAAGTTATAATTATTTCCCCATTTAAATAATAGTCTGCCCGTTCATTTTTTTCCTGCCTAAATGCATCACCAAACACTTTCCAACACTGTGTTTCATTTGTCACTTCTCTTTGTTTCCTCAGCACCACCGGCCCCTCCACCTACCTTCGTATCGTCAGCAAACTTAGCCACAAATCCATCTATTCCATAATCCCAATCGTTGATGTACAAATTAAAAAGAAGCGGCCCCAGCATGGACCCCTGTGGGGTCTCGTTTCTGCATACTACGACACGGTTTATCCTACCCCACCCCCACCCCCCATTCAATCCCTTCCTACCTATGATCGTGACACTTCTCACGCTCTTAAACTTTTCGATGATTTTAAGTTCCCTGACCCCACCTTTTTATTTTTCCCATGCATGTCCAGTCCCTATATACTTCTATTACCCATCAGGAAGGTCGTAAAGCTCTCCGCTTCTTTTTGGATTCGACACCTAATCAGTTCCCCTCTGCCACCACTCTGCTCCTTATAGCGGAATTAGTTCTTACTCTTAATAAGTCTTCCTCCAAAGTAAAGGTGTAGCTATGGGCACCCGTATGGGTCCTAGCTATACCTGTCGTTTTGTTGGTTTTTGCAACAATCTATGTTCCAAACCTATTCTGGTATCTGTCCCCAACTTTCCCTTCGCTACATCGACGACTGCATTGGTGCTGCTTCCAGCACGCATGCTGAGCACGTTGACTTAATTAACTTTGCCTCCAACCTTCACCCTGCCCTCAAGTTTACCTGGTCCATTTCCGACATCTCCCGCCCCTTTTTAGATCTTTCTGTCTCTATCTATGTTGACAGCTTATCTATAGATGTCTACTATAGGCCGACTCACTCTCACAGCTATCTGGACTATTCCTCTTCTCACCCTGTCTCTTGCAAAAATGCCATCTCCTCCTTGCAATTCCTCCGTCTCCGCCGCATGTGCTCTCAGGATGAGGCTTTTCATTCCAGGACGAGGGAGATGGCCTCCTTTTTTAAAGAAAGGGGCTTCCCTTCCTCAACCATCAACTCTGCTCTCAAGCGCATCTTCCCCATTTCACGCACATCTGTTCTCACTCCATCCTCCCGTCACCCCACTAAGAATAGGGTTCCCCTGATCCTCACCTACCACCCCACCAGCCTCCAGGTCCAACATATTATTCTCCGTAACTTCCGCCACCTGCAACGGGATCCCACCAATAAGCACGTCTTTCCCTCCTCCCCCTCTCTGCTTTCCGCATGGATCGCTCCCTTCGCGACTCCCTTGTCCATTCGTCCCTCCATCCCTCCCCACTGATCTCCCTCCTGGCACTTCTCCTTGCAAGCGGAACAAGTGCTACACATACATTTACACTTCCTCCCTTACCACCATTCAGGGCCCCAGACAGTCCTTCCAGGTGAGGCGACACTTCACCTGTAAGTCGGCTGGGGTGATATACTGCTTCCAGTGCTCCCGATGTGGCCTTCTGTATATTGGTGAGACCCAATGCAGACTGGGAGCTCGTTTTGCTGAACAGCAACGCTCTGTCCTCCAGAGAAAGCAGGATCTCCCAGTGGCCACACATTTTAATTCCACATCACATTCCCATTCTGATATGTGTATCCACGCCCTCCTCCACTGTAAAGATGAAGCCACACTCAGGTTGGAGGAACAAAACCTTATGTTCCGTCTGGGTAGCCTCCAACCTGATGGCATGAACATTGACTTCTCTAACTTCCGCTAGTGCCCCACGCCCCCCTCGTACCCCATCCGTTATTTATTTATATACACACGTTCTTTCTCTCTCTCTCCTTTTTCTCCTTCTGTCTCTCTGACTGTACCCCTTGCCTATCCTCTGTGTTTTTCCTCCCTTCCCCTTTTCCTACTGCCTGGGCCTCCTGTCCCATGATCCTCTCATATCACTTTTGCCAATCACCTGTCCAGCTCTTAGCTCCATCCTTCTCTCTCCTGTTTTCTCCTATCATCTTGGATCTCCCCCTCCTCCTCCCACTTTCAAATCTCTGACTATCTCTTCCTTCAGTTAGTCGTGACGAAGGGTCTCGGCCAGAAACGTCGACTGTACCTCTTCCTAGAGATGCTACCTGGCCTGCTGCGTGCACCAGCAGCTTTGATGTGTGTTGCTTGAGTACTTTCTCTGTCGTAATTGTGACTGCTCACACTTCTCTTCCCTGCCACCTTTGAGTGTCCGTTATACGGATGATGTTCTCCTCAGTGAGGACTGATGCAAAATACTCGTTCAGTTCCACCGCCATCTCCTTATCTCCCATTACAATTTCTCCAGCATCATTTTCTATCGGTCCTATACCTAGCCTCACCTGTCTTTTTCTCTTTATATACTTGAAAAAGCTTTTAGTATCCTCTTTGATATTATCTGCTAGCTTCCTTTCATAGTTAATGCTTTCCCTCTTAATGACCTTCTTAGTTTCCTTTTGCAAAGTTTTAAAAACTTCCCAATCCTCTGTCTTCCCACTAATTTTTACTTCCTTGTATGCCCCCTCCATTGTTGTAACTTTGACTATGGCTTTTTCCATTCAAAAATTTCTTCTTTTTTGGAATACACCTGTCTTGCACCTTTCTCACTTCTCGCATAAACTCCAGCCACTACCGCTCTGCCGTCCTTCCTGCCAGTGTCCCTTTCTAGTCAACTTTGACCAGTTCCTCTCTCATGCCACTGTAATTTCCTTTACTCCACCGAGATACTGACACATCGGATTTCGGCTTCCCTTTTTTCAGATTTCACAGTGAACTCAATCATGTTATGATCATTGTCTCCTAAGGGTTCCTTCATCACAATTTCTCTAATTACCTCGGGTTCATTACACAATACCCGATCCAGTACAGCCGATCCCCTACTGGGCTCAACAACCTGTTCTAAAAAGCCATCTCGCAGACATTCTACAAATTCTCTTTCTTGAAATCCAGTGCCGATTTGATTTTCCCAATCCACTCGCATGTTAAGATCCCCCACAATTTTCATAACACTGCCCTTCTGTCAAGGTTTTTCCATTTCCTGTTGGAATGTGTAGTCCACATTACTGCAGCGGTTTGGAGACCTATAAATAACTGCCATCAGGGTCTTTTTACCCCTGCGATTTCTTCGCTCAACCCATAAAGTTCCCGTACCTTCCGATCCTATATCACCTCTTTTTAATCATTTAATATCATTTCTTACTAATAAACCCAGGCCTCCCCCTCTGCCTACCTTCCTATCCTTCCGGTACAGCGTGTGTCCTTGGACGTTCAGCTCCCACAGACAAGCATCATTTAGCCAGTTCTCAGTAATGGCCACAATATCATACCTGCCAATCTGTAGCTGTACGACAAGGTGATCCACCTTATTCCTTATGCTGCGTGCATTTCAATATAACACCTGAAGACCAGTATGTGGTACTTTTCGCTTTGGTTTCGATGCAACCTTATTACACTGCAACTCATCCCGATGGCTACAAATTTGCCCCATCACCTGCCTGTCTTTCCTGACATTTTTACTGCTCACTATCTTGGATTTGTTTATGTTTTCCCCTTCCTCCGCTCTATCATTCCGGGTCCCATCGCCCTGCCAAACTAGTTTAAACCCTCCCTAACAGCTCTATTAAATCTTCCCGCAAGGATATTGGTCCCCTTCGGGTTCAGTCGTAACCTGTCCCTTTTGAACAGGTCATATTTCCCCCAGAAGAGATCCCCATTATCCAAGAATCTGAAACCCTGCCCCCTGCACCGATCTCTCAGCCATGCATTCATCTGCCTGATCTTACTATTCTTGCCCTCGCTAGCACGTGGCACAGGTAGCAATCCCGAGATTACTACCCTGCAGGTCCTGCTTCTCAGCTTCCTTCCTAACTCCCAGAAATCTCTCTTCAGGACCTCCTCCCTTGTCCTATCTATGTCATTGGTACCAACAT
Organism: Mobula birostris; assembly: GCF_030028105.1. Lineage (NCBI taxonomy): Eukaryota > Metazoa > Chordata > Chondrichthyes > Myliobatiformes > Myliobatidae > Mobula > Mobula birostris. Next base: position 24,226,413 of record NC_092398.1, read on the forward strand.
GTACCAAGACAACTGGCTGCTCGCCCTTCCCCTTCAGAATATTCTGGACCCGATCCGAGACATCCCGTACCCTGGCACCTGGAAGGCAACACATCATGCGGGTATCTCTATCAGGCTCACAGAATCTCCTGTTCGTTCCCCTGACTATGGAATCCCCTATGACTACCTCTCTGTAGTTCCGATAACTACAAATTAACCTTTAAATGTTTCCTTTGCATCTCTGATTTTCGGATTTTCTCCCCATTTAGAAAATAGTCAACACATTCTTTCTGCTTCCCAAGTGCATGATGATACATTGTCCAACATAATATTTCATTTTCCACTTTCATGCTCATTCCGCAAGTCTGTCTAAGTCCTTCGGCATCCTATCTGTTTCAACGCTGACTGCCGCTCCATCATTCATCTTATCAACTTCAAACTTGGCAAAAAAGCCATCTATTCCGTCATCTAAATTACTGATACACAGCATTAAAAGAAGCGTGCCCGGCACCAAACCCTGCAGAATACCGCTAGTTACTGGCAACCAACCATAAGAGGATCCTTTCATTCCCACTCACAGCCTCCTACCAATTCACCAATGCACTAACCACGCCAGTAACTCCTAATTTGGTAAGCAGCCTCAGTTGTGGCATCGTGTCAAAGGCCTTCAGAAAGTCGAAACATACAGCATCCTCTGCGTCCACTTTTTATATCTTATGTATCCTCAAAAATCTCCAACAGGTAAGATTTTCCCTTGGGAAAACCATGCTGACTTTGTCCTATCTGGTCCTGTGTCGCCAAATAAATTCCTTTACTCCATTGAAGTACTGCTACATCACCCTCCATTTTCTCCCTATCAAATTTCAATTTGAATTCAGCCATATTGTGATTACTGCCTCCGGTTTATTACATAACCCAGTCCAGTATAGCTGATCCCCAAGTAGGCTCAATGAAAAAGTGTTCTACAGAGCCATCTCCCAGGCATTCAACAAACTCACTCCCTTGAGATCCATTTCCAACCTGATTTTCGCAATCGAACTGCATGTTCAAATCACCCATGACAATCATAAAATTGCCCTTTTGACATGCCTTTTTTATTTCCTGTTGTAATCTGTGGTCCACATCCCAGCTACTCTTAGGGCGCCGATGTATATCTGCCATCAGAGTTATTTTACCCTTGCAGTTGCTTAACTCAGCCCAGAAGGATTCAAAATCTTCCGATTCTATGTCACATCTTTCTACTGATTTGATGTCAGTCTTTGCCAGCAGAGCCGCGCCACCCACTCCGCCTTCCTTCCTATCCCTCTAATACAATATGCAGCCTTAGATATTTATCTCCCAACTGCAATCTTCCTTCAGCCAGGGCTTGTAATGTGCACAATATCGTACCTGATCATTTCTAACCGTGCAACAGGATCATCTACCTTAATTCTTTTACTCCGTGGTTTGAGATATAGCATATTGCGGAATGTATTTGCTCCTATTTTTTGATTCTGCATTTCTAACGCACCAATAATCAGCCCGCTGGCTGCAATTATGTCCAATCATCTGCCTACCCTTCCTGACTGCACGCTATTTTTGTTTGGTTTTTATTTTTTGCCACCGTCCTATCCTGAGTTTTTAAAGTCAACATCAATCCAATACTTAAGATATATCAATGCCATCTGCCCAGGATAGAGGTTATCTTTGCGAAACTTTCTGGAGGAAATCACTTCAGCACTGTGGACTAAGCTGAGGTCTACCGACAGATGGAGATGGAAGAAGAGTCCAAAGTATTTCTCACTATAAATACTCACAAACAGCCTTACCGCTGTAATAGGCTTATTTGGCAGTAAAATCTGCACCTGCTCTCAGGCAGAAATCTATGGGCCAGGTATTGCAAGGCTCCCAGGGAGTTAGAGACATCATGGTTACCATTAGATATGACAATGAACATCTCCAAAGTCCATGAAACCGTTGAAACGATTAAAAGATTTGGGGCTCTGAGCACGACACATATTCTGTACACTTCTGCCAACTACCTGTCATTTAGATCATTCATTTAGAATTTAAGCGTATATGAAGTCACTATGGAAGAGAAATATCAATACTTTACATTGTAATGGGCATTGAGGGAATAATGAATTGTTTTTAAATGAGAAATCGAAATCTATAAGCATTTATCTGTAATTAACGTACTCTGTGTGACTGAAATGCGCCCTGCAGCCGAGATACAAAAATAACTGTATTTGTACTTCCTTGTTCTGAGAATTTTCATGTTTCTGCGTTTGAGCCAGCTTGCCTGATATACCTTCGAGAACTAACACTTTGGTAAAATGTGTAGCTGCTCAACGACATTTTTTTGCTACTTCGCTATTCGGTAGCGTTGCTGGAGTTCCGCTAAAAATACTGAGAAACTGATTGCTAAGCTTTGCCTTGAAGTCGTCATGCAGAATGCAGTGTACTACTTATACATGGTCTTCCAAAATGTTAGACATTGTTCTCTGTAAATGCTAGACAAAGGTTCAAATAAAGAATTATCTGGTCATACAATGTCGCGAGGCACGTGACCATAGTGTTGTAAAAATCCACCTCAGTGTCTCTTCTCACGTACCATTCATGTAGAAATATGACCGAGATTTCTTGTATGACAGAGTCCAAAGACCCCGCTTTCAGGGGTTCGGGCTCGCTTTGATATCATGTATCAATAAAGATTATCGGAAGCAGCTTCCTTCGAGTCCGAGTATGCTATTTCCGCGACAAATTGGCGATGGGGATGTGATCATCTTTAGTATCCAAACACCTTCCAAGTCAGGAGGGAATTGTTGGACGGGTACTATTATAGCAGGATCTCTGAACAAAGGACCCGAACGGATAGAGGGGACCTTCGAAGTTAAGATGATCTGGCGCCCAAGCTGAAACGGTGGTGGCCGTGGGGAATATTCAATTGCGGGCGACCTAGCTGAAAGTGGGGGGAGGGCGACTAGTTCCGGCGTCTTGGCTGAAAGAGGGACGGCCGACGGGTCCTAGCTGAATAGGGGACTGTAATTGTAAAAGGAAGAGTACCGTTCAGAAGATGAAGGAACGGAGAAGTTGCTGAGGAAACTCTAAACCGGTGAGCGCTGCAGAGAAGCTTTCGGGGAAATAAGCGGGCGCGCGGCGTAACTCTTTCTTTTTCAGACAATGGGAACTGTCTGCAGTCGGGCGGCTGCTGTTGCTCCTGCAGACCCGCCTCAACGAGCAAGATCGCGTTGGGCTTTGAACGTAAGTAGGAAAACCGTGAAACGGATGAAAACTGTGAAGAAAGCTCGGCAGAAGGGAGGAGATCACTTGATACCCCCGGAGTCACCAGCAGACACGGTAATTCGGGAAACAGGTAACGACCGATACGCTGTAACTTTTAGCAAAGATCTGTACGGCTGGTCGCAGGGAGACTGGCCGTACGGAGGGAGTTTTAAAATTGATTTGCAACAGACCTGTTGGGACGAGGTAGCGAATGGAAATGGGAACCCTAAGTGTGATTTTGAGAATATGATGGGATGTTTTGGGAAATGGATGCAGGTGGCAATGAGACACAAGCCCCATAAACAAAAGAGAAAGAAAGAAAAAGAGGAGGAGCACCCTGTCACGAAGAGTCTCGATGAAAAGCAAGGCCCGGCACCACCAACCGCTCCGCCACCCTACCCACCCAGACACCACCCCCCCCCCCCCCCCAACGATGCCGGCACCCGTGCCATTATACCCCCGGATACCGCAAATGGTATCTCTCGAAAGGAGAGATTCTGGTCCTAATATTCAACCAAATAGACTGATAAACGAGATAATAGAGATGGTAGCAGCCTGGGTCAGCAGAGTAACCGCACTCGGGAACAATCGGCACATCAGCTCCTGCTGAAGGAGCTGATGAACCCTCACAAGGGGCAGGCGGAGGGGAAGGCAGGGAGGTATAACTGGAGGAAGAGGTCCAAACCAGACACATGTCTCAACGAATGGCCATTCACTCCTCCACCTCTCCGACAGTTCAGCCTCCAACAATAATGATAGGAGAAACAGCAATATTAAAGCCATGGACGCCTGCAGAGGCCTGAGCTTTTGTAGCTGAGCTCCCTAATCGAATAAAAAGACCAACAGCGTTCCTCAGTTGGTTGGAACAAATGTGCGAAATTTATAAGCCTCTCCCGGTAGATTTGCGGACTCCTTTTCAAACGTGCCTATGAATGCTCCTGGGCAGTTTCGAAAGATACATTCCAGGTTCCGCCCGGAAAGAATGCAGATTAGCGGAAAGATGATGAGAAAACACCACAGGGTAACGAATCCCTGTGTTCTTGGCTGTCCAGTAGAGGGAAGGACGCCATATTGTGGGCAGCACAACGGCATATGGACTTAGGAGAATTGACTAGATGCTTTCAGAAGAAGGTTAAAGGAGCCCCTGATTTTATAGCTCGGTTTAAGAATACCTGAGAGGAGTATGCCGGAGTTCCCTTAGAGGAAAATGGGCCATTGGCCATCCAGACTCTGCAAAATTTAATGTTGCCCCAACAAGGCAGATTTTTAAAATGCGAGATTTGAACTGGCAGGCTATGCCTTGGTCAAAACTAGTCACTACTTTGATAAACATGGAAAGGGAGGGAACCTTCGTCGCACCCGGGATGGCCTTCAAACGCATTAGACAAAATTTTACCTACAGGAACAGGAGAGGGGAAAAGAAAAACGGAGAACATAGAAAAAGAGAGTTGAAAGATCCCGGGATATGTGCCGAAGATGTGGGGAAAATGGACATTGGGCCAAAGAGTGCCGAATTCGTGCAAAGCAGGGTCGAAGTACTTCCTATAAAGAACCCACAGAATGGACTGGACAAAACGAGAGAAGGGTGACCTCCTTCTCTTATAGCAACCCTTTCCCACTGGAATATGGGTCCCAGGGGAGGTGGTGGAAAAGGGAGCGGTCATATCACTTTCCCAAGACTCCGAAACGCAACCCATGGTAAATCTTAGAATAGGAGACACTCACTTGGTGGACACTGGCGCTACCCTGTCCTCTGTACCCCCACCCTGGGATTGCCCCTGAGCCAGAACAGGTTAGGAACCGTAGTGGTAGCCGGAATCCCACTGTCAGAACTCTTATCGAAGAAATTCCCCTTGTCCCTGGGAGACACTTGTATACAAGAAACTTTGATAGTCTCCAATACTACTCCCCTGCCGCTGTTGGGATGCCAAGCTCTGTGTAAGGTAGGAACTACTATTTACTGCTCTCCTCAGGGCATGTACATGGAAGTACCCTCGCCCCGGACGCATCAGTTAACGTCCCTGTTTCTCAACCACGAGGCCAAACTCGACCCGGTATTGTAATGCTGGCAACTCGAGGGCAACCCCGACACAGTTAAGATGTGCCGGCTGCGGCCAGAACTTGAGGGGCTGGCGCCGACGGCTCGCACTGAAGCTTTGTGGGGCTTGTTGCAAGTGGTCCGATACTACTCCCGTTTACACTGCACCGCCTGGTACACAACGACAGATTATCCAGAATACCGAGAAAAGGCGTACACCCACGAAGGGTTGAAAGCTGAGATACACCCAGACCATTATCTATATTTTGAGAAGGAAGGGCTGGGTATCCCGTTACGCCTGACCGCAGAGTAGCAACCCCTGTCCCACCTGGGACCTGCGTCAATACCTCACCTACCCCTTGCTGTACGGCCTCCCTATCAGGAGAAAGAGATAGGCCCAATGATTAAACGGTTGCAATCAGCCCCTATTATCGAGTGCATTGGGGACTTTGAATGGAACGAGCCTCAGGAGGGAAGAATACACCTTCCGGGAACATCCCGCCAGTTGGAGGACACCCTAACCGAATTTCAACGACAACAACTGCCCGAGCCGCCAGGCCATAGGAGCCCTTCAGCATTGGAAAGGGTAAATGCAGACTTGTGGGCCCTCCACAAGACACACGTGGGTCGAGTGCTCACTGCGAGAGACCTCTGTGTCAAGCTAAAAATGATGCTGTATTACCATGTGTTAGGCAGTATCGACTAGCAGCTAAGGCAGAAGAAGGCATAGCCCCGGTCATGGACTCTCTGCTCCAACAGGGGGTTCTCAAGCCTACCGTCAGCCCCTGCACACACCAATACTGCCTATACCTAAAGTTGGACGGCCCAATGAGCGGCGCGCTCTCTGCATGATGTAAGGGCTGTAAACAGCATTGCAATTCCCATAGCACCGGTGGTACCTGACTTCAGTATGATTGTTTCATCCATTCCCTCTGATGCTACTGTCTACACTGTGGACGACCTGTGCTCCGCGTTTTTTTTTTTTCTATTCCTCTCCACCCGGATAGCCAGTATTTGTTTGCCTTCACATACAAAGGGCATCAGTATACCTGGACCCGATGCCTCAGGGGTATACCGAAATTCCGGCCGTGTACGCTGCTGCCGTTGAACATGACTGAGACAAGTGCCATCTGGGAGAAAGTTCTATATTAATACAATACGCCGACGATTTGTTGGTGGCGTCAGCTACACTGGCAGAGTGTGTAAAAGACTCAGTGACCCTGCTCCAGTTCCTAGCTGCCCGAAGTCATCGGTGGCTAAATCCAAGCTGCAATTTTGTCACCCACAAGTGCAGTACCTCGGGTTTTAATTGAAGGCTGGGACTCGAGAGATAGGAGCGGACCGAATACAGGCCATTTTACGGATACGGCCGCCTAAAACGAAGAAAGGTGTTCTTTTTTTCCTGGGGATGGTCAACTATTGTCGGCAATGAGTGCACGACTACCGCCTGCATGATGCAGTCCTCCGTGCCGCCACTGCAAATGAAGCGCCTACACAGGATACGAGGTGATTTGGCTGTTCCACCCCAATTATACGTATCGCCGATCACCTGCAGTTAGTCCTGCTACCTTTGTTCCAGAGCCTTCCGAAGAAGACGAGCGTGACTGCATTACTGTGGTACAACACTCCACTTCCCCCAGGGTGGATCTGCGAGTTGACCCTCGCCGAATGCGGACTTGATCCTTTTTACGGATGGGTGTTCTCACAAAACAAGGGATGACCCTTGCCGTGGTGGATCTACACCAGACAGTGGAGGACTATGCGCTACCTCATGACATTTCAGCCCAGGCTGTAGAACTTTTTGCCCTAACCCGAGCCTGTATACTAGCCAAGGGCCAGACAGCCAATATATATACGGACTCTCGCTATGCCTTTGGAGTTGTCCATGATTTCGGCCAAATATAGAAGAATAAGGGTTTCATATATTAGCGGGAAAGTCCATCAAACACTTCCAGTTAGTGTTCAATTTGTTGGAGGCAACTTGGTTGCCCAGACAGGTAGCGATTATTAATTGTGAAGCGCATTCCAATGCGACAGACGAATTTCCCAGGGAAATGCCCGCGCTGACCAGGCAGACAAAAAGGTGACAGCTGCGAGGAGACCGGTCCTTCAAGCTCTCTGTGCCACGAATAACTCCCCCATCCCTGTTTTGGGGCCCGCTGAATTACAGGAAGCAGAGCAGAAAAGCGATCGTGGGAGAAGGCACAATGCCGCTTTAAAAAGGGATTTTGGTTTCACCCAGACCAGACCCAGGTGGTGTGCCGGAGAAATTGTGTTTGCCCCTGTGTCGCCTAGTGCACGCACAGGCACACATGGGCAAAGGAGGGATGCAACATTCAATCGATCGTCAATGGTCTGCACCTGGCAGAACGAAAACTACAGTATACAGAAAATCACTCGCTCCTGCCTGATTTGTCAGGAAAATAACCAGGGACCGGGAGCAGTTAAGTATGACCACCTTCCGATGCCTAAAATGTACTTTGAAAATTTGGAAATTGATTTTGTTCATATGCCCCCGGCCTCAGGATATAAGTACAGGTTGGTCATTGTGGACATGGTCACTCGATGGGTGGAGGCTTCTTACACCCGGAAAGATGACGCACGAACTGTGGTAAAGATATTGTGCAAGGAAATAATACCGAGATATGGACTACCCATGGGGTTAAACAGTGACGGAGGTGCTGACTTTACGGGCAGGATTGAGAAGGATTTAGTGCAGACCATGGGGTTTCAATGGAAGTTGCATATTCTTTTCCAGCCACAGTCTTCGCGGATTGTGGAAAGGGTGAATGGGGAATTGAAGAATGCCCTTTCCAAAGTATGTCAGAACAATAGCTTGTCATGGCCACAAGCTCTCCCCATGGTGTTGCACGCTTTGCGAAATAGGAAAAATAGAGCTACAAGAGTGACACGTCATGAAGCCCTGAAGGGTCGCCAAATGACCACAGGGCCAGACATCCGGTGTGTGCCGCAAAATTGGCGCTAATATGGAATGATGAGCAAACCCTAGCCTATGCACAGGCCATATGTAAAACAGCAGCCGAACGGCATGAGAGAATCAGGCAGGCACAGGCCCCCGTGGAAGATGCCCCTGTACATGCTTTCCACCAGGAAACCAGATGGACGTTAAAAATTAAAAAAGAAAATACTCTCTTTCTCCCAGTTGGAAGGGGTCCTGCACTGTCTTAATAACAACCCGGACGGCTTTGAAAATCGACGGAAAGGAAGACTGGATTCAGGCCGCCGGATGCAAAAAAAAAAAAAAAAATCACCCTTCGAATGCAGAATAGGACGGGAAATTCGGGTCGACGGTCAACTAACAACAGGCAGAGTCCAGCGGGACTGAGGATGTAGTGGTTAGACGGAGTGGTGTTCATAGGAGCGTTGATTCAGGTGGTGGGAGGGAGCAACACTAACACCTTATTGTTTCTCTGCCATCCGTATGCTAATAGGAAAAGCAGGGAGCATGCTGCGTATGGGCCGAAATTCCCCAGCTGGTAAAACGATGATCCGTATGTCGGTGGTCCCTCTTAACCTAAGTGAAGTGACATCAGTAGTTTTGTTTAGTGGGGGCAGGAATGGTTGCAGTGTCAATGGTTCTGAGAACTGGCCAGGATGGCCTTCTGGCTTTGAAGGATGGTACTATCGGCCTTCTTCCCGCAACCCGTCCAACCTATGGTCAGGAGTTAGTGTAACTCCACCGCAGCGGACCAGTAAAAAAATACTTCTGTTACTGCAATAAGAATTAGAGCTGCCCTTACCAAGTAGGGGATTTCTCCTGCTCAAAAATAAGACTGGCTCTGATGACACTCTACCCCGTCCCCTTGATGGCAGTTACCCGAAATGATGGAAGACACAGCCAGCAAGGAGCATCTGCTGAGGTGAAGAGGTGTACCCAGGGAAGAAAATACCATGTTGCGATGCATATAAATTCCCTTATGAGGAGGAGGAGGAAATACCACAGTAAAGAGTGTTAATCTCGAAGATTAACAAGGAGGGAACTATGGAAGAAAAATTTCAAAGCTTTACATTGTAATGGACATTGAGGGAATAATGAATTGTTTTTAAATGTTAAATCGAAGTCTATAATCATTTATCTGTAATTAATGTACTCTGTGTGACTGAACTGTGCCTTGTAACAGAGATATAAAAAATCTCTATCTGTAGTTCTTTGTTCTGAGAAGTTTTATCCGTCTGCGTTTGAGCCAGCTTGCCTGATATATATTTGAGAACCAAAACTTATGTAAAATGTGTAGCTGCTGAAGGAGTTTTTTTTTTTTTTTTGCTTCTTCGCTAATCGGTAGCGTTGCTGGAGTTCCAGTAAAGTACTAAGAAACTGAATGCGAAGATTTGCCTTGAAGTCGTCATGCAGGATGCAGTGGACTAATTATACATTGTTCTCTAAAATGATAGACATTGTTTTCTGTATATTTAAATGCTAGACAAAGGTTTAAATAAGGAACTATCTGGTCATAAATTGTTCTGAAGCACGTGACATTTACTTCTGTAAAAATCCACTTGTATCTCTTGTCACGTACCATTCATGCATAAGTATGGCTGAGTTTTCTTGTTTGACAGAGTCCTAAGACGCTGATTTACGAACTTGGGCTCTCCATGATATCATGTGTCAATAAAGATTTTCCGAAGCGGCTCCCTTCGGGTCTGTGTACTCTTTTTCCGCGACAGTCACGAATCACTCTAGCAGTCATCATGTCTACTGGCAATGTTGGAACACAAGTGTGGAGGAGATGCAGACTCCCAATGTAGAGATGGTGACCAGAGTTCGTTTATAAAATTCCAACAGAACATTCATCGCTTGGTGGATTGCCACCGTGAGACGCAGCATTCCCAAAACTGGGATCGCGCGATCACGTCTAATGGGAAGACTGCTAACATAAGTAACATGGAATCTCCGAGCCTATCAAAATAAAATGAGCAAGTCTAAACAGAAAGAACCGGGACCGCATCCCAAAGAGCGAGTCTCTCGAGAAAAAAAAAAGCACCAAGAAATGTCAATCATTGACGTCTCGTTAAAGTTAGCGAATTCGGGTGCGCCAATACTCTCAGAGCTCAACACGCTCCTGGACCCCGCAAAGTCAGCGGCATTACGACCCGAGTAGGCGGTCACTCCCGACGGATGTACTGTATACGTGCGGCTGCTCTCCTCTTACGCAGATGAAAAGACGTTTTCCATCTTCTGAGATTAATGTGATAATTGGAGTGTATTTTGTATTGGTTTCCTTCAGGTATTCGGTGTTTCTTTCTTGTGGCCGATTGCCGGGGAGCTGAGCTGGTAATTGTTGCATGTAGAAGGCGATGTTGGGGAATTTGGAGTCACTGTCCCTGTTCCTTTCAGAAAGTAAGGAGTCGAAAACCAAATGTGTACGGAGTCTTTGATTGTTATTGTGGCCGATTCTTTTTTTAATGCGAGGGCGAATATTGGGGTCCTCGAGTTATTTATCTATTTTTTCCGTGCCGAATACTCTGGGGGAGTCGATGTGTTTTCTTTCATCAACATCTACGCTCTTTCTGTATTTAATCACTATCCGTAGTAAACAAATATCATCGTTTAATCACACATGCAGCGATAATAAGAGAGATGACAGTGATATGATTAAATTATACTGAGTCAACACCCTCCACTATGTCAACAATTCACAATTTCACCCAGGGGGCGACCCTGCTGTTTGTCCTGGGGTTAAGAACTGGGGAAGAAGGCGGGACCACGAACATCAGAAGCCCCACCCACCCACCCGACGCAACTTTTTAAAGTAGTTGGCTTCTTAATGCAGTCTGTCCTTCTCTCCTCAGTGACAGGTCCCAACAGCACCACTCCGCTCATTGGCATCTCCCGTCACAGCGCTCCCCCACTCGCTCCGCTCCCACTCAGTGGTCGCGCCCGCGCGTATGAACAAAACATGCCGACGAGATAGAAGTCCATTGCCAATATAGACAACCGACTTCCACTTGTATCCTTTGGTGGATGCACATCGACCGGGTGCTTTAGCACAACGGACGAGCTTCGCGGTCGGGTGCAGTGAATGCCGATTCACCGCTCGGAAAACAGACGACAGACACGAACACCGCGGGGCCGCGGCGACTTTCCTGAACTGAAAATGCGCGGTTGGTGGGGGCTTCTGGGGAATGCACTCTAGATGTTATTGCTTACAGGGCATGCACTGCGTTGCGGAGCATCCTGAGGAATATAGTAGATTCGGAATACTTCAACTGCGCATGCTCTATAGCTCATGAGCTCTTTGGGAGTCCTGCACCCTCCTGGAAGTTCTTGTTTCACAATCTTATAAGGTCTCAATGATTTCTGCACGTTAGACTAGAAATTGCCAGTACAAATTCAAAAGTTAATTTTATTTATCTATGAGATCCAATAAGGCCGGTAAATATTCCCCATTCCCAACAGCCCTGCAGAAAGATGGGGGTGAACTGCGCTCTTGAATCGCCACAGTCTGTTGAAATGGACTGCTGGGGCCGAGGATGCAGGGTTCAGAGCCGTTGACGGTGATGGATTTCATTTAACTTGCCGTGATCGAATGGCAGAGCAGACTTGATCGGCCGGCTGGTCTCATTCTCTTGCCTTAAGGTCTTATGAAGTTGGGACAGCGGATGGCTCTTAGGTGGTTCGTAGTGTTCGCTGACGCCCCGCCCCCTGCGGGAAAAGCAGCAAGGTAGAGTGGGGGTGTTACCGGAATTGCCCGGGCGAGCAAACGATCTGAATTGTGCGGACATACACTGTCCGCCAGTGTTGGAGATTGGTGTCTAACCTCAGGAGTGGCAGGTGAGGGTCTTCTTGTCACACGAGTCAAGGTTGTTAGCCCTGAGCTGTACCCCAAACCTAGAAGACGAGTCGATAACTCTTAGTTTGGGGTCTATCCTTTGACTTGCTTGGCATGTGTGACCCTAACGAGAGCGAAAACATAAATCTCTGACTCCAGCCGTCAAAGCTCGCTGGGCCAGTGAGGCAAGCAAGCCGCCAAACTCAACGACTGTCTTCTTGTGGTCCGGTTGGCCGGCGGTGTGATAAAGAGAAATGGCTCTGAGAGGGGACAAGCCAATATCCATTGGATCAGTGAATGTCAGGAGTCGACTAAGGTACTAAGAGTCATAAAGGGACAGGTTGATGGGCACTGCAACAACGACTCCCAAGATCAGACGCAGAGTGAAGCCCGTTCTACATTCTACCATCCTATACTTCCCGGGTCAGACACAGATTGACGGGCTCTCCTAATCGTTCCATAACACATTCCCCGAGTCAGACACAGAGTGCAGCACCCTCCACACTGTCCCATCACACTCTCCCGGGGTCAGGCAGAGCGTGAAGTTCCCTCCACACCGTCCAATCGCACACTCCATGGATCAGAAACAAAGTGAAGCTCCCTTTACGCCGTCCCATCACCCACTACCAACGTCAGACACAGTGAGATCCAGTGAGGAAGAAATCACTGATAGTCTCCATGTACTGTCTGTGAAACTCTTGTTCACATATGGTTCGGACTTCTGCAGCATTCATGGACTCACGGTCTCAGACTATATTTTTTTGTCTGAGTGTATTTACTGATATCTTATATGCACGTGCAAACGTTTACATTGTTTTGTTATGTGTTGCTGTTGGTATTTTTTTTACCTTGTGCCCGGAGTAACGCTGTTGCGTTCGGCTATAATCATGTGTGCTTGATTAACAATTAAATGAAACTATGAAATGTGGATACAAACGCTCATGGCGTCATAGTTAAACATTGGGGAACGTAATTCCAAAGCATGGTCACACTGGAGACAACATCTCAGAGATTCCCTTCGAGGCACTTCAGCCGAGCGACAGTGGTGGGGACAGATATGGAACTTTTTCAACGAGAGTATCTTCCCCCTTTGCATGAGGGACCTAGAGCTGAGGCTATCACTGAGTGCGTTCAGAACGCAACATGTTGAAGAATGAAACACCGGAACTGGTCCTACAGCACACCATTTCTGTGATAAATCCGACCCCAAACGACATTAATCTCTTCAAACTTGGTGCATATCTCTTCATTCCATTCAATTTTAAACACCATAGACTATTAGACATGGAGCAGAATAAGGCCATTCAGCTCATTGAGTCTGATTTATCATCCACCTCAGCAACATTCTCTGGTCTTCTATCCATATACTAGGACACGTTTTCTCAATCGAGAGCTCGGCATCCTCCAGGGTAGCGGGGTGGAGATAAGTATCTACCAAAAGAGGTGGAAGACGCTCCTTCCCTCCGGTAGCCTGCAGGTCACCATGAGGCACGCTGTAACACTTGCTTTGTTCTCCCGATCAGTGTCACATGGAACCAGGAGGGCAGTTGGTATGTGTAGCGGGTGTATATCACAGATCCTGACTAAGCAACCTGTGATGCCAGGCAGACAATCTCAGAAGGACATTGATAATGGCTGGGTAAACCATCTTGTAAAGATACTGGCCAGAAGAAGGCACACGAAAACGGCGGCGACTTTCCGGAAGAGAAAATGCGCTTTTGGTGGAAGAACACACACAAAATGCCGGTGGTACGCAGCAGGCCAGGCAGCATCAGAGGAAGAAGTACAATCATCGTTTCGGGCCGAGAGCTTTCGTCAAGACTAACTGAAAGAAGAGTGAGTAAGAAATTTGAAAGTGGTTGATCCTGCTGAATGTAGTCTACAATGCTGCTGCTTACAGGGTGTGCGCTCCGTTGTGAAGGATGTCGGGAAATGTATTAAATGAGGAATAATTCAACCGCGCACGCTCTATAGCAAATGGGGTTAATTTCAGAAATTAATCATGTGGCCTCCTTCTAACTTAACTTCTCAACAATGAAAGGAAATGCTTTGTTATTCACTGCTCTCTGAGTAAAATATTATCTCATGACGTCAACACCTCAACTTCCTAATATTGAGCTTCCTGGAACTACAAACCCAGAGTGTCTCTACCGATGTGGAGTAACTCATCTCTTCTGTTCATTGGGAATTAAGACCGCACCTTTGCTAAATCAGCATCCAAATTCCGCACAAGAAACAGCTCCTCAAAATACCTCGATCACCCAATTAATTCGACCGTCCATCACTGTTCAGGTCCTGTGCAAGGTTACTCCCATGCGCCCAAGGGAATTTAACGTCTGAGTGCAAGTATCCAAACCTGCGGAGGACCACGACGGAGCCGGAGAATGCAGGCAAAAGTGAGATGAATTTCCACGGGATTCAGATAACAGATACAGAGATAGTGTAGACAGTCAGAATCGCTTTCCCATTGCGGGAGCAACATTGAGAGGAAGGCTTAAATTTATCATGAGGTCATGAGGACATGATTAATTTGGTATCGGAGAGTGCAATGCCCTGGTTCATATTTTTACCGTTATTTTGTAAGTATTTCATTTTAGTCTTCAGCCTCCAAGTTCACGAAACCAAATCCTTAACAATCGACTCCAATATCTTCCCAACCACTGCGGTCAGACTAACTGGCCTACAATATTCTTTCTTCTTCCTCTCTCCATTTTTGAAGAGTGAAATGACGTTTGCAATTTTACAGTCTTCGGACCTATTCCAAAAACCAGTGATCCTTGAAAGATCATTACGAATACCTTTGCAATCTCTTCAGCTACTTCTTTCTGAGCACTGGGGTGTACACCATCAGGTCTATGTGACTCATCCACGTTCAGACCTATCAGTTTGCCAAGGATCTTTAACCCAGTAATGTTAACTTCACACACTTCATGATCCACGATACACGAATGGTATGTTGCTTCCGTGCTGCCAGGATAAAGAATGTCTCTGAAACGATCCAAGGACATTCCCAAAGACGACAGTGGAAAGCCATAAGTATTACTTCCTATTGGCACGAATAAAATAGGGAGACAAAGTGAGGAGGTCCTGAAGAGACATTTTAGGGAATTCGGTAGAAATTAAGAAACAAGACTTTCAGGGTGCTAATCGCTGAATTCCTAACTGTGTCATGCGCCAGTCATTGTAGGAATGGGAAGAATTGGCAGATGATGACGTAACTGATGAACTAGTGCAGGGGGCACGCAGGAACTTAGATTCATCGGACATTGGGATCTCTTCTGGTGAATGTATGACTTGTACAAAAGGGACTGATTACGCCTGAACCCGAGATGGTCCGATATCCTTTCGTGGCTGAAAGAGGATTATACAGTAGCTAGGAGCTTAATGTCCAAGGTTTTACAGTGTAGCGCAAGGACAGGCAGGACGGCAGAAGTTGTGGCGTTGGTGTGATGCTGAAAAAAATGAATTGAAATCATTAGTAAGAGGTGACAATGGAAAGAAGGTTATTGAATCTTTGTGGATTCACTATGAGAATTCGGATACAATTCCGAAAATAATTTGGCTTACTGAGATTTTTCTATCGAGTATCATTTTTCTAATTATTTTTAAACCCTCTATGATTGATATGGCTTTTAAAGAATAGGATGTATTAGGTATTAAATGCTTTCAGAACTTGTTTGCAGAGTAAAGTATCTTTTCGTTTGAACAACTCTCAACGAAATACAGTTTACCTAAAACTCATTTTTTTCTTCGATATCTACAACTAAGAGATTTTTGACGGTGTCAAATAAGAACATTTCCTAAAAGCCCTGAGAAGAACCTACTAGATGCATTTTTAAATTTGAAACCTTTTAATAATGGATCTATATCTACTGTCTAAAATATGCTGTAGAGAATGAGAATTGTTCCTTCAGATACAATAAAAAAACTTTGTGAACAAGAATAACAGACTTCAATTTCTGAGTAAACTTGGATTCAAATTTATAAATTGGTTAACACTTCATCGTTATGTGCCCGCCACTCTGTCCTACAATTTAAAGTGGTACATTGCGCCCATATGACCAATGATAAATTGTCTCGCTTTTATTTAGGTATATCTCCGTTTTGTGATCAATGTAATAATGGAGAAGCTTCACTCATTTACATGTTTTGGACATGTCCGAGTCTTGAAAAATATTGGAAAGAAGTACTTCAAACCTTCTTGATACTTTTCAAAATAAACTTTAAAGCTAATCCTTTGACACTTTTATTTGGTATTGTTGGAGGAAACGATATCATTTTGGAGTCATCTGACTTGCATATTTGGCTAGAAGGACAATCTTGCTGAAATGGAGAGCTGTAGCCCCACCCATTCACTCTCAATCGTCTCGTGATGTCATGTCATGTATAAATTTAGAGAACATTCGATGTTTAATCTCTGAATCCAGCAAAGACTTTCAAACATTGTAGGTAACTTGTGTGAATGATTTTCAAAACATTTGATTTGCTGTTAAAGCACAGATGATGACTGAAAATTTTTTTTCATTTTTTTCTTTACTAATCATCTTCGGTCTTGGTAGTGAGTAACATTTTTAATATAACAAAATTACTATATTTCAATCTTACGTATTAATTAATCAGTATGAATATAGCGTAAGGAGTCTTTATATGCGATATATTTTTTACTGTACTCTGTATTCTTATATGCAAAATTAATAATAAAAATATTGGAAAGGAATCGTTGTGGAGAGGATCTTCCTGTTAGGTTGAAAGGAAGGTTTAAAAGTTTGACAGAGCCATGGTTTTCAAGGGATATTGCAAACTTGGTTTTGAAAAAGAGAGGGATCTACAATAAATATATGCAGCTTGGAGTTAATGAGGTGCTCGAGGAATATAGAGAATGTAAAAGAGAATCTTAAGAAAGAAATTAGAAGTGCTAAAATAAGATAGGAGGCTACTTTGGCAAGTAGGTAAAAATAAATCCAAAGGGTTTCTACAGTTGTACTAATAGTAAATGGATAGTGAGGGATAAAATTGGTCCCTCAGAGAATCAGAGTGGACGGCTATATGCAGAGCCAAAAGTAATGGGGGAGATTTTGAACAATTTCTTTTCTTCGGTATTCACTAAGGAGAAGGATTTTGAATTGTGTAAGGGAAAGGAAACCAGACGGGTATTTATGGAAAGTACGACGATTAAAGAAAAGCAAGTATTAGCGCTGTTGAGGAATCTAAAAGTGGATAAGTTTCTGGGTCCGGTAGAGATATTCACCAGGACCTTGAGGGAAGTTAGTGTGGAAATCGCAGGGGCTCTGACAGAAATATTTCAAATATCATTAGAAACGGGGATGGAAGTTGCCAGAGGATTGCCATATTGCTCATGTTGTTCCATTGTTTAAAACGGATTCTAAGACTATATCTAGCAATTATCGGCTTGTGAGTTTGACGTAAGTGGTAGGTAAATTGATGGAAAGTATTCTTAGAGAAGCTATATACAATTCTCTGGATAGACAGAGCTGATTAGAGACAGTCATCCTGGATTTGTGCGTGGAAGGTCATGTTTGACAAATCTTATTGAATGTTTGATTAGGTTACTCGGAAAGTGGACGACGGTAAAGCGGTGGATGTTGTCTGCATGGATTTCAGTAAGGCCTTAGACAAAATTCCACACGGAAGGTTAGTTAGGAAGGTTCAATCGTTAGGCATTAATTTCGATGTAGTATAATGGATTCAGCAGTGGCTGAAAGATGGCAGACAGAGTTTAATGCTGAAAAATGAGAGGTGCTACATTTTGGTGGGACTAATCAAAATAGGGCATACATGGTAAATGGTAGGGCATTGAAGAATGCAGTAGAACAGAGGGATCTAAGAATAATAGTGCATAGTTCCCTGAAGGTGGAATCTCATGTCATAGGGTGGTGAAGAAAGCTTTTGGTATGCTGGCCTTCATTAATTAGAGCATTGAGTATAGTAGTTGGGATGTAATGTTGAAATTGTATAAGGCATTGGTGCGGCCAGGTTTGGAGTATTGTGTACAGTTCTGGTCACCGAATTATCGGAAAGATGTCAATAAAATTGGGAGAGTACAGAGGAGATTTATTAAAACGTTCCCTGCGTTTCATCTCCTAAGTTACAGATAAAGGTTTAACAAGTTAGGTCTTTGATCTTTGGAGCATAGAATGATGCGAAGGGACTTGATAGAGGTATTTAAAATTATGAAGGGGATGGATAGAGTTGACGTGGATAGGTTTTTTCCATTTGAGAGTGGGGGAGATTCAAACAAGAGAACATGAGTTGAGAGATAAAGGGAAAAAATTTAGGGGTAACATCCAGCAGAAGTGTTTGAGCAGGTTTGATGTTGTCGTGTAAAGTAAATTTGGACAGCTATATGGACAGGAAAGGAATCAGGGGTTATGTCTGAGTGCAGGTCGGTGGAGCAAGGTGAGTGAAAGAGTTCGGCACGGACTTGAAGGGCCTGGATGGCCTGTTTCCGTGCTGTAATTGCTGTATGGTTATATGGATAGAGCTAGAAAAAAAAACTGCAAGTGTAAGAAGTCCCTGTCTTAGTCGCTGAAGAACTGAGGGAAATGTTTAAGGTAAAAGAACAGTAAGGGAAAAGTGATCATATTATGATTGAATTTATCCTGAAGAAATTGCTCTGAGCACATTTGTATCAGGTACGACTGCAGAATATAGATAAGTAGAGTGACCGCAGAATATAGGTAATTAGAGTCATGAGAGAGGCGTTGGCCAGAATAGATAGGAAAAGAACACTTTGGACGTTGGCAGAACCGCAATAGCTGGAATTTCCGGAAGCAGCTCGGAAGGCGCAGCATATAAACATCCCAACAGAAGGAAGTATTCTAAACGCACAACGAAACAATCGTGGGCAAGAAAATAAGTTAACGCCAACAGAAATCCAAACGGTAACCAAAAATACAGCGAGATTTACTAGGAATTCAGAGGATTAGGTAGCTTTGAAAAACCAACAGAAGGAAACTAAAAAGTAATTGAAGATGGAATACGAAGGTAAACTGACCAATAAAATTAAAGAGGATACCAAATATTTCCTAAGATAAGTAAAGTGTAAAAGAGACTCAAGAATGGATATTGGGCCTCTGTAAATAAGGGCTGTTGAGTTAGTAATGGGGGACACGGAATTGGTAGATGATCTGAATAAATATTTTTCATCTCTGCTCACTGTGGAAGACACGAGCAGGATGGGTGTGAATTCACTATTCCTCGACAGCAAGTTCTGGGGTAAATCGAAGGACTGGGATAGATCAGTCACCTGGAACAGATGGAGTAAACAAAAAAAGAAACTCTGCACTGTCCCATCATACAATGTCCGGCAGAAATAAATCCCGTGGCCTCTAATAAATGGAATGTTTTATTCTTCAATCCTCTCTAAGTGAAGTATTATCTCATGATGTCAACACGTGAAATTGTGCATATTGAGCTTCTTGTAACTTCAAACCCAGAGAGTTTGGACGGCTGTAAAAAGATGCTGGAGGTGTACTAAAGGCGGACGCGTAAACGGCGGACCACCTGAATAGGTATTTTCCATCAGTGTTCACTGTGGAAGACACCAGCATGAAGTGTCGGAATGCACTATTCCTTGATAGAAAGTTCTGGGGAATCAAAAGGTCTGAAGGTAGATAAATCACCTGACCTTATGGGGTTAATTTCAAAAATTTACCACGTGATCGCTTTATCTACTTTACTTCTCAAAAACAAGAGGAAGTGTTTTTTTCCCTCTGTGCTTAGTGAGTAAAGTATTATCTCATGATTTCAGCAACTCAACTTCCTTATATTGAGCTTCCTGGATCTTCAAACCCAGAGAGTCTCTACCGAGGTGGACGAACTCATCTCTTCGCTCATTCGGAACCAAGGCCCCATCTTTACTAAATCAGCATCCAAATTCAGCACAAGACACAACTCCTCGATCTATCTCGAGCACTTAGGAAATCCCACCGTCCGTCTCTGTGCAAGTCCCGTTCAAGATTACTTTCGTGCGCTCAGGAGAACTTAACGTCTAAGTACAAGACTCCAAAACTGCTGAGGACCGGGAAGGAGCCGGAGGTTCCAGGGAAAGGTGAGATGCATTTCCACGGGTTTGATATTAATTTGGAAATGTGGTGGCTGATCAGGGATCATCAGCGTGGCGGCGTTGTGGAAGGAGCCCTGCCTTACTACTTTCGGGAGGTTTTTCAGGAGAGTATATTCTCTTAGGCAATGAAAACAGGGCAGTGGGATTATCAATATGCAGTTCAGTGAGGAGAACTTCAGAGGTTAGAAAGCCTGGGCTTGTTTTCCATGCGGCGGAAAGCAGCTTACGGATGGCCTAACAAAGGAAATTAAGATACTAGCTACAGAGATGGTGCAGACAGGTAGAATCGCTTTTCCATTGTAGGAGCAACATTGAGGGTAAGGCTTATATTTATCTTGAGCGGAGACTTAACTGAATATAAAGACTAGGCTATTTTAAAGTTTATTTTAATTTTTAGTTAGATTTAGAGATAAAGTACGGTAATCAGCCCTTCCGACCCGACGAGACCGTGCCGCCCAATTACTGTCATGTGATCAATTAACCTACTGGCGTCTCGAGTTTCTGGGGTTGAAAGGTTTGTCATATGAGGCACTCACTTCTACTCACTGAAATTCAGAAGAATTGGTGGGCAGGGGGGATGTCTTCATAGAATCCTGTCCAATGTTAAAAGGCCTCGAAAGAGTGGATGTGGAATAGATGTTTCCTATGGGAAGTAGGATAAGACTAGACGACACAGCCGCAGAATGCAGGGCCGTTCTTTTAACAGGGAGCTTATGAGCACTTTGGAAAGCCATTCTACAGTACTCTGCAAAATGTCTTAGGCACATACTGTATTTAGAGACACACGTGGAGCAGCCCTTTCTGCCATCTAGCCCGCACCGCCAGCAGCCAACCTATTTAATCGCAGCCTTTTCGCAGGATATTTTACAATGATCAAATAACCTCATAACTAGTACGCCTGTGGAACGTGGAGAAACCGGAGTACCCGGAGCAAACTCACACGGTCTCGGGAACTTGTATTAGTGGTTGTAGCAACCTGATCACTCTAATCCAGTACAATATTCTCCTGGCTGCAGAAGCTGATACAGGATCAAAATAACGGCTGTGTTCGAGTGGATACCCTTCAGAGGGAACGCCTCCGTGGCACTTTGTTTCACGTGGGGAGGATAAAACACGGGCAGCCACCACACGGGATTTCACAGTTCTGGGCGGCCGGGATCCAGCGGCAAGTAATGAAAGAAGATTGTGGTCTCTGCGCTGCAGCAGACTTACTCCACCTTCAGTGCCATATTACGTGTCCTGTTTCCGTTCCGTGTGGCTATCTTCCTTCTTCGTTCTCTCCTTCTCTCCTCAATACCTCTTCGCTCAATTATTCAACCCTCTAACTTCCACAATTTTTCCACCACCAGACCAGACATATCGCTCTCTGAAGGAGTGTCCAATTCGTCGTTCACTGGGAATCTCTCCCCCAACAATTTCGCGGCCGGTAGATTCAGAATGGAGTGGGGAGCACCTTCCGTCATGACAATGGTCATCCTCGTCCTTACCGTCCTACTCGGCGTCCCGGGCAACGGCGCAGTCATCTGGGTGACGGGCTTCAAGATGAAAAGTAACGTCTGCAATGTGTGCTTCTTGAACCTGGCTGTGGCTGACCTGATTTATTGCCTGTGTTTCCCCTTATACATCATTCCCCAGATTTATTGCTCTTATTTTTGGCAGCTTGTATTACCCACTACTTTCCTAGTCGCTTTTGCCAGCCTATATCTGTTATGCCTGATCAGCATCTACCGCTGCCTGGCTATTACACGGCCCATATGGTTCAGGCAACATCTGAGCCTCGCATGGGTTCGTGTGACCTGCTTCGTGGTCTGGGTCATAGCCATCGTCATCTTTATGCTTGTATGCCTCTCTCGGTATTTTTTGGCGTGTGCGCTAATTTGGATCGCGTTCACCTTCGCCCTCCCGCCCCTTGTAATTATGATCATTTGCTACGCCTTCGTTGGCTGGAGGCTGCAAGGGGTCAGGCTCGCTGAGTCCAGGAAGCCCATACGCCTGATCGTGACCGCGGTCGCCGCATTTATGATCTGCTGGCTCCCCAGCACTCTCTACGCCCTCATATCAAACGACGACATGTTGAGTCATTCTAACTGGTATATACTCACTGAGGCCCTGGCCTCATTCAACAGCGCCCTCAACCCTCTTATCTACGTCTTCGCCGGCAGCGACTTCCGTCAGGTCTTCAGGCGCTCCATGTTTGCTTCGCTCCTGCTGGCCTTCACCGAGCATGAGCCAAAGGGTGAGACCGAGACCCGCAATTCCACCTCAAATACGAATGTCTGACAGAATACCTCGCGGGCCCTCAGCCGAGCAATATCTCCTGACCACAGACACAGTGGACAGTCGGCTGCAAATATGGTCAGCACTGGAGGCTTTCCTGTACGCTTCTTCCAATCTCTTAGAACATAGAGCGTAGAACAGTACAGCTCAGGGACAGGCCATTCGGCCTATTATTGTCGGATCAATTAAATTAGTAAATTAATGGCCAATTAATCTAATCCCCTCTGAATACCCAATGTCGATATCCTTCCAATTAGCTCATTTCGCCGGCATAAACATCCCTGAAAAGTCTCTAAGCTATCTGTCTTTACCATCATCCCAGTCAGCGTATACCAAGCATGCATCACTCTCTGTGTAAACTACTTGCCCCTCGCATCTCCCTTGTAATTACGCCGTCTCCTCTTAAATACATGGCCTTTGGTGTTAGACATTTCAACCTTGGGTAAAATATACTGTTGGACTGTGCCTTTCATAACCTACCAAAATTCCATCAGGTCTCCCCTCTCTTTTCGCTGGCCCAGTCTTCATTCGGACACAGCAATCCATGGCCTCCTCCACTGTAGAGATGAGGCCACACTCAAGTTGGAGGAACAATAACTAATATTGCATTTGGGTACCTCCAGCTTGCTGACATGTACGTATATTTCTCAAAATTCCAGTCATGCCCTCCCTCCTACACCGCTCCCCATCCCCTTTTTCCTCTCTCACATTGCCCGCACATCTCCTCCCTCTGTTGCTCCTTCCAGCTTATCTTTCCTTCATGGGCTTCTTTCCACTCCGCTTCTCGAGCCCTGTATTTCTTTCACCAATCAACTTCCCAGCTCTTTACTTTATCCCTTGCCCCTCCCCGGTTTGACGTATTACCTTGCGTTTCACTCTCCCCCTCCCTATCTTTTCATTCTGCTCCTCATCTTTCCCCCCCCCCCCCCCGGTCCTGCCGAAGGAACTCAACCCAAAAGGTCGAATGCACATTTCTCCATAAATCTTCAGAAATTTCAGTGTGCTTCTCAGAATTCCACCATCTGCAGTTTCTCTGTTTGTAATCTGGTACATCCATTCCACATCAACTCTGTCCAGGCCTTTCAATATTCCAAAGGATTTAATGACATCACATTCATCCTTCTGAATTCCAGAGAGTACAGACCCGGAGCTATCAAAGCTTCTTTCTGTGATGGCCTTTTCATTACCGGAATAATCTTTCTGAACCTCTCCTGAACCCGCTCCAATGCCAGCACTTCTTTTCTTAGATGAGGAGCGGAAACTGTTCACAATACTCAAGCGAGGCCTCACCGGTGCTTTATAAAGCCTCAGCATCACATCCCTGCTCCTGTATTCCAGACCTCTTGAAATGAACACTACCATTACATTTGCCTTCTTCACCACCGATTCTACGTATCAGACCATAAGGCCATAAGACAAAGGAGCAGAGGCCGGCCATTCGGCCCATCGAGTCTGCTCAGCCATTTTATCATGAGCTGATCCATTCTCCCATTTAGTAGCACTCCCCCGCCTTCTTACCATAATCTTTGATGCCCTGGCTACTCAGATACCTATCAATCTGTGCCTTAAGTACACCTAATATCTTGACTTCCGCTGCTGCCCGTGGCAACAAATTCCATAGATTCACCACACTCTGGCTAAAAAATTTCTTCTCATTTCTGTTCTGAATGGGCGGCCTTCAATCCTTAAGTCATGCCCTCTCGTACTAGACTCCCCAATCATGGGAAACAACTTTGCCATATTCACTCTGTCGATGGCTTTCAACTTTCGAAATGTTTCTACGAGGTCTCCTCTCGTTCTTCTAAACTCCAAGGAATACAGTCCAAGAGCGTACAAACGTTCCTCATATGTTAACCCTCTCATTCCCTGAATCACTCTAGGGAATATTCTCTGTACCCTCTCCAACGTCACCACGTCCTTTTCTTAAATAAGGAGACCAAAACTGTCCACACTACTCCAAGTGAAGTCTCACCAGCGCTTTATAAAGCCTCAACATCACATCCCTGCTCGAATACTCTATTCCTCTTGAAATGAATGCCAACATTGCATTTGCCTTCTTCACCACCGACTCAACCTGGAGGTTAATCTTGAGGCTATCCAGTGTGAGGACTTCGATGTCCCGTTACATCTCAGAACTTATAATTATTTCCCCATTTAAATAATAGACTGCCCGTTTATTTTTTTTCCGCCAAAGTGCATCACCACACACTTTCCAACATTGTGTTTCATTTGTCACTTCTCTTTGTTTCCCCAGCACCACCGGCCCCTCCACCTACCTTCGTATCGTCAGCAAACTTTGCCACAAATCCATCTATTCCATAATCCCAATCGTTGATGTACAAATTAAAAAAGAAGCGGCCCCAGCATGGACCCCTGTGGAACACTACTGGTAACCGGCAGCCAACCAGAATAGGATCCCTTTATTTCCACTCTCTGTTTCCTGCCAATCAGCCAACGCTCTTTCCACGTATTTAACTTTCTCGTAATCCCATGGGCTCTGATCTTGTTAAGTAGCCTCATGTGTGGCACCATGTGAAAGGCCTTCTGAAAATCCAAATATACAACATCCACTGCATCTCCCTTGTCCGGCCTACTTGTAATTTCTTGAAAAAATTGTCATATCTTTGTCAGGCAGGATATTCCTTTAAGGAATCCATGCTGAGTTGTGCTGACCTTGTTATATGTCTCCAGGTACTCTGTAACGTCATCCTTGACAACTCGTTTCTGCATACCACGACACGGTTTATCCTACAACACCCCCATCCCCCATTCAATCCCTTCCTACCTATGATCGTGACACTTCTCACGCTCTTAAACTTTTCGATGATTTTAAGTTCCCTGGCCCCCACCGCTTTATTTTTCCCATGCATGTCCAGTCCCTATATACTTGTATTACCCATCAGGAAGATCGTAAAGCTCTCCGCTTCTTTTTGGATTCGACACCTAATCAGTTCCCCTCTGCCACCACTCTGCTCCTTATAGATGAATTAGTCCTTACTCCTAATAAGTCTTCCTCCAAAGTAAAGGTGACCTATGGGCACCCGTATGGGTCCTAGCTCTACCTGTCGTTTTGTTGGTTTGTGGATCAATCTATGTTCCAAACCTATTCTGGTATCTGTCCCCCACTTTTCCTTCGCTACATCGACGACTGCATTGGTGCTGCTTCCAGCACGCATGCTGAGTTCGTTGACTTAATTAATTTTGCCTCCAACCTTCACCCTGCCCTCAAGTTTACCTGGTCCATTTCCGACAGCTCCCTCCCCTTTTTAGATCTTTCTGTCTCTATCTATGTTGACAGCTTATCTACAGATGTCTACTATAGGCCGACTCACTCTCACAGCTATCTGGACTATTCCTCTTCTCACCCTGTCTCTTGCAAAAATGCCATCTCCTCCTCGCAATTCCTCCGTCTCCGCCGCATGTGCTCTCAGGATGAGGCTTTTCATTCCAGGACGAGGGAGATGGCCTCCTTTTATAAAGAAAGGGGCTTCCCTCCCTCCACCATCAACTCTGTTCTCAAGCGCATCTTCCCCATTTCACGCACATCTGCTCTCACTACATCCTCACGTCACCCCACTAGGAATAGGGTTCCCCTGGTCCTCACCTACCACCCCACCAGCCTCCAGGTCCAACATATTATTCTCCGTAACTTCCGCCACCTCCAACGGGATCCCACCACTAAGCACGTCTTTCCCTCCTCCCCCTCTCTGCTTTCCGCATGGATCGCTCCCTTCGCGACTCCCTTGTCCATTCGTCCCTCCATCCCTCCCCAGTGATCTCCCTCCTGGCACTTATCCTTGCAAGCGGAACAAGTGCTACACATGCACTTACACTTCCTCCCTTCCCACTATTCAGCGCCCCAGACAGTCCTTCCAGGTGAGGCGACACTTCACCTTTGAGTCGGCTGGGGTGATATACTGCTTCCAGTGCTCCCGATGTGGCCTTCTGTACATTGGTGAGACACAGTGCAGACTGGGAGCTCGTTTTGCTGAACAGCTACGCTCTGTCCTCCAGAGAAAGCAGGATCTCCCAGTGGCCACACATTTTAATTCCACATCACATTCCCATTCTGATATGTGTATCGACGGCCTCCTCTACTGTAAAGATGAAGCCACCCCCAGGTTGTAGGAACAAAACCTTATATACCGTCTGGGTAGCCTCCAACCTGATGGCATGAACATTGACTTCTGTAACTTCCGCTAGTGCCCCACGTCCCCCTCGTACCCAATTCGTTATTTATTTATATACACACGTTCTTTCTCTCTCTCCCCTTTTTCTCCTTCTGTCTCTCTGACTGTATCCCTTGCCCATCATCTGTGTTTTCCCTCCCTCGCCCTTTTCCTTCTGCCTGGGCCTCCTGTCCCATGATCCTCTCATATCACTTTTGCCAATCACCTGTCCAGCTCTTAGCTCCATCCTTCTCTCTCCTGTTTTCTCCTATCATCTTGGATCTCCCCCTCCTCCTCCGACTTTCAAATCTCTGACCAGCTCTTCCTTCAGTTAGTCGTGACGAAGGGTCTCTCCAGAAACGTCGACTGTACCTCTTCCTAGAGATGCTACCTGGCCTGCTGCGTGCACCAGCAACTTTGATGTGTGTTGCTTGAGTACTTTCTCTGTCGTAATTGTGATGCTCACACTTCTCTTCCCTGCCAACTTTGAGTGTCCGTTATACGGATGATGTTCTCCTCAGTGAAGTCTGATGCAAAATACTCGTTCAGTTCCACCGCCATCTCCTTATCTCCCATTACAATTTCTCCAGCATCATTTTCTGTCGGTCCTTTTCCTACCCTCACCTGTCTTTTACTCTTCATATACTTGAAAAAGCTTTTAGTATCCTCTTTGATATTATCTGCTAGCTTCCTTTCATAGTTAATGCCTACCCTCTTAATGACCTTCTTAGTTTCCTTTTGCAAGGTTTTAAAAACTTCCCAATCCTCTGTCTTCCCACTAATTTTTACTTCCTTGTGTGCCCTCTCCATTGTTGTAACTTTGACTATCGCTTTTTCCATTCAAAAATTTCTTCTTTTTTGGAATACACCTGTCTTGCACCTTTCTCACTTCTCGCATAAACTCCAGCCACTACCGCTCTGCCGTCCTTCCTGCCAGTGTCCCTTTCGAGTCAACTTTGACCAGTTCCTCTCTCATGCCACTGTAATTTCCTTTACTCCGCTGAGATACCGACACATCGGATTTCGGCTTCCCTTTTTTCAGATTTCACAGTGAACTCAATCATGTTATGATCATTGCCTCCTAAGGGTTCCCTCATCTCAATCTCTCTAATCACCTCGGGTTCATTACACAATACCCAATCCAGTACAGCCGATCCCCTAGTGGGTTCAACAACCTGTTCTAAAAAGCCATCTCGCAGACATTCCACAAATTCTCTTTCTTGAGATCCAGTGTGACCTGATTTTCCCAATCCACTCGCATGTTAAAATCCCCCACAATTATCATAACACTGCCCTTCTGTCAAGCCTTTTCCATTTCCTGTTGGAATTTGTAGTCCACATTAATGAAGCTGTTTGGAGACCTATAAATAACTGCCATCAGGGTCTTTTTACCCCTGCGATTTCTTCGCTCAACCGATAAAGATCCTGTACCTTCCGGTCCTTTATCACCTCTTTTTAATGATTTAATATCATTTCTTACTAATAAATCCACACCTCCCCCTCTGCCTACCTTCCTATCCTTCCGGTACACCGTGTGTTCTTGGACGTTCAGCTCCCAGAGACATGCATCATTTAACCAGTTCTCAGTGATGGCCACAATATCATACCTGCCAATCTGTATCTGTACGACAAAATGATCCACCTTATTCCTTATGCTGCGTGCATTTCAGTATAACACTTGAAGATCAGTATGTGGGAATTTTCGCTTTGATTTCACTGCAACCTCATTACACTGCAACTCATCCCGATGGCTACAAATTTGCCCCATCACCTGCCTGTCTTTCCTGACATTTTTACTGCTCACTATCTTGGATTTGTTTATGTTTTCCCCTTCCTCCGCTCTATCATTTCGGGTCCCATCCCCCTGCCAAATTAGTTTAAACCCTCCCTAACAGCTCTATTAAAACTTCCCGCAAGGATATTGGACCCCTTCCGGTTCAGTCGTAACCTGTCCCTTTTGAACAGGTCATATTTCCCCCAGAAGAGATCCCCATTATCCAAGAATCTGAAACCCTGCCCCCTGCACCGCTCTCTCAGCCACGCATTCATCTGCCTGATCTTACTATTCTTGCCCTCGCTCGCACGTGGCACAGGTAGCAATCCCGAGATTACTACCCTGCAGGTCCTGCTTCTCAGCTTCCTTCCTAACTCCCAGAAATCTCTCTTCAGGACCTCCTCCCTTGTCCTATCTATGTCATTGGTACCAACATGTACCAAGACAACTGGCTGCTCGCCCTCCCCCTTCAGAATATTCTGGACCCGATCCGAGACATCCCGTACCCTGGCACCTGGGAGGCAACACATCATGCGGGTATCTCTATCAGGCTCACAGAATCTCCTGTCCGTTCCCCTGACTATGGAATCCCCTATGACTACCTCTCTGTAGTTCCGATAACTACAAATTAACCTTTAAATGTTTCCTTTGCATCTCTGATTTTCGGATTTTCTCCCCATTTAGAAAATAGTCTACACATTGTTTCTGCTACCGAAGTGCATGATGATACATTATCCAACATAATATTTCATTTTCCACTTTCATGCTCATTCCGCAAGTCTGTCTAAGTCCTTCGGCATCCTATCTGTTTCAACGCTGACTGCCGCTCCACCATTCTTCTTGTCAATTTCAAACTTGGCAAAAAAGCCACCTATTCCGTCATCTAAATTACTGATACACAGCATTAAAAGAAGTGTCACCGGCACCAAACCCTGCAGAACACCGCTAGTTACTGGCAACCAACCATAAGAGGATCCTTTCATTCCCACTCACAGCCTCCTTCCAATTCACCAATGCACTAACCACGCCAGTGACTCCTAATTTGGTAAGCAGCCTCAGTTGTGGCATCGTGTCAAAGGCCTTCAGAAAGTCGAAACATACAGCATCCTCTGCATCCACTTTTTATATCTTATGTATCCTCAAAAATCTCCAACAGGTAAGATTTTCCCTTGGGAAAACCATGCTGACATTGTCCTATCTGGTCCTGTGTCGCCAAATAACTTACTTTACTCCATTGAAGTACTGCTACATCACCCTCCATTTTCTGCCTATCAAATTTCAATTTGAATTCAGCCATATTGTGATTACTGCCTCCGGTTTATTACATAACCCAGTCCAGTATAGCTGATCCCCAAGTAGGCTCAATGAAAAACTGTTCTAAAGAGCCATCTCCCAGGCATTCAACAAACTCACTCCCTTGAGATCCATTTCCAACTTGATTTTCCCAATCGAACTGCATGTTCAAATCTCCCATGACAATCATAAAATTGCCCTTTTGACCTGCCTTTTTTATTTCCTGTTGTAATCTGTGGTCCACATCCCAGCTACTCTTAGGGCGCCGATGTATATCTGCCATCAGAGTCATTTTGCCCTTGCAGTTGCTTAACTCAGCCCAGAAGGATTCAAAATCTTCCGATCCTATGTCACATATTTCTACTGATTTGATGCCATACTTTACCAGCAGAGCTGCGCCACCCCCTCCGCCTTCCATCCTATCCCTCTAATACAATGTGCAGCCTTAGATATTTAGCTCCCAACTGCAGTCTTCCTTCAGCCACGGCTCGTAATGAGCACAATATCG
Organism: Mobula birostris; assembly: GCF_030028105.1. Classification (NCBI taxonomy): domain Eukaryota; kingdom Metazoa; phylum Chordata; class Chondrichthyes; order Myliobatiformes; family Myliobatidae; genus Mobula; species Mobula birostris. Next base: position 24,256,592 of record NC_092398.1, read on the forward strand.
TACCTGATCATTTGTAACCGTGAAACAGGATCATCTACCTTATTTCTTATACTCCCTGGTTTGAGATATAGCATATTGCGGACTGTATTTGATCCCATTTTTTGATTCTGCATCTCTAACGCACCTATAATCACCCTGCTGGCTGCAATTATGTCCAATCATCTGCTTACCCTTCCTGACTGCACGCTATTTTTGTTTGGTTTTTATTTTTTGCCACCGTCCTATCCTGAGTTTTTAAAGTCAACATAAATCCAATACTTAAGGTATATCAATGCCATCTGCCCAGGATAGAGGTTATCTTTGCGAAACTTTCTGGAGGAAATCACTTCAGCACTGTGGACTAAGCTGAGGTCTACCGACAGATGGAGATGGAAGAAGAGTCCAAAGTATTTCTCACTATAAATACTCACAAACGTCCTTATCGCTGTAATAGGCTTATTTGGCAGTAACATCTGCACCTGCTCTCCGGCAGAAATCTATGGGCCAGGTACTGCAAGGCTCCCAGGGAGTTAGAGACATCATGGTTACCAGTAGATATGACAATGATCATCTCCAAAGTCCATGAAACCGTTGAAACGATTAAAAGATTTGGGGCTCTGAGCACGTACATATTCTGTACACTTCTGCCAACTACCTGTCATTTAGATCATCCATTTAGAATTCAAGCGTATATGAAGTCACTATGGAAGAGAAATATCAATGCTTTACATTGTAATGGGCATTGAGGGACTAATGACTTGCTTTAAAATGAGAAATCGAAATCTATAAGCATTTATCTGTAATTAACGTACTCATGTGTGACTGAAATGGGCCCTGCAGCCGAGATACAAAAATAACTGTATCTGTACTTCCTTGTTCTGAGAATTTTTATGTTTCTGCGTTTGCGCCAGCTTGCCTGATATACCTTCGAGAACTAACACTTAGGTAAAATGTGTAGCTGCTCAACGACATTTTTTTTGCTACTTCGCTATTCGGTAGCGTTGCTGGAGTTCCGCTAAAAATACTGAGAAACTGATTGCTAAGCTTTGCCTTGAAGTCGTCATGCAGAATGCAGTGGACTGCTTATGCATGGTCCTCCAAAATGTTAGACATTGTTCTCTGTAAATGCTAGACAAAGGTTCAAATAAAGAATTATCTGGTCATACAATGTCGCGAGGCACGTGACCATAGTGTCGTAAAAATCCACCTCAGGATCTCTTGTCACGTACCATTCATGTATAAATATGACCGAGATTTCTTGTATGACAGAGTCCCAAGACCCCGCTTTCAGGGGTTCGGGCTCGCTTTGATATCATGTATCAATAAAGATTATCGGAAGCAGCTTCCTTCGGGTCCGAGTATGCTAATTCCGCGACAAATTGCCGATGGGGATGTGATCATCTTTAGTATCCAAACACCTTCCAAGTCAGGAGGGAATTGTTGGACGGGTACTATTATAGCAGGATCTCTGAAAAAAGGATCCGAACGGAAAGAGGGGACCTTCCAAGTTAAGATGATCTGGCGCCCAAGCTGAAACGGGGGTGGCCGTGGGGAATTTTCAGTTGCGGGCGACCTAGCTGAAAGTGGGGGGAGGGCGACTTGTTCCGGCGTTATGGCTGAAAGAGGGACGGTCGACGGGTCCTAGTTGAAAAGGGCACTGAAATTGTAAAAGGAAGACTACCGCTTAGAAGATGAAGGAACGGAGGAGTTGCTGAGGAAACTCTAAACCGGTGAGCGCTGCAGAGAAGCTTTCGGGGAAATAAGCGGGCGCGCGGCGTAGCTGTTCTTTTTCGGACAATGGGAACTGTCTGCAGTCGGGCGTTGGGCCTTGAAATTAAGTAGGAAAACCGTGAAACGAATGAAAACTGTGAAGAAAGCTCGGCAGAAGGGAGGAGATCCCTTCTTACCCCCGGAGTCACCAGCAGGTACGGTAATTCGGGAAACAGGTAACGACCGATACGCTGTAACTTTTAGCAAAGATCTGTACGGCTGGTCGCAGGGAGAATGACCGTACGGAGGGAGTATTAAAATTGATTTGCAACAGACCTGTTGGGACGAGGTAACGAATGGAAATGGGAACCCTAAGTGTGATTTTGAGAATATGATGGGATGTTTTGGGAAATGGATGGAAGTGGCAATGAGACACCAGCCCCTTAAACAAAAGAGAAAGAAAGAAAAAGAGGAGGAGTCCCCTGTCACGAAGAGTCTCAATGAAAAGCAAGGCCCGGCACCACCAACCGCTCGGCCACCCTACCCACCCAACCCCCCCAACGATGACGGCCCCCGTACCATTACACCCCCGGATATCCCAAATGGTATCTCTCGAAAGGAGATATTCTGGTCCTAATATTCTACCAAATAGACTGATAAACGAGGTAATAGAGATGGTAGCAGCCTGGATCAGCAGAGTAACCGCACTCGGGAACAATCGGCACATCAGCTCCTGCTGAAGGAGCTGAAGACCCGCACAAGGGGCAGGCGGAGGGGAGGGCAGGGAGGTATAACTGGAAGAAGGGGTACAAACCAGACACATGTCTCAACGAATGTCCACTCACTTCTCCACCTCTCCGACAGTTCAGCCTCCAACAATAATGATAGGAGAAACAACAATATTAAAGCCATGGACGCCTGCAGAGGCCTGAGCTTTTGTAGCTGAGCTCCCTAATCGAATAAAAAGACCAACAGCGTTCCTCAGTTGGTTGGAACAAATGTGCGCAATTTATAAGCCTCTCCCGGTGGACATGCGGAGTGCTATTCAAACGTGCCTATGAATGCTCCTGGGCAGCTTTGAAAGATACATTCCAGGTTCCGTCCGGGAAGAATGCAAATTAGCGGAAAGATGATTGGCAGACACCACAGGGTAACGAATCCCTGTGTTCTTGGCTGTCCAATAGAGGGAAGGACGCCATAATGAGGGCAGCACAACGGCATAGGGACTTTGGAAAAGTGACCAGATGCTTTCAGAAGAAGGTTGAAGGAGCCCCTGATTTTATAGTTCCGTTTAAGAATACGTGAGAGGAGTATGCCGAAGTTCCCTTAGAGGAAAATGGGCCATTGGCCATCCAGACTCTGCAAAATTTAATGTTGCCCGAACAAGGCAGATTTTTAAAATGCGAGATTTGAACTGGCAGGCTATGCCTTGGTCAGAACTAGTCACTACTTTGATAAACATGGAAAGGGAGGGAATCTTCGTCGCCCCCGGGATGGCCTTCAAACGCATTAGACAAAATTTTACCTACAGCAACAGGGGAGGGGAAAAGAAAAAGGCAGGACAAAGAAAAAGAGAGTTGAAAGATCCCAGGATATGTGCCGAAGATGTGGGGAAAATGGACATTGGGCCAAAGAGTGTCGAATTTGTGCAAAGGAGGGCCGAAGTACTTCCTATAAAGAACCCACACAATCGACTGGACAAAATGAGAGAAGGGTGACCTCCTTCTCTTATAGCAAACCTTTCCCACTGGAATTGGGGTCCCAGGGGAGGTGGTGGTATAGGGAACGGTCATATCACTTTTCCAAGACACCGAAACGCAATCCATGGTAAACCTTAGAATAGGAGACACTCACTTAGTGGATACTGGCGCTACACTGTCCTCTGTACCCCCACCCTGGGATTACTCCTGAGCCAGAACAGGTTAGGAACCGCAGTGGTAGCCGGAATCCCACTGTCAGAACTCTTATCGAAGAAGTTTCCCTTGTCCCTGGGAGACACTTGTATATAAGAAACTTTGATAGCCTCCAATACTACTCCCCTGCCCCTGTTTGGACGCCAAGCTCTGTGTAGGGTAGGAACTACTACTTACTGCTCTGCTCAGGGCATGTACATGGAAGTACCCTCGCCCCGGACGCATCAGTTAACGTCCCTGTTTCTCAACCACGAGGCCAAACTCAACCCAGTATTGTAATGCTGGCAACTCGAGGGCAACCCCGACACAGTTAAGATGTGCCGGCTGCGGCCAGAACTTGAGGGGCTGGCGCCGACGGCTCGCACTGAAGCTTTGTGGGGCTTGTTGCAAGTGGTCCGATACTACTCCCGTTTATCTTGCACCGCCTGGTACACAACGACAGATGATCCAGAATACCGAGAAAAGGCGTACACCCACGAAGGGCTGAAAGCTAAGATACACCCAGACCCTTATCTATATTTTGAGAAGGAAGGGCTGGGTATCTCGGTACGCCTGACCGCAGAGTAGCAACCCCTGTCCCACCTGGGACCTGCGTCAATACCTCACCTACCCCTTGCTGTACGGCCTCCCTATCAGGAGAAACAGATAGGCCCAATGATTAAACGGTTGCAATCAGCCCCTATTATCGAGTGCATTGGGGACTTTGAATGGAACGAGCCTCAGGAGGGAAGAATACACCTTCCGGGAACATCCCGCCAGTTGGAGGACACCCTAACCGAATTTCAACGACAACAACTGCCCGAGCCGCCAGGCCATAGGAGCCCTTCAGCATTGGAAAGGGTAAATGCAGACTTGTGGGCCCTCCACAAGACACACGTGGGTCGAGTGCTCACTGAAAGAGACCTCTGTGTCAAGCTAAAAATGAATGCTGTATTACCATGCGTTAGGCAGTATCGACTAGCAGCTAAGGCAGAAGAAGTCATAGCCCCGGTCATGGACTCCCTGCTCCAACAGGGGGTTCTGAAGCCTACCGTCAGCCCCTGTACACACCAATACTGCCTATACCTAAAGTTGGACGGCCCAATGAGCGGCGCGCTCTCTGCATGATGTAAGGGCTGTAAACAGCATTGCAATTCCCACAGCACCGGTGGTACCTGACGTCAGTATGATTGTTTCATCCATTCCCTCTGATGCTACTGTCTACACTGTGGACGACCTGTGCTCCGCGTTTTTTTTTCTATTCCTCTCCACCCGGATAGCCAGTATTTGTTTGCCTTCACATACAAAGGGCATCAGTATACCTGGACCCGATGCCTCAGGGGTATACCGAAATTCCGGCCGTGTACGCTGCTGCCGTTGAACATGACTGAGACAAGTGCCATCTGGGAGAAAGTTCTATATTAATACAATACGCCGACGATTTGTTGGTGGCGTCAGCTACACTGGCAGAGTGTGTAAAAGACTCAGTGACCCTGCTCCAGTTCCTAGCTGCCCGAAGTCATCGGTGGCTAAATCCAAGCTGCAATTTTGTCACCCACAAGTGCAGTACCTCGGGTTTTAATTGAAGGCTGGGACTCGAGAGATAGGAGCGGACCGAATACAGGCCATTTTACGGATACGGCCGCCTAAAACGAAGAAAGGTGTTCTTTTTTTCCTGGGGATGGTCAACTATTGTCGGCAATGAGTGCACGACTACCGCCTGCATGATGCAGTCCTCCGTGCCGCCACTGCAAATGAAGCGCCTACACAGGATACGAGGTGATTTAGCTGTTACATCCCAATTATACGTATCGCCGATCACCTGCAGTTAGTCCTGCTACCTTTGTTCCAGAGCCTTCCGAAGAAGACGAGCATGACTGCATTACTGTGGTACAACACTCCACTTCCCCCAGGGTGGATCTGCGAGTTGACCCTCACCGAATGCGGACTTGATCCTTTTTACGGATGGGTGTTCTCACAAAACAAGGGATGACCCTTGCCGTGGTGGATCTACACCAGACAGTGGAGGACTATGCGCTACCTCATGACATTTCAGCCCAGGCTGTAGAACTTTTTGCCCTAACCCGAGCCTGTATACTAGCCAAGGGCCAGACAGCCAATATATATACGGACTCTCGCTATGCCTTTGGAGTTGTCCATGATTTCGGCCAAATATAGAAGAATAAGGGTTTCATATATTAGCGGGAAAGTCCATCAAACACTTCCAGTTAGTGTTCAATTTGTTGGAGGCAACTTGGTTGCCCAGACAGGTAGCGATTATTAATTGTGAAGCGCATTCCAATGCGACAGACGAATTTCCCAGGGAAATGCCCGCGCTGACCAGGCAGACAAAAAGGTGACAGCTGCGAGGAGACCGGTCCTTCAAGCTCTCTGTGCCACGAATAACTCCCCCATCCCTGTTTTGGGGCCCGCTGAATTACAGGAAGCAGAGCAGAAAAGCGATCGTGGGAGAAGGCACAATGCCGCTTTAAAAAGGGATTTTGGTTTCACCCAGACCAGACCCAGGTGGTGTGCCGGAGAAATTGTGTTTGCCCCTGTGTCGCCTACTGCACGCACAGGCACACATGGGCAAAGGAGGGATGCAACATTCAATCGATCGTCAATGGTCTGCACCTGGCAGAACGAAAACTACAGTATACAGAAAATCACTCGCTCCTGCCTGATTTGTCAGGAAAATAACCAGGGACCGGGAGCAGTTAAGTATGACCACCTTCCGATGCCTAAAATGTACTTTGAAAATTTGGAAATTGATTTTGTTCATATGCCCCCGGCCTCAGGATATAAGTACAGGTTGGTCATTGTGGACATGGTCACCCGATGGGTGGAGGCTTCTTACACCCGGAAAGATGACGCACGAACTGTGGTAAAGATATTGTGCAAGGAAATAATACCGAGATATGGACTACCCATGGGGTTAAACAGTGACAGAGGTGCTGACTTTACGGGCAGGATTGAGAAGGATTTAGTGCAGACCATGGGGTTTCAATGGAAGTTGCATATTCCTTTCCAGCCACAGTCTTCGCGGATTGTGGAAAGGGTGAATGGGGAATTGAAGAATGCCCTTTCCAAAGTATGTCAGAACAATAGCTTGTCATGGCCACAAGCTCTCCCCATGGTGTTGCACGCTTTGCGAAATAGGAAAAATAGAGCTACAAGAGTGACACGTCATGAAGCCCTGAAGGGTCGCCAAATGACCACAGGGCCAGACATCCGGTGTGTGCCGCAAAATTGGCGCTAATATGGAATGATGAGCAAACCCTAGCCTATGCACAGGCCATATGTAAAACAGCAGCCGAACGGCATGAGAGAATCAGGCAGGCACAGGCCCCCGTGGAAGATGCCCCTGTACATGCTTTCCACCAGGAAACCAGATGGACGTTAAAAATTAAAAAAGAAAATACTCTCTTTCTCCCAGTTGGAAGGGGTCCTGCACTGTCTTAATAACAACCCGGACGGCTTTGAAAATCGACGGAAAGGAAGACTGGATTCAGGCCGCCGGATGCAAAAAAAAAAAAAAAAAATCACCCTTCGAATGCAGAATAGGACGGGAAATTCGGGTCGACGGTCAACTAACAACAGGCAGAGTCCAGCGGGACTGAGGATGTAGTGGTTAGACGGAGTGGTGTTCATAGGAGCGTTGATTCAGGTGGTGGGAGGGAGCAACACTAACACCTTATTGTTTCTCTGCCATCCGTATGCTAATAGGAAAAGCAGGGAGCATGCTGCGTATGGGCCGAAATTCCCCAGCTGGTAAAACGATGATCCGTATGTCGGTGGTCCCTCTTAACCTAAGTGAAGTGACATCAGTAGTTTTGTTTAGTGGGGGCAGGAATGGTTGCAGTGTCAATGGTTCTGAGAACTGGCCAGGATGGCCTTCTGGCTTTGAAGGATGGTACTATCGGCCTTCTTCCCGCAACCCGTCCAACCTATGGTCAGGAGTTAGTGTAACTCCACCGCAGCGGACCAGTAAAAAAATACTTCTGTTACTGCAATAAGAATTAGAGCTGCCCTTACCAAGTAGGGGATTTCTCCTGCTCAAAAATAAGACTGGCTCTGATGACACTCTACCCCGTCCCCTTGATGGCAGTTACCCGAAATGATGGAAGACACAGCCAGCAAGGAGCATCTGCTGAGGTGAAGAGGTGTACCCAGGGAAGAAAATACCATGTTGCGATGCATATAAATTCCCTTATGAGGAGGAGGAGGAAATACCACAGTAAAGAGTGTTAATCTCGAAGATTAACAAGGAGGGAACTATGGAAGAAAAATTTCAAAGCTTTACATTGTAATGGACATTGAGGGAATAATGAATTGTTTTTAAATGTTAAATCGAAGTCTATAATCATTTATCTGTAATTAATGTACTCTGTGTGACTGAACTGTGCCTTGTAACAGAGATATAAAAAATCTCTATCTGTAGTTCTTTGTTCTGAGAAGTTTTATCCGTCTGCGTTTGAGCCAGCTTGCCTGATATATATTTGAGAACCAAAACTTATGTAAAATGTGTAGCTGCTGAAGGAGTTTTTTTTTTTTTTTTGCTTCTTCGCTAATCGGTAGCGTTGCTGGAGTTCCAGTAAAGTACTAAGAAACTGAATGCGAAGATTTGCCTTGAAGTCGTCATGCAGGATGCAGTGGACTAATTATACATTGTTCTCTAAAATGATAGACATTGTTTTCTGTATATTTAAATGCTAGACAAAGGTTTAAATAAGGAACTATCTGGTCATAAATTGTTCTGAAGCACGTGACATTTACTTCTGTAAAAATCCACTTGTATCTCTTGTCACGTACCATTCATGCATAAGTATGGCTGAGTTTTCTTGTTTGACAGAGTCCTAAGACGCTGATTTACGAACTTGGGCTCTCCATGATATCATGTGTCAATAAAGATTTTCCGAAGCGGCTCCCTTCGGGTCTGTGTACTCTTTTTCCGCGACAGTCACGAATCACTCTAGCAGTCATCATGTCTACTGGCAATGTTGGAACACAAGTGTGGAGGAGATGCAGACTCCCAATGTAGAGATGGTGACCAGAGTTCGTTTATAAAATTCCAACAGAACATTCATCGCTTGGTGGATTGCCACCGTGAGACGTAGCATTCCCAAAACTGGGATCGCGCGATCACGTCTAATGGGAAGACTGCTAACATAAGTAACATGGAATCTCCGAGCCTATCAAAATAAAATGAGCAAGTCTAAACAGAAAGAACCGGGACCGCATCCCAAAGAGCGAGTCTCTCGAGAAAAAAAAAAGCACCAAGAAATGTCAATCATTGACGTCTCGTTAAAGTTAGCGAATTCGGGTGCGCCAATACTCTCAGAGCTCAACACGCTCCTGGACCCCGCAAAGTCAGCGGCATTACGACCCGAGTAGGCGGTCACTCCCGACGGATGTACTGTATACGTGCGGCTGCTCTCCTCTTACGCAGATGAAAAGACGTTTTCCATCTTCTGAGATTAATGTGATAATTGGAGTGTATTTTGTATTGGTTTCCTTCAGGTATTCGGTGTTTCTTTCTTGTGGCCGATTGCCGGGGAGCTGAGCTGGTAATTGTTGCATGTAGAAGGCGATGTTGGGGAATTTGGAGTCACTGTCCCTGTTCCTTTCAGAAAGTAAGGAGTCGAAAACCAAATGTGTACGGAGTCTTTGATTGTTATTGTGGCCGATTCTTTTTTTAATGCGAGGGCGAATATTGGGGTCCTCGAGTTATTTATCTATTTTTTCCGTGCCGAATACTCTGGGGGAGTCGATGTGTTTTCTTTCATCAACATCTACGCTCTTTCTGTATTTAATCACTATCCGTAGTAAACAAATATCATCGTTTAATCACACATGCAGCGATAATAAGAGAGATGACAGTGATATGATTAAATTATACTGAGTCAACACCCTCCACTATGTCAACAATTCACAATTTCACCCAGGGGGCGACCCTGCTGTTTGTCCTGGGGTTAAGAACTGGGGAAGAAGGCGGGACCACGAACATCAGAAGCCCCACCCACCCACCCGACGCAACTTTTTAAAGTAGTTGGCTTCTTAATGCAGTCTGTCCTTCTCTCCTCAGTGACAGGTCCCAACAGCACCACTCCGCTCATTGGCATCTCCCGTCACAGCGCTCCCCCACTCGCTCCGCTCCCACTCAGTGGTCGCGCCCGCGCGTATGAACAAAACATGCCGACGAGATAGAAGTCCATTGCCAATATAGACAACCGACTTCCACTTGTATCCTTTGGTGGATGCACATCGACCGGGTGCTTTAGCACAACGGACGAGCTTCGCGGTCGGGTGCAGTGAATGCCGATTCACCGCTCGGAAAACAGACGACAGACACGAACACCGCGGGGCCGCGGCGACTTTCCTGAACTGAAAATGCGCGGTTGGTGGGGGCTTCTGGGGAATGCACTCTAGATGTTATTGCTTACAGGGCATGCGCTGCGTTGCGGAGCATCCTGAGGAATATAGTAGATTCGGAATACTTCAACTGCGCATGCTCTATAGCTCATGAGCTCTTTGGGAGTCCTGCACCCTCCTGGAAGTTCTTGTTTCACAATCTTATAAGGTCTCAATGATTTCTGCACGTTAGACTAGAAATTGCCAGTACAAATTCAAAAGTTAATTTTATTTATCTATGAGATCCAATAAGGCCGGTAAATATTCCCCATTCCCAACAGCCCTGCAGAAAGATGGGGGTGAACTGCGCTCTTGAATCGCCACAGTCTGTTGAAATGGACTGCTGGGGCCGAGGATGCAGGGTTCAGAGCCGTTGACGGTGATGGATTTCATTTAACTTGCCGTGATCGAATGGCAGAGCAGACTTGATCGGCCGGCTGGTCTCATTCTCTTGCCTTAAGGTCTTATGAAGTTGGGACAGCGGATGGCTCTTAGGTGGTTCGTAGTGTTCGCTGACGCCCCGCCCCCTGCGGGAAAAGCAGCAAGGTTGAGTGGGGGTGTTACCGGAATTGTCCGGGCGAGCAAACGATCTGAATTGTGCGGACATACACTGTCCGCCAGTGTTGGAGATTGGTGTCTAACCTCAGGAGTGGCAGGTGAGGGTCTTCTTGTCACACGAGTCAAGGTTGTTAGCCCTGAGCTGTACCCCAAACCTAGAAGACGAGTCGATAACTCTTAGTTTGGGGTCTATCCTTTGACTTGCTTGGCATGTGTGACCCTAACGAGAGCGAAAACATAAATCTCTGACTCCAGCCGTCAAAGCTCGCTGGGCCAGTGAGGCAAGCAAGCCGCCAAACTCAACGACTGTCTTCTTGTGGTCCGGTTGGCCGGCGGTGTGATAAAGAGAAATGGCTCTGAGAGGGGACAAGCCAATATCCATTGGATCAGTGAATGTCAGGAGTCGACTAAGGTACTAAGAGTCATAAAGGGACAGGTTGATGGGCACTGCAACAACGACTCCCAAGATCAGACGCAGAGTGAAGCCCGTTCTACATTCTCCCATCCTATACTTCCCGGGTCAGACACAGATTGACGGGCTCTCCTAATCGTTCCATAACACATTCCCCGAGTCAGACACAGAGTGCAGCACCCTCCACACTGTCCCATCACACTCTCCCGGGGTCAGGCAGAGCGTGAAATTCCCTCCACACCGTCCAATCGCACACTCCATGGATCAGAAACAAAGTGAAGCTCCCTTTACGCCGTCCCATCACCCACTACCAACGTCAGACACAGTGAGATCCAGTGAGGAAGAAATCACTGATAGTCTCCATGTACTGTCTGTGAAACTCTTGTTCACATATGGTTCGGACTTCTGCAGCATTCATGGACTCACGGTCTCAGACTATAGTTTTTTGTCTGAGTGTATTTACTGATATCTTATATGCACGTGCAAACGTTTACATTGTTTTGTTATGTGTTGCTGTTGGTATTTTTTTTACCTTGTGCCCGGAGTAACGCTGTTGCGTTCGGCTATAATCATGTGTGCTTGATTAACAATTAAATGAAACTATGAAATGTGGATACAAACGCTCATGGCGTCGTAGTTAAACATTGGGGAACGTAATTCCAAAGCATGGTCACACTGGAGACAACATCTCAGAGATTCCCTTCGAGGCACTTCAGCCGAGCGACAGTGGTGGGGACAGATATGGAACTTTTTCAACGAGAGTATCTTCCCCCTTTGCATGAGGGACCTAGAGCTGAGGCTATCACTGAGTGCGTTCAGAACGCAACATGTTGAAGAATGAAACACCGGAACTGGTCCTACAGCACACCATTTCTGTGATAAACCCGACCCCAAACGACATTAATCTCTTCAAACTTGGTGCATATCTCTTCATTCCATTCAATTTTAAACACCATAGACTATTAGACATGGAGCAGAATAAGGCCATTCAGCTCATTGAGTCTGATTTATCATCCACCTCAGCAACATTCTCTGGTCTTCTATCCATATACTAGGACACGTTTTCTCAATCGAGAGCTCGGCATCCTCCAGGGTAGCGGGGTGGAGATAAGTATCTACCAAAAGAGGTGGAAGACGCTGCACGCTGTAACACTTGCTTTGTTCTCCCGATCAGTGTCACATGGAACCAGGAGGGCAGTTGGTATGTGTAGCGGGTGTATATCACAGATCCTGACTAAGCAACCTGTGATGCCAGGCAGACAATCTCAGAAGGACATTGATAATGGCTGGGTAAACCATCTTGTAAAGATACTGGCCAGAAGAAGGCACACGAAAACGGCGGCGACTTTCCGGAAGAGAAAATGCGCTTTTGGTGGAAGAACACACACAAAATGCCGGTGGTACGCAGCAGGCCAGGCAGCATCAGAGGAAGAAGTACAATCAACGTTTCGGGCCGAGAGCTTTCGTCAAGACTAACTGAAAGAAGAGTGAGTAAGAAATTTGAAAGTGGTTGATCCTGCTGAATGTAGTCTACAATGCTGCTGCTTACAGGGTGTGCGCTCCGTTGTGAAGGATGTCGGGAAATGTATTAAATGAGGAATAATTCAACCGCGCACGCTCTATAGCAAATGGGGTTAATTTCAGAAATTAATCATGTGGCCTCCTTCTAACTTAACTTCTCAACAATGAAAGGAAATGCTTTGTTATTCACTGCTCTCTGAGTAAAATATTATCTCTTGACGTCAACACCTCAACTTCCTAATATTGAGCTTCCTGGAACTACAAACCCAGAGTGTCTCTACCGATGTGGAGTAACTCATCTCTTCTGTTCATTGGGAATTAAGACCGCACCTTTGCTAAATCAGCATCCAAATTCCGCACAAGAAACAGCTCCTCAAAATACCTCGATCACCCAATTAATTCGACCGTCCATCACTGTTCAGGTCCTGTGCAAGGTTACTCCCATGCGCCCAAGGGAATTTAACGTCTGAGTGCAAGTATCCAAACCTGCGGAGGACCACGACGGAGCCGGAGAATGCAGGCAAAAGTGAGATGAATTTCCACGGGATTCAGATAACAGATACAGAGATAGTGTAGACAGTCAGAATCGCTTTCCCATTGCGGGAGCAACATTGAGAGGAAGGCTTAAATTTATCATGAGGTCATGAGGACATGATTAATTTGGTATCGGAGAGTGCAATGCCCTGGTTCATATTTTTACCGTTATTTTGTAAGTATTTCATTTTAGTCTTCAGCCTCCAAGTTCACGAAACCAAATCCTTAACAATCGACTCCAATATCTTCCCAACCACTGCGGTCAGACTAACTGGCCTACAATATTCTTTCTTCTTCCTCTCTCCATTTTTGAAGAGTGAAATGACGTTTGCAATTTTACAGTCTTCGGACCTATTCCAAAAACCAGTGATCCTTGAAAGATCATTACGAATACCTTTGCAATCTCTTCAGCTACTTCTTTCTGAGCACTGGGGTGTACACCATCAGGTCTATGTGACTCATCCACGTTCAGACCTATCAGTTTGCCAAGGATCTTTAACCCAGTAATGTTAACTTCACACACTTCATGATCCACGATACACGAATGGTATGTTGCTTCCGTGCTGCCAGGATAAAGAATGTCTCTGAAACGATCCAAGGACATTCCCAAAGACGACAGTGGACAGCCATAAGTATTACTTCCTATTGGCACGAATAAAATAGGGAGACAAAGTGAGGAGGTCCTGAAGAGACATTTTAGGGAATTCGGTAGAAATTAAGAAACAAGACTTTCAGGGTGCTAATCGCTGAATTGCTAACTGTGTCATGCGCCAGTCATTGTAGGAATGGGAAGAATTGGCAGATGATGACGTAACTGATGAACTAGTGCAGGGGGCACGCAGGAACTTAGATTCATCGGACATTGGGATCTCTTCTGGTGAATGTATGACTTGTACAAAAGGGACTGATTACGCCTGAACCCGAGATGGTCCGATATCCTTTCATGGCTGAAAGAGGATTATACAGTAGCTAGGAGCTTAATGTCCAAGGTTTTACAGTGTAGCGCAAGGACAGGCAGGACGGCAGAAGTTGTGGCGTTGGTGTGATGCTGAAAAAAATGAATTGAAATCATTAGTAAGAGGTGACAATGGAAAGAAGGTTATTGAATCTTTGTGGATTCACTATGAGAATTCGGATACAATTCCGAAAATAATTTGGCTTACTGAGATTTTTCTATCGAGTATCATTTTTCTAATTATTTTTAAACCCTCTATGATTGATATGGCTTTTAAAGAATAGGATGTATTAGGTATTAAATGCTTTCAGAACTTGTTTGCAGAGTAAAGTATCTTTTCGTTTGAACAACTCTCAACGAAATACAGTTTACCTAAAACTCATTTTTTTCTTCGATACCTACAACTAAGAGATTTTTGACGGTGTCAAATAAGAACATTTCCTAAAAGCCCTGAGAAGAACCTACTAGATGCATTTTTAAATTTGAAACCTTTTAATAATGGATCTATATCTACTGTCTAAAATATGCTGTAGAGAATGAGAATTGTTCCTTCAGATACAATAAAAAAACTTTGTGAACAAGAATAACAGACTTCAATTTCTGAGTAAACTTGGATTCAAATTTATAAATTGGTTAACACTTCATCGTTATGTGCCCGCCACTCTGTCCTACAATTTAAAGTGGTACATTGCGCCCATATGACCAATGATAAATTGTCTCGCTTTTATTTAGGTATATCTCCATTTTGTGATCAATGTAATAATGGAGAAGCTTCACTCATTTACATGTTTTGGACATGTCCGAGTCTTGAAAAATATTGGAAAGAAGTACTTCAAACCTTCTTGATACTTTTCAAAATAAACTTTAAAGCTAATCCTTTGACACTTTTATTTGGTATTGTTGGAGGAAACGATATCATTTTGGAGTCATCTGACTTGCATATTTGGCTAGAAGGACAATCTTGCTGAAATGGAGAGCTGTAGCCCCACCCATTCACTCTCAATCGTCTCGTGATGTCATGTCATGTATAAATTTAGAGAACATTCGATGTTTAATCTCTGAATCCAGCAAAGACTTTCAAACATTGTAGGTAACTTGTGTGAATGATTTTCAAAACATTTGATTTGCTGTTAAAGCAAAGATGATGACTGAAACTTTTTTTCATTTTTTTCTTTACTAATCATCTTCAGTCTTGGTAGTGAGTAACATTTTTAATATAACAAAATTACTATATTTCAATCTTACGTATTAATTAATCAGTATGAATATAGCGTAAGGAGTCTTTATATGCGATATATTTTTTACTGTACTCTGTATTCTTATATGCAAAATTAATAATAAAAATATTGGAAAGGAATCGTTGTGGAGAGGATCTTCCTGTTAGGTTGAAAGGAAGGTTTAAAAGTTTGACAGAGCCATGGTTTTCAAGGGATATTGCAAACTTGGTTTTGAAAAAGAGAGGGATCTACAATAAATATATGCAGCTTGGAGTTAATGAGGTGCTCGAGGAATATAGAGAATGTAAAAGAGAATCTTAAGAAAGAAATTAGAAGTGCTAAAATAAGATAGGAGGCTACTTTGGCAAGTAGGTAAAAATAAATCCAAAGGGTTTCTACAGTTGTACTAATAGTAAATGGATAGTGAGGGATAAAATTGGTCCCTCAGAGAATCAGAGTGGACGGCTATATGCAGAGCCAAAAGTAATGGGGGAGATTTTGAACAATTTCTTTTCTTCGGTATTCACTAAGGAGAAGGATTTTGAATTGTGTAAGGGAAAGGAAACCAGACGGGTATTTATGGAAAGTACGACGATTAAAGAAAAGCAAGTATTAGCGCTGTTGAGGAATCTAAAAGTGGATAAGTTTCTGGGTCCGGTAGAGATATTCACTAGGACCTTGAGGGAAGTTAGTGTGGAAATCGCAGGGGCTCTGACAGAAATATTTCAAATATCATTAGAAACGGGGATGGAAGTTGCCAGAGGATTGCCATATTGCTCATGTTGTTCCATTGTTTAAAACGGATTCTAAGACTATATCTAGCAATTATCGGCTTGTGAGTTTGACGTAAGTGGTAGGTAAATTGATGGAAAGTATTCTTAGAGAAGCTATATACAATTCTCTGGATAGACAGAGCTGATTAGAGACAGTCATCCTGGATTTGTGCGTGGAAGGTCATGTTTGACAAATCTTATTGAATGTTTGATTAGGTTACTCGGAAAGTGGACGACGGTAAAGCGGTGTATGTTGTCTGCATGGATTTCAGTAAGGCCTTAGACAAAATTCCACACGGAAGGTTAGTTAGGAAGGTTCAATCGTTAGGCATTAATTTCGATGTAGTATAATGGATTCAGCAGTGGCTGAAAGATGGCAGACAGAGTTTAATGCTGAAAAATGAGAGGTGCTACATTTTGGTGGGACTAATCAAAATAGGGCATACATGGTAAATGGTAGGGCATTGAAGAATGCAGTAGAACAGAGGGATCTAAGAATAATAGTGCATAGTTCCCTGAAGGTGGAATCTCATGTCATAGGGTGGTGAAGAAAGCTTTTGGTATGCTGGCCTTCATTAATTAGAGCATTGAGTATAGTAGTTGGGATGTAATGTTGAAATTGTATAAGGCATTGGTGCGGCCAGGTTTGGAGTATTGTGTACAGTTCTGGTCACCGAATTATCGGAAAGATGTCAATAAAATTGGGAGAGTACAGAGGAGATTTATTAAAACGTTCCCTGCGTTTCATCTCCTAAGTTACAGATAAAGGTTTAACAAGTTAGGTCTTTGATCTTTGGAGCATAGAATGATGCGAAGGGACTTGATAGAGGTATTTAAAATTATGAAGGGGATGGATAGAGTTGACGTGGATAGATTTTTTCCATTTGAGAGTGGGGGAGATTCAAACAAGAGAACATGAGTTGAGAGATAAAGGGAAAAAATTTAGGGGTAACATCCAGCAGAAGTGTTTGAGCAGGTTTGATGTTGTCGTGTAAAGTAAATTTGGACAGCTATATGGAGAGGAAAGGAATCAGGGGTTATGTCTGAGTGCAGGTCGGTGGAGCAAGGTGAGAGAAAGAGTTCGGCACGGACTTGAAGGGCCTGGATGGCCTGTTTCCGTGCTGTAATTGCTATATGGTTATATGGATAGAGCTAGAAAAAAAAACTGCAAGTGTAAGAAGTCCCTGTCTTAGTCGCTGAAGAACTGAGGGAAATGTTTAAGGTAAAAGAACAGTAAGGGAAAAGTGATCATATTATGATTGAATTTATCCTGAAGAAATTGCTCTGAGCACATTTGTATCAGGTACGACTGCAGAATATAGATAAGTAGAGTGACCGCAGAATATAGGTAATTAGAGTCATGAGAGAGGCGTTGGCCAGAATAGATAGGAAAAGAACACTTTGGACGTTGGCAGAACCGCAATAGCTGGAATTTCCGGAAGCAGCTCGGAAGGCGCAGCATATAAACATCCCAACAGAAGGAAGTATTCTAAAGGCACAACGAAACAATCGTGGGCAAGAAAAGAAGTTAACGCCAACAGAAATCCAAACGGTAACCAAAAATACAGCGAGATTTACTAGGAATTCAGAGGATTAGGTAGCTTTGAAAAACCAACAGAAGGAAACTAAAAAGTAATTGAAGATGGAATACGAAGGTAAACTGACCAATAAAATTAAAGAGGATACCAAATATTTCCTAAGATAAGTAAAGTGTAAAAGAGACTCAAGAATGGATATTGGGCCTCTGTAAATAAGGGCTGTTGAGTTAGTAATGGGGGACACGGAATTGGTAGATGATCTGAATAAATATTTTTCATCTCTGCTCACTGTGGAAGACACGAGCAGGATGGGTGTGAATTCACTATTCCTCGACAGCAAGTTCTGGGGTAAATCGAATGACTGGGATAGATCAGTCACCTGGAACAGATGGAGTAAACAAAAAAAGAAACTCTGCACTGTCCCATCATACAATGTCCGGCAGAAATAAATCCCGTGGCCTCTAATAAATGGAATGTTTTATTCTTCAATCCTCTCTAAGTGAAGTATTATCTCATGATGTCAACACGTGAAATTGTGCATATTGAGCTTCTTGTAACTTCAAACCCAGAGAGTTTGGACGGCTGTAAAAAGATGCTGGAGGTGTACTAAAGGCGGACGCGTAAACGGCGGACCACCTGAATAGGTATTTTCCATCAGTGTTCACTGTGGAAGACACCAGCATGAAGTGTCGGAATGCACTATTCCTTGATAGAAAGTTCTGGGGAATCAAAAGGTCTGAAGGTAGATAAATCACCTGACCTTATGGGGTTAATTTCAAAAATTTACCACGTGATCGCTTTATCTACTTTACTTCTCAAAAACAAGAGGAAGTGTTTTTTCCCCTCTGTGCTTAGTGAGTAAAGTATTATCTCATGATTTCAGCAACTCAACTTCCTTATATTGAGCTTCCTGGATCTTCAAACCCAGAGAGTCTCTACCGAGGTGGACGAACTCATCTCTTCGCTTATTCGGAACCAAGGCCCCATCTTTACTAAATCAGCATCCAAATTCAGCACAAGACACAACTCCTCGATCTACCTCGAGCACTTAGGAAATCCCACCGTCCGTCTCTGTGCAAGTCCCGTTCAAGATTACTTTCGTGCGCTCAGGAGAACTTAACGTCTAAGTACAAGACTCCAAAACTGCTGAGGACCGGGAAGGAGCCGGAGGTTCCAGGGAAAGGTGAGATGCATTTCCACGGGTTTGATATTAATTTGGAAATGTGGTGGCTGATCAGGGATCATCAGCGTGGCGGCGTTGTGGAAGGAACCCTGCCTTACTACTTTCGGGAGGTTTTTCAGGAGAGTATATTCTCTTAGGCAATGAAAACAGGGCAGTGGGATTATCAATATGCAGTTCAGTGAGGAGAACTTCAGAGGTTAGAAAGCCTGGGCTTGTTTTCCATGCGGCGGAAAGCAGCTTACGGATGGCCTAACAAAGGAAATTAAGATACTAGCTACAGAGATGGTGCAGACAGGTAGAATCGCTTTTCCATTGTAGGAGCAACATTGAGGGTAAGGCTTATATTTATCTTGAGCGGAGACTTAACTGAATATAAAGACTAGGCTATTTTAAAGTTTATTTTAATTTTTAGTTAGATTTAGAGATAAAGTACGGTAATCAGCCCTTCCGACCCGACGAGACCGTGCCGCCCAATTACTGTCATGTGATCAATTAACCTACTGGCGTCTCGAGTTTCTGGGGTTGAAAGGTTTGTCATATGAGGCACTCACTTCTACTCACTGAAATTCAGAAGAATTGGTGGGCAGGGGGGATGTCTTCATAGAATCCTGTCCAATGTTAAAAGGCCTCGAAAGAGTGGATGTGGAATAGATGTTTCCTATGGGAAGTAGGATAAGACTAGACGACACAGCCGCAGAATGCAGGGCCGTTCTTTTAACAGGGAGCTTATGAGCACTTTGGAAAGCCATTCTACAGTACTCTGCAAAATGTCTTAGGCACATACTGTATTTAGAGACACACGTGGAGCAGCCCTTTCTGCCATCTAGCCCGCACCGCCAGCAGCCAACCTATTTAATCGCAGCCTTTTCGCAGGATATTTTACAATGATCAAATAACCTCATAACTAGTACGCCTGTGGAACGTGGAGAAACCGGAGTACCCGGAGCAAACTCACACGGTCTCGGGAACTTGTATTAGTGGTTGTAGCAACCTGATCACTCTAATCCAGTACAATATTCTCCTGGCTGCAGAAGCTGATACAGGATCAAAATAACGGCTGTGTTCGAGTGGATACCCTTCAGAGGGAACGCCTCCGTGGCACTTTGTTTCACGTGGGGAGGATAAAACACGGGCAGCCACCACACGGGATTTCACAGTTCTGGGCGGCCGGGATCCAGCGGCAAGTAATGAAAGAAGATTGTGGTCTCTGCGCTGCAGCAGACTTACTCCACCTTCAGTGCCATATTACGTGTCCTGTTTCCGTTCCGTGTGGCTATCTTCCTTCTTCGTTCTCTCCTTCTCTCCTCAATACCTCTTCGCTCAATTATTCAACCCTCTAACTTCCACAATTTTTCCACCACCAGACCAGACATATCGCTCTCTGAAGGAGTGTCCAATTCGTCGTTCACTGGGAATCTCTCCCCCAACAATTTCGCGGCCGGTAGATTCAGAATGGAGTGGGGAGCACCTTCCGTCATGACAATGGTCATCCTCGTCCTTACCGTCCTACTCGGCGTCCCGGGCAACGGCGCAGTCATCTGGGTGACGGGCTTCAAGATGAAAAGTAACGTCTGCAATGTGTGCTTCTTGAACCTGGCTGTGGCTGACCTGATTTATTGCCTGTGTTTCCCCTTATACATCATTCCCCAGATTTATTGCTCTTATTTTTGGCAGCTTGTATTACCCACTACTTTCCTAGTCGCTTTTGCCAGCCTATATCTGTTATGCCTGATCAGCATCTACCGCTGCCTGGCTATTACACGGCCCATATGGTTCAGGCAACATCTGAGCCTCGCATGGGTTCGTGTGACCTGCTTCGTGGTCTGGGTCATAGCCATCGTCATCTTTATGCTTGTATGCCTCTCTCGGTATTTTTTGGCGTGTGCGCTAATTTGGATCGCGTTCACCTTCGCCCTCCCGCCCCTTGTAATTATGATCATTTGCTACGCCTTCGTTGGCTGGAGGCTGCAAGGGGTCAGGCTCGCTGAGTCCAGGAAGCCCATACGCCTGATCGTGACCGCGGTCGCCGCATTTATGATCTGCTGGCTCCCCAGCACTCTCTACGCCCTCATATCAAACGACGACATGTTGAGTCATTCTAACTGGTATATACTCACTGAGGCCCTGGCCTCATTCAACAGCGCCCTCAACCCTCTTATCTACGTCTTCGCCGGCAGCGACTTCCGTCAGGTCTTCAGGCGCTCCATGTTTGCTTCGCTCCTGCTGGCCTTCACCGAGCATGAGCCAAAGGGTGAGACCGAGACCCGCAATTCCACCTCAAATACGAATGTCTGACAGAATACCTCGCGGGCCCTCAGCCGAGCAATATCTCCTGACCACAGACACAGTGGACAGTCGGCTGCAAATATGGTCAGCACTGGAGGCTTTCCTGTACGCTTCTTCCAATCTCTTAGAACATAGAGCGTAGAACAGTACAGCTCAGGGACAGGCCATTCGGCCTATTATTGTCGGATCAATTAAATTAGTAAATTAATGGCCAATTAATCTAATCCCCTCTGAATACCCAATGTCGATATCCTTCCAATTAGCTCATTTCGCCGGCATAAACATCCCTGAAAAGTCTCTAAGCTATCTGTCTTTACCATCATCCCAGTCAGCGTATACCAAGCATGCATCACTCTCTGTGTAAACTACTTGCCCCTCGCATCTCCCTTGTAATTACGCCGTCTCCTCTTAAATACATGGCCTTTGGTGTTAGACATTTCAACCTTGGGTAAAATATACTGTTGGACTGTGCCTTTCATAACCGACCAAAATTCCATCAGGTCTCCCCTCTCTTTTCGCTGGCCCAGTCTTCATTCGGACACAGCAATCCATGGCCTCCTCCACTGTAGAGATGAGGCCACACTCAAGTTGGAGGAACAATAACTAATATTGCATTTGGGTACCTCCAGCTTGCTGACATGTACGTATATTTCTCAAAATTCCAGTCATGCCCTCCCTCCTACACCGCTCCCCATCCCCTTTTTCCTCTCTCACATTGCCCGCACATCTCCTCCCTCTGTTGCTCCTTCCAGCTTATCTTTCCTTCATGGGCTTCTTTCCACTCCGCTTCTCGAGCCCTGTATTTCTTTCACCAATCAACTTCCCAGCTCTTTACTTTATCCCTTGCCCCTCCCCGGTTTGACGTATTACCTTGCGTTTCACTCTCCCCCTCCCTATCTTTTCATTCTGCTCCTCATCTTTCCCCCCACCCCCCCCCGGTCCTGCCGAAGGAACTCAACCCAAAAGGTCGAATGCACATTTCTCCATAAATCTTCAGAAATTTCAGTGTGCTTCTCAGAATTCCACCATCTGCAGTTTCTCTGTTTGTAATCTGGTACATCCATTCCACATCAACTCTGTCCAGGCCTTTCAATATTCCAAAGGATTTAATGACATCACATTCATCCTTCTGAATTCCAGAGAGTACAGACCCGGAGCTATCAAAGCTTCTTTCTGTGATGGCCTTTTCATTACCGGAATAATCTTTCTGAACCTCTCCTGAACCCGCTCCAATGCCAGCACTTCTTTTCTTAGATGAGGAGCGGAAACTGTTCACAATACTCAAGCGAGGCCTCACCGGTGCTTTATAAAGCCTCAGCATCACATCCCTGCTCCTGTATTCCAGACCTCTTGAAATGAACACTACCATTACATTTGCCTTCTTCACCACCGATTCTACGTATCAGACCATAAGGCCATAAGACAAAGGAGCAGAGGCCGGCCATTCGGCCCATCGAGTCTGCTCAGCCATTTTATCATGAGCTGATCCATTCTCCCATTTAGTAGCACTCCCCCGCCTTCTTACCATAATCTTTGATGCCCTGGCTACTCAGATACCTATCAATCTGTGCCTTAAGTACACCTAATATCTTGACTTCCGCTGCTGCCCGTGGCAACAAATTCCATAGATTCACCACACTCTGGCTAAAAAATTTCTTCTCATTTCTGTTCTGAATGGGCGGCCTTCAATCCTTAAGTCATGCCCTCTCGTACTAGACTCCCCAATCATGGGAAACAACTTTGCCATATTCACTCTGTCGATGGCTTTCAACTTTCGAAATGTTTCTACGAGGTCTCCTCTCGTTCTTCTAAACTCCAAGGAATACAGTCCAAGAGCGTACAAACGTTCCTCATATGTTAACCCTCTCATTCCCTGAATCACTCTAGGGAATATTCTCTGTACCCTCTCCAACGTCACCACGTCCTTTTCTTAAATAAGGAGACCAAAACTGTCCACACTACTCCAAGTGAAGTCTCACCAGCGCTTTATAAAGCCTCAACATCACATCCCTGCTCGAATACTCTATTCCTCTTGAAATGAATGCCAACATTGCATTTGCCTTCTTCACCACCGACTCAACCTGGAGGTTAATCTTGAGGCTATCCAGTGTGAGGACTTCGATGTCCCGTTACATCTCAGAACTTATAATTATTTCCCCATTTAAATAATAGACTGCCCGTTTATTTTTTTTCCGCCAAAGTGCATCACCACACACTTTCCAACATTGTGTTTCATTTGTCACTTCTCTTTGTTTCCCCAGCACCACCGGCCCCTCCACCTACCTTCGTATCGTCAGCAAACTTTGCCACAAATCCATCTATTCCATAATCCCAATCGTTGATGTACAAATTAAAAAAGAAGCGGCCCCAGCATGGACCCCTGTGGAACACTACTGGTAACCGGCAGCCAACCAGAATAGGATCCCTTTATTTCCACTCTCTGTTTCCTGCCAATCAGCCAACGCTCTTTCCACGTATTTAACTTTCTCGTAATCCCATGGGCTCTGATCTTGTTAAGTAGCCTCATGTGTGGCACCATGTGAAAGGCCTTCTGAAAATCCAAATATACAACATCCACTGCATCTCCCTTGTCCGGCCTACTTGTAATTTCTTGAAAAAATTGTCATATCTTTGTCAGGCAGGATATTCCTTTAAGGAATCCATGCTGAGTTGTGCTGACCTTGTTATATGTCTCCAGGTACTCTGTAACGTCATCCTTGACAACTCGTTTCTGCATACCACGACACGGTTTATCCTACAACACCCCCATCCCCCATTCAATCCCTTCCTACCTATGATCGTGACACTTCTCACGCTCTTAAACTTTTCGATGATTTTAAGTTCCCTGGCCCCCACCGCTTTATTTTTCCCATGCATGTCCAGTCCCTATATACTTGTATTACCCATCAGGAAGATCGTAAAGCTCTCCGCTTCTTTTTGGATTCGACACCTAATCAGTTCCCCTCTGCCAACACTCTGCTCCTTATAGATGAATTAGTCCTTACTCCTAATAAGTCTTCCTCCAAAGTAAAGGTGACCTATGGGCACCCGTATGGGTCCTAGCTCTACCTGTCGTTTTGTTGGTTTGTGGATCAATCTATGTTCCAAACCTATTCTGGTATCTGTCCCCCACTTTTCCTTCGCTACATCGACGACTGCATTGGTGCTGCTTCCAGCACGCATGCTGAGTTCGTTGACTTAATTAATTTTGCCTCCAACCTTCACCCTGCCCTCAAGTTTACCTGGTCCATTTCCGACAGCTCCCTCCCCTTTTTAGATCTTTCTGTCTCTATCTATGTTGACAGCTTATCTACAGATGTCTACTATAGGCCGACTCACTCTCACAGCTATCTGGACTATTCCTCTTCTCACCCTGTCTCTTGCAAAAATGCCATCTCCTCCTCGCAATTCCTCCGTCTCCGCCGCATGTGCTCTCAGGATGAGGCTTTTCATTCCAGGACGAGGGAGATGGCCTCCTTTTATAAAGAAAGGGGCTTCCCTCCCTCCACCATCAACTCTGTTCTCAAGCGCATCTTCCCCATTTCACGCACATCTGCTCTCACTACATCCTCACGTCACCCCACTAGGAATAGGGTTCCCCTGGTCCTCACCTACCACCCCACCAGCCTCCAGGTCCAACATATTATTCTCCGTAACTTCCGCCACCTCCAACGGGATCCCACCACTAAGCACGTCTTTCCCTCCTCCCCCTCTCTGCTTTCCGCATGGATCGCTCCCTTCGCGACTCCCTTGTCCATTCGTCCCTCCATCCCTCCCCAGTGATCTCCCTCCTGGCACTTATCCTTGCAAGCGGAACAAGTGCTACACATGCACTTACACTTCCTCCCTTCCCACTATTCAGCGCCCCAGACAGTCCTTCCAGGTGAGGCGACACTTCACCTTTGAGTCGGCTGGGGTGATATACTGCTTCCAGTGCTCCCGATGTGGCCTTCTGTACATTGGTGAGACACAGTGCAGACTGGGAGCTCGTTTTGCTGAACAGCTACGCTCTGTCCTCCAGAGAAAGCAGGATCTCCCAGTGGCCACACATTTTAATTCCACATCACATTCCCATTCTGATATGTGTATCGACGGCCTCCTCTACTGTAAAGATGAAGCCACCCCCAGGTTGTAGGAACAAAACCTTATATTCCGTCTGGGTAGCCTCCAACCTGATGGCATGAACATTGACTTCTGTAACTTCCGCTAGTGCCCCACGTCCCCCTCGTACCCAATTCGTTATTTATTTATATACACACGTTCTTTCTCTCTCTCCCCTTTTTCTCCTTCTGTCTCTCTGACTGTATCCCTTGCCCATCATCTGTGTTTTCCCTCCCTCGCCCTTTTCCTTCTGCCTGGGCCTCCTGTCCCATGATCCTCTCATATCACTTTTGCCAATCACCTGTCCAGCTCTTAGCTCCATCCTTCTCTCTCCTGTTTTCTCCTATCATCTTGGATCTCCCCCTCCTCCTCCGACTTTCAAATCTCTGACCAGCTCTTCCTTCAGTTAGTCGTGACGAAGGGTCTCTCCAGAAACGTCGACTGTACCTCTTCCTAGAGATGCTACCTGGCCTGCTGCGTGCACCAGCAACTTTGATGTGTGTTGCTTGAGTACTTTCTCTGTCGTAATTGTGATGCTCACACTTCTCTTCCCTGCCAACTTTGAGCGTCCGTTATACGGATGATGTTCTCCTCAGTGAAGTCTGATGCAAAATACTCGTTCAGTTCCACCGCCATCTCCTTATCTCCCATTACAATTTCTCCAGCATCATTTTCTGTCGGTCCTTTTCCTACCCTCACCTGTCTTTTACTCTTCATATACTTGAAAAAGCTTTTAGTATCCTCTTTGATATTATCTGCTAGCTTCCTTTCATAGTTAATGCTTTCCCTCTTAATGACCTTCTTAGTTTCCTTTTGCAAGGTTTTAAAAACTTCCCAATCCTCTGTCTTCCCACTAATTTTTACTTCCTTGTGTGCCCTCTCCATTGTTGTAACTTTGACTATCGCTTTTTCCATTCAAAAATTTCTTCTTTTTTGGAATACACCTGTCTTGCACCTTTCTCACTTCTCGCATAAACTCCAGCCACTACCGCTCTGCCGTCCTTCCTGCCAGTGTCCCTTTCGAGTCAACTTTGACCAGTTCCTCTCTCATGCCACTGTAATTTCCTTTACTCCACTGAGATACCGACACATCGGATTTCGGCTTCCCTTTTTTCAGATTTCACAGTGAACTCGATCATGTTATGATCATTGCCTCCTAAGGGTTCCCTCATCTCAATCTCTCTAATCACCTCGGGTTCATTACACAATACCCAATCCAGTACAGCCGATCCCCTAGTGGGTTCAACAACCTGTTCTAAAAAGCCATCTCGCAGACATTCCACAAATTCTCTTTCTTGAGATCCAGTGTGACCTGATTTTCCCAATCCACTCGCATGTTAAAATCCCCCACAATTATCATAACACTGCCCTTCTGTCAAGCCTTTTCCATTTCCTGTTGGAATTTGTAGTCCACATTAATGAAGCTGTTTGGAGACCTATAAATAACTGCCATCAGGGTCTTTTTACCCCTGCAATTTCTTCGCTCAACCCATAAAGATCCTGTACCTGCCGATCCTATATCACCTCTTTTTAATGATTTAATATCATTTCTTACTAATAAACCCACACCTCCCCCTCTGCCTACCTTCCTATCCTTCCGGTACAGCGTGTGTCCTTGGACGTTCAGCTCCCAGAGACATGCATCATTTAGCCAGTTCTCAGTGATGGCCACAATATCATACCTGCCAATCTGTAGCTGTACGACAAGGTGATCCACCTTATTCCTTATGCTGCGTGCATTTCAATATAACACCTGAAGACCAGTATGTGGTACTTTTCGCTTTGGTTTCGCTGCAACCTTATTACACTGCAACTCATCCCGATGGCTACAAATTTGCCCCATCACCTGCCTGTCTTTCCTGACATTTTTACTGCTCACTATCTTGGATTTGTTTATGTTTTCCCCTTCCTCCGCTCTATCATTCCGGGTCCCATCGCCCTGCCAAATTAGTTTAAACCCTCCCTAACAGCTCTATTAAATCTTCCCGCAAGGATATTGGTCCCCTTCGGGTTCAGTCGTAACCTGTCCCTTTTGAACAGGTCATACTTCCCCCAGAAGAGATCCCCATTATCCAAAAATCTGAAACCCTGCCCCCTGCACCGCTCTCTCAGCCATGCATTCATCTGCCTGATCTTACTA
This sequence comes from Mobula birostris, assembly GCF_030028105.1. Taxonomy (NCBI): domain Eukaryota; kingdom Metazoa; phylum Chordata; class Chondrichthyes; order Myliobatiformes; family Myliobatidae; genus Mobula; species Mobula birostris. The sequence goes on from NC_092398.1 coordinate 24,283,802, forward strand.
TTCTTGCCCTCGCTAGCACGTGGCACAGGTAGCAATCCCGAGATTACTACCCTGCAGGTCCTGCTTCTCAGCTTCCTTCCTAACTCCCAGAAATCTCTCTTCAGGACCTCCTCCCTTGTCCTATCTATGTCATTGGTACCAACATGTACCAAGACAACTGGCTGCTCGCCCTCCCCCTTCAGAATATTCTGGACCCGATCCGAGACATCCCGTACCCTGGCACCTGGGAGGCAACACATCATGCGGGTATCTCTATCAGGCTCACAGAATCTCCTGTCCGTTCCCCTGACTATGGAATCCCCTATGACTACCTCTCTGTAGTTCCGATAACTACAAATTAACCTTTAAATGTTTCCTTTGCATCTCTGATTTTCGGATTTTCTCCCCATTTTGAAAATAGTCAACACATTCTTTCTGCTACCCAAGTGCATGATGATACATTGTCCAACATAATATTTCCTTTTCCACTTTCATGCTCATTCCGCAAGTCTGTCTAAGTCCTTCGGCATGCTATCTGTTTCAACGCTGACTGCCGCTCCATCATTCTTCTTATGAACTTCAAACTTGGCAAAAAAGCCATCTATTCCGTCATCTAAATTACTGATACACAGCATTAAAAGAAGCGTGCCCGGCACCAAACCCTGCAGAACACCGCTAGTTACTGGCAACCAACCATAAGAGGATCCTTTCATTCCCACTCACAGCCTCCTACCAATTCACCAATGCACTAACCACGCCAGTGACTCCTAATTTGGTAAGCAGCCTCAGTTGTGGCATCGTGTCAAAGGCCTTCAGAAAGTCGAATCATACAGCATCCTCTGCATCCACTTTTTATATCTTATGTATCCTCAAAAATCTCCAACAGGTAAGATTTTCCCTTGGGAAAACCATGCTGACTTTGTCCTATCTGGTCCTGTGTCGCCAAATAAATTCCTTTACTCCATTGAAGTACTGCTACATCACCCTCCATTTTCTCCCTATCAAATTTCAATTTGAATTCAGCCATATTGTGATTACTGCCTCCGGTTTATTACATAACCCAGTCCAGTATAGCTGATCCCCAAGTCGGCTCAATGAAAAACTGTTCTAAAGAGCCATCTCCCAGGCATTCAACAAACTCACTCCCTTGAGATCCATTTCCAAACTGATTTTCCCAATCGAACTGCATGTTCAAATCACCCATGACAATCATAAAATTGCCCTTTTGACATGCCTTTTTTTATTTCCTGTTGTAATCTGTGGTCCACATCCCAGCTACTCTTAGGGCGCCGATGTATATCTGCCATCAGAGTCATTTTACCCTTGCAGTTGCTTAACTCAGCCGAGAGGGATTCAAAATCTTCAGATCCTATGTCACATCTTTCTACTGATTTGATGCCAGTCTTTACCAGCAGAGCCGCTCCACCCCCTCCGCCTTCCTTCCTATCTCTCTAATACAATGTGCAGTCTTAGATATTTAGCTCCCAACTGCAATCTTCCTTCAGCCAGGGTTCGTAATGAGCACAATATCTACCTGATCATTTCTAACCGTGCAACAGGATCATCTACCTTATTTCTTTTACTCCGTGGTTTGAGATATCGCATTTTGTGGAATGTATTTGCTCCTATTTTATGATTCTGCATCTCTAACGCACCTAAAATCACCCCGCTCGCTGCAATTATGTCCAATCATCTGCCTACTCTTCCTGACTGCACGCTATTTTGGTTTGGTTTTTATTTTTTGCCACCGTCCTATCCTGAGTTTTTAAAGTCAACATCAATGCAATACTTAAGATATATCAATGCCATCTGCCAAGGATAGAGGTTATCTTTGCGAAACTTTCTGGAGGAAATCACTTCAGCAATGTGGACTAAGCTGAGGTCTACCGACAGATGGAGATGGAAGAAGAGTCCAAAGTATTTCTCACTATAATTACTCACAAATGGCCTTATCGCTGTAATAGGCTTATTTGGCAGTAAAATCTGCACCTGCTCTCAGGCAGAAATCGATGGGCCAGGTATTGCAAGGCTCCCAGGGATTTAGAGACATCATGGTTACCAGTAGATATGACAATGAACATCTCCAAAGTCCATGAAACCGTTGAAACGATTAAAAGATTTGGGGCTCTGAGCACGACAAATATTCTGTACACTTTTGCCAACTACCTGTCATTTAGATCATTCATTTAGAATTCAAGCGTACATGAAGTCACTATGGAAGAGAAATATCAATACTTTACATTGTAATGGGCATTGAGGGGCTAATGATTTGCTTTAAAATGAGAAATCGAAATCTATAAGCATTTATCTGTAATTAACGTACTCTGTGTGACTGAAATGCGCCCTGCAGCCGAGATACAAAAATAACTGTATTTGTACTTCCTTGTTCTGAGAATTTTCATGTTTCTGCGTTTGCGCCAGCTTGCCTGATATACCTTCGAGAACTAACACTTAGGTAAAATGTGTAGCTGCTCAACGACATTTTTTTTTGCTACTTCGCTATTCGGTAGCGTTGCTGGAGTTCCGCTAAAAATACTGAGAAACTGATTGCTAAGCTTAGCCTTGAAGTCGTCATGCAGAATGCAGTGTACTACTTATACATGGTCTTCCAAAATGTTAGACATTGTTCTCTGTAAATGCTAGACAAAGGTTCAAATAAAGAATTATCTGGTCATACAATGTCGCGAGGCACGTGACCATAGTGTTGTAAAAATCCACCTCAGTGTCTCTTCTCACGTACCATTCATGTAGAAATATGACCGAGATTTCTTGTATGACAGAGTCCCAAGACCTCGCTTTCAGGGGTTGGGGCTCGCTTTGATATCATGTATCAATAAAGATTATCGGAAGCAGCTTCCTTCGAGTCCGAGTATTCTATTTCCGCGACAAATTGGCGATGGGGATGTGATCATCTTTAGTAACCAAACACCTTTCAAGTCAGGAGGGAATTGTTGGACGGGTACTATTATAGCAGGATCTCTGAACAAAGGACCCGAACGGAAAGAGGGGACCTTCGAAGTTAAGATGATGTGGCGCCCAAGCTGAAACGGGGGTGGCCGTGGGGAATTTTCAATTGCGGGCGACCTAGCTGAAAGTGGGGGGAGGGCGACTAGTTCCGGCGTTTTGGCTGAAAGAGGGACGGCCGACGGGTCCTAGCTGAAAAGGGGACTGAAATTGTAAAAGGAAGACTACCGTTCAGAAGATGAAGGAACGGAGAAGTTGCTGAGGAAACTCTAAACCGGTGAGCGCTGCAGAGAAGCTTTCGGGGAAATAAGCGGGCGCGCGGCGTAACTCTTCTTTTTCAGACAATGGGAACTGTCTGCAGTCGGGCGGCTGCTGCTGCTCCTGCAGACCCGCCCCAACAAGTAAGATCGCGTTGGGCCTTGAACGTAAGTAGGAAAACCGTGAAACGGATGAAAACTGTGAAGAAAGCTCGGCAGAAGGGAGGAGATCCCTTGATACCCCCGGAGTCACCAGCAGACACTGTAATTCGGGAAACAGGTAACAACCGATACGCTGCAACTTTTAGCAAAGATCTGTACGGCTGGTCGCAGAGAGACTGACCGTACGGAGGGAGTTTTAAAATTGATTTGCAACGGACCTGTTGGGACGAGGTAGCGAACGGAAATGGGAACCCTAAGTGTGATTTTGAGAATATGATGCGATGTTTTGGGAAATGGATGCAGGTGGCAATGAGACACCAGCCCCATAAACAAAAGAGAAAGAAAGAAAAAGAGGAGGAGCCCCCTGTCACGAAGAGTCTCGATGAAAAGCAAGGCCCGGCACCACCAACCGCTCCGCCACCTTACCCACCCAGACACCCCCCCCCCCATCGATGCCGGCACCCGTGCCATTATACCCCCGGATACCCCAAATGGTATCTCTCGAAAGGAGAGATTCTGGTCCTAATATTCTACCAAATGGACTGATAAACGAGGTAATAGAGATGGTAGCAGCTTGGGTCAGCAGAGTAACCGCACTCGGGAACAATCGGCACATCAGCTCAGTTGGTTGGAACAAATGTGCGAAATTTATAAGCCTCTCCCGGTAGACCTGCGGAATCCTGTTCAAACGTGCCTATGAATGCTCCTGGGCAGCTTCGAAAGATACATTCCAGGTTCCGCCCGGGAAGAATGCAGATTAGCGGAAAGATGATGAGAAGACACCACAGGGTAACGAATCCCTGTGTTTTTGGCTGTCCAATAGAGGGAAGGACGCCATATTGAGGGCAGCGCAACGGCATAGGGTCTTAGGAAAAGTGACTGGATGCTTTCAGAAGAAGGTTGAAGGATCTCCTGATTTTATAGCTCGGTTTAAGAATACCTGAGAGGAGTAAGCCGGAGTTCCCTTAGAGGAAAATGGGCCATTGGCCATCCAGACTCTGCAAAATTTAATGTTGCCCCAACAAGGCAGATTTTTAAAATGCGAGATTTGAACTGGCAGGCTATGCCTTGGTCAGAACTAGTCACTACTTTGATAAATATGGAAAGGGAGGGAACCTTCGTCGCACCCGGGATGGCCTTCAAACGCATTAGACAAAATTTTACCTACAAGAACAGGGGAGGGGAAAAGAAAAAGGGAGAACATAGAAAAAGAGAGTTGAAAGATCCCAGGATATGTGCCAAAGATGTGGGGAAAAATGGACATTGGGCCAAAGAGTGCCGAATTTGTGGAAAGCAGGGTCGAAGTACGTCCTATAAAGAACCCACACAATCGACTGGACAAACCGAGAGAAGGGTGACCTCCTTCTCTTATAGCAACCGTTTCCCACTGGAATATGGGTCCCAGGGGAGGTGGTGGTATAGGGAACGGTCATATCACTTTCCCAAGACTCCGAAACGCAATCCATGGTAAACCTTAGAATAGGAGACACTCACTTGGTGGACACTGGCGCTACCCTGTCCTCTGTACCCCCACCCTGGGATTACCCCTGAGCCAGAACAGGTTAGGAACCGTAGTGGTAGCCGGAATCCCACTGTCAGAACTCTTATCGAAGAAGTTCCGCTTGTCCCTGGGAGACACTTGTATACAAGAAACTTTGATAGTCTCCAATACTACTCCCCTGCCGCTGTTGGTATGCCAAGCTCTGTGTAGGGTAGGAACTACTATTTACTGCTCTCCTCAGGGCATGTTATTGGCAGTACCCTCGCCCCGGACGCATCAGTTAACGTCCCTGTTTCTCAACCACGAGGCCAAACTCGACCTGGTATTGTAATACTGGCAACTCGAGGGCAACCCCGACACAGTTAAGATGTGCCGGCTGCGGCCAGAACTTGAGGGGCTGGCGCCGACGCCTCGCACTGAAGCTTTGTGGGGCTTGTTGGAAGTGGTCCGATACTACTCCCGTTTACCTTGCACCGCCTGGTACACAACGACAGATGATCCAGAATACCGAGAAAAGGCGTACACCCACGAAGGGCTGAAAGCTAAGATACACCCAGACCCTTATCTATATTTTGAGAAGGAAGGGCTGGGTATCCCGGTACGCCTGACCGCAGAGTAGCAATCCCTGTCCCACCTGGGACCTGCGTCAGTACCTCACCTACCCCTTGCTGTACGGCCTCCCTATCAGGAGAAACAGATAGGCCCAATGATTAAACGGTTGCAATCAGCCTCTATTATCGAGCGCATTGGGGACTGTGAATGGAACGGGCCTGAGGAGGAGGAATACACCTTCCGGGAATATCCCGCCAGTTAGAGGACCCCCTACCCGAATTTCAACGACAACAACCGCCCGAGCCGCCAGGCCATAGGAGCCCTTCAACATTGGAAAGGGTAAATGCAGACTTGTGGGCCCTCCACAAGACACACGTGGGTCGAGTGCTCAGTGCGAGAGACCTCTGTGTCAAGCTAAAAATGATGCTGTATTACCATGTGTTAGGCAGTATCGACTAGCAGCTAAGGCAGAAGAAGGCATAGCCCCGGTCATGGACTCTCTGCTCCAACAGGGGGTTCTGAAGCCTACCGTCAGCCCCTGTACACACCAGTACTGCCTATACCTAAAGTTGGACGGCCCAATGAGCGGCGCGCTCTCTGCATGATGTAAGGGCTGTAAACAGCATTGCAATTCCCATAGCACCGGTGGTACCTGACGTCAGTATGATTGTTTCATCCATTCCCTCTGATGCTACTGTCTACACTGTGGTCGACCTGTGCTCCGCGTTTTTTTTCTATTCCTCCCCATCCGGATAGCCAGTATTTGTTTGCCTTCACATACAAAGGGCATCAGTATACCTGGACCCGATGCCCCAGGGGTATACCGAAATTCCAGCCGTGTACGCTGCTGCCGTTGAACATGACTGAGACAAGTGCCATCTGGGAGAAAGTTCTATATTAATACAATACGCCGACGATCTGTTGGAGGCGTCAGCTACCCTGGCAGAGTGTGTAAAAGTCTCAGTGACCCTGCTCCAGTTCCTAGCTGCCCGAAGTCATTGGTGGCTAAATCCAAGCTGCAATTTTGTCAGCCACAAGTGCAGTACCTCGGGTTTTAATTGAAGGCTGGGACTCGAGAGATAGGAGCGGACCGAATACAGGCCATTTTACGGATACGGCCGCCTAAAACGAAGAAAGATGTTCTTTCGTTCCTGGGGATGGTCAACTATTGTCGACAATGAGTGCACGACTACCGCCTGCATGATGCAGTCCTCCGTGCCGCCACTGCAAATGAAGCGCCTACACAGGATACGAGGTGATTTAGCTGTTACACCCCAATTATACGTACGCCGATCAGCTGCAGTTACTCCTGCTCCCTTTGTGCCGGAGCCTTCCGAAGAAGACGAGCGTGACTGCATTACTGTGGTACAACACTCCACTTCCCCCAGGGTGGATCTGCGAGTTGACCCTCACCGAATGCGGACGTGATCCTTTTTACGGATGGGTGTTCTCACAAAACAAGGGGTGACACTTGCCGTGGTGGATCTACACCAGACTGTGGAGGACTATGCGCTACCTCATGACATTTCAGCCCAGGCTGCGGAACTTTTTTGCCCCAACCCGAGCCTGTATACTAGCCAAGGGCCAGACAGCCAATATATATACGGACTCTCGCTATGCCTTTGGAGTTGTCCATGATTTCGGCCAAATATAGAAGAATAAGGGTTTAATTACATCAGCGGGAAAGTCCATCAAACACTCCCAGCTAGTGTTAAATTTGCTGGAGGCAACTTAGTTGCCCAGACAGGTAGTGATTATTAATTGTGAAGCGCATTCCAATGCGACAGACGAAATTTCCCAGGGAAATGCCTGCGCTGACCAGGCAGCCAAAAGGTTGACAGCTGCGAGGAGACCGGTCCTTCAAGCTCTCTGTGCCATGAATAACTCCCCCATCCCTGTTTTAGGGCCCGCTGAATTACAGGAAGCACAGCAGAACTCTAGCCCACGGGAAAAGCGAACGAGGGAGAAGGCACAATGCCTCTTTAAAAAGGGATTTTGGTTTCACCCAGTCCAGACCCAGATGGTGTGCCCGAGAAATTGTGTTTGCCCCTGTGTCGCCCAGTGCACCCACATGCACACATGGGCAAAGGAGGGATGCAACATTCAATCGATCGTCAATGGTATGCACCTGGCAGAACGAAAACTACAGTATACAGACAATCACTCGCTTCTGCCTGATTTGTCAGCAAAATAACCAGGGACCGGTAACAGTTAAGTATGACCACCTTCCGATGCCTAAAATGTCCTTTGAAAATTTGTAAATTGATTGTTCATATGCCCCCGGCCTCAGGATATAAGTACATGTTGGTCATTGTGGACATGGTCACCCGATGGGTGGAGGTTTCTTCCAAACGGAAAGATAACGCTCGAACTGTGCTAAAGATATTGTGCAAGGAAATAATACCGAGATATGGACTACCCATGGGTTTAAACAGTGGCAGAGGTCTCACTTTACGGGCAGGATTGAGTAGGATTTAGCGCAGGCCATGGGGTTTCAATGCAAGTTGCACATTCCTTTCCAGCCACAGTCTTCGGGGATTGTGGAAAGGGTGAATGGAAAATTGAAGAATGCCCTTTCGAAAGTATGTCAGGACAATAACTTGTCATGGCCACAAGCTCTCCCCGTAGTGTTGCACGCTCAGCGAAATACGAAAATTAGAGCTACAAGAGTGACACATCATGAAGCCCTGACGGGTTGCCAAAAGACCACAGGGTCAGACATCCAGTGTCTGCCGAAAAATTGGCACTAATATGGAATGATGAGCAAACCCTAGACTATGCACAGGCCTAATGTAAAACAGCAGCCGAACGGCATGAGAGGGTCAGGCAGGCACAGGCCCCCGTGGAAGATGCCCCTGTACATGCTTTCCACCAGGAAACAAGATGGATGTTAAAAATTAAAAAAAAAAGAAGACTCTCTCTGCCTACGCTCTCTTAATAACAACCCGGACGGCTTTGAAACTCGACGGAAAGGAAGACTGGATTCAGGCCGCCGGATGCAAATAATAAAAAAAACACCCTCCGAATGCAGAATAGGACGTGAAATTCGGGTCGACGGTCAACTAGCAACAGGCAGAGTCCAGCGGGACTGAGGATGCAGTGGTTGAGCGGAGTGGTGTTCATAGGAGGGTTGATTCAGGTGGTGGGAGGGAGCAACACTAACAGCTTATTGTTTCTCTGCCATCTGTATGGTAACAGGTAAAGCAGGGCCATGCTGCGTATGTGCCGAAATTCCCCAGCTGGTAAAACCATTATCCGTATGTCGGTTGTCCCTCTTAAGCTAAGTGAAGTGACATCAGTGGCTTTGTTTAGTGGGGGCAGGAATGGTTGCAGTGTCAATGGTGCTGAGAACGGGTCAGGATGGCCTTGTGGCCTTGAAGGATGGTACTATCGGCCTTCTTCCCGCAATCCATCCAACCTATGGTCAGGAGTTATTGTAACTCCACCGCAGCGGACCAGTAAAAAAAAAACTTCTGTTACTGCAATAACAATTCGAGCTGCCCTTAGCAAGTAGGGGATTTCTCCTGCTCAAAAAATAAGACTGCCTCTGATGACACTCTACCCCGTCCCGTTAATGGCACTTACCCGAAATGATGGAAGACACAGCCCGCAAGGAGCACTGGTCAGGTGAAGAGGTGTACCCGGGAAGAAAATACCCATCTCTGATGCATATGAACTCCCTTATGAGGAGGAGGAGGAAATACCACAGCAAGGAGTGTTAATCTCGAAGATTAACAAGGAGGGAACTATGGAAGAAAAATATCAAGGCTTTACATTGTAATGGGCATTGAGGGAACAATCAATTGTTTTTAAAAGTGAAATCGATGTCTATAATCATTTATCTCTAATTAATGTACTCTGTGTGACTGAACTGTGCCTTGTAGCAGAGATATCAAAAATCTCTATCTGTTGTTCTTTGTTCTGAGAATTTTTATCCGTCTGCGTTTGAGCCAGCTTGCCTGATATATATTTGAGAACCAACACTTATGTAAAATGTGTAGCTGCTCAAGGAGTTGTTTGTTTGTTTTTTTTTTGCTTCTTCGCAATTCGGTAGCGTTGCTGGAGTTCCAGTAAAGTACTAAGAAACTGATTGCGAAGATTTGCCTTGAAGTCGTCATGCAGGATGCAGTGGACTAATTATACATTGTTCTCTAACATGTTAGACATTGTTTTCTGTATATTTAAATGCTAGACAAAGGTTTACATAAGGAACTATCTGGTCATAAATTGTCCTGAAGCACGTGACATTTACTTCTGTAAAAATCCACTTAAGTGTCTCTTGTCACGTACCATTCATGCATAAGTATGGCTGAGTTTTCTTGTTTGACAGAGTCCTAAGACCCTGATTTTAGGAACTTGGGCCCTCCATGATATCATGTATCAATAAAGATTTCCCGAACCGGCTCCCTTCGGGTCCGTGTACTCTTTTTCAGCGACAGTCACGCGTCACTCTAGCAGTCATCATGTCTACTGGCAATGTTGGAACACAAGTGTGGAGGAGAAACAGACTCCCAATGCAGAGATGGTGACCAAAGTTTGTTTATAAAATTCCAACAGAACATTCGTCGCTTGGTGGATTGCCACCGTGAGACGTAGCATTCCCAAACTGGGATCCCGCGATCAGCTCTAATTGGAAGACTGCTAACATAAAAAAGTAACATGGAATCTCCGAGCCTATCAAAATAAGATGAGCAAGTCTAAACAGAAAGCACCAGGAACGCATCCCAAAGAGCGAGTCACCCGAGAAAAAAAAACAGGAAGAAATGTCATTCGTTGACATGTCTCGTTAAAGTTAACGAATTCGGATGCTGCAATACTCTCAGAGCTCAATACGCTCCTGGACCCCGCAAAGTCAGCGGCATTAGGACCCGAGTAGGCGGTCACTCCTGACGGATGTACTGTATACGTGGGGCTGCTCTCCTCTTACGCCGATGAAAAGACGTTTTCATCTTCTGAGATTAATATGATCATTGGAGGGTATTTTGTATTGGTTTCCTTCAGGTTTTCGGTGTTTCTTTCTTGTGGCCGATTGCCGGGGGGCTGAAAGGTTAAATGTTGCATGTAGAAGGCAGTGTTGGGGAACTTGGAGTCACTGTCCCTGTTCCTTTCAGAAAGTAAGGGGTCGAAAACCTAATGTGTAGGGAGTCTTTGATTGTTATTGTGGCCGATTTTCTTTTAATGTCCACGAGGGGGAATATTGGGGTCTGCGACTTATGTTTGTATTTTTTTCGTGCCGAATAGACTGGGAAAGTTGATGTGTTTTCTTTCATCAACATCTACGGCCTTTCTGTATTTAATCGCTATCCGTAGTAAACAAATATCATCGTTTAATCACACATGCAGCGACAATAAGAGAGATGACAGTGATATGCTTAAATTATACTGAATCAACACGCACCGCTATGTCAACAATTCACAATTCCACCCGGGGCGACCCTGCTGTTTGTCCTGGGGTTAAGAACTGGGGAAGAAGGCGGGACCACGAACATCTGAAGCCGCAGCCACCCACCCGGCGCAACTTTTTAAAGTAGTTGGCTTCATAATGCAGTCTGTTCTTCACTCCTCAATGACAGGTCCCAACAGCACCACTCCGCTCATTGGTATCTCCCGTCACAGCGCTCTCCCATCCGCTCCGCTCCTACTCAGTGGTCGAGCCCGCGCGTATGACCAAAACATGCCGACGAGATAGAAGTCCATTGCCAATATAGACAACCGACTTTCACTTGTATCCTTTGGTGGACACACATCGACCGGGTGCTTCCGCACAACGGACGAGCTTAGCGGTCGGGTGGAGTAAATGCCGATTCACCGCTCGAAAACAGACGACAGTCACGAACACCGCGGGGCCGCGGCGACTTTCCTGAACTGAAAATGCGCGGTGGGTGGAGGCTTCTGGAGAATGTACTCTAGATGTTATTGCTTAGAGGGCATGTGCTGCGATGCGGAGCATCCTGAGCAATATAGTAGATTCGGAATACTTCAACCGCGCATGCTCTATAGCTCATGAGCTCTTTGGGAGTCCTGCATCCTCCTGGAAGTTCCAGTTTCACAATATTATAAGGTCTCAATGATTTCTCCACGTCAGACTAGACATTGCCAGTACAACTTCAAAATTTACTTTCATTTATCTATGAGATCCAATAAGGCCGGTATATATTCCCCATTCCCAACAGCCTCCAGAAAGATGGGGGTGAACTGCGCCCTCGAATCGCCACAGTCTGTTGAAATGGACTGCTGGGGACGAGGATGCTGGGTTCAGAGCCGTTGACGATGATGGATTTGATTTAATTTGCCCGTGATCGAATGGCAGAGCAGACTTGACCGACCGGCTGGCCTCATTCTCTTGCCTTAAGGTCTTATGAAGTTGGGATAGCGGATGGCTGTTAGGTGCTTCGTACTGTTCGCTGCCGCCCCGCCCCCCGCGGCAAAAGCAGTAGGGTTGAGTGGGGGTGTTACCGGAATTGTCCGGGCGAGCAAACGATCTGAATTGTGCGGACATACACTGTCCGCCAGTGTTGGAGATTGGTGTCTAACGTCAGGAGTGGCAGGTGAGGGTCTTCTTGTCACACGAATCAAGGTTGTTAGCCCTGAGCTGTACCCCAAACCTAGAAGACGAGTCGATCATCTTAGTTTGGGGTCTATCCTTTGACTTGCTTGGCATGGGTGACCCTAACGAGAGCGAAAACATAAATCTCTGACTCCAGACGTCAAAGCTCGCTGGGCCACAGAGGCAAGCAAGCCCCCAAACCCAACGACTGTCTTCTTGAGGTCCTCTTGGCCTGAGGTGTGGTAAAGAGAAATGGCTCGGAGAGAGGGCAAGCCCATATCCATTGGATCAGTGAATGTGAGGAGTCGACTAAGGTACTAAGAATCACAAAGGGACGGCCCGGTGATGGGCACTGCAACAACGACTCCCAACATCAGACACAGAGTGAAGCCCGTTCGACATTCTCCCATCCTATACTTCCGGGGTCAGACACAGAATGAAGGGCACTCCTAATCGTTCCATAACACATTCCCCGAGTCAGACACAGAGTGCAGCACCCTCCCCACTGTCCCATCACACTCTCCCGGGGTCAGGCAGAGCGTGAAGTTCCCTCCACAGCGTCCAATCGCACACTCCATGGATCAGACACAAAGTGAAGCTCCCTTTACGCCGTCCCATCACCCACTACCAGCGTCAGACACAGTGAGTTCCAGTGAGGAAGAAATCACTGATAGTCTCCATGTACTGTTTGTGAAACTCTTGTTCACATATGTTTCGGATTTCTGCAGCATTCATGGACTCACGGTCTCAGACTATATTTTTTTTGTCTGAGTGTATTTACCGATATCTTATATGCACGTGCAAACGTTTATATTGTTTTGTTATGTGTTGCTGTTGGTATTTTTTTTTACCTTGTCCCCGGAGTAACGCTGTTGCGTTCGGCTATAATCATGTATGCTTGATTAACAATTAAATGAAACTATGAAATGTGGATGCGAAGGCTCATGGCGTCGTAGTTAAACATTGGGGAACGCAATTCCAAAGCATGGTCACACTGGAGACAACATCTCAGAGATTCCCTTCGAGGCACTTCGGCCGAGCGACAGTGGTGGGGACAGATATGGAACTTTTTCAACGAGAGTATCTTCCCCCTTTGCATCAGGGACCTAGAGCGGAGCCTATCGCTCAGTGCGTTCAGAACACCACATGTTGAAGAATGAAACACGGGAACTGGTCCTACAGCACACCATTTCTGTGATAAACCCGACCCCAAACGACATTAATCTCTTCAAACTTGGTGCATATCTCTTCATTCCATTCAATTTTAAACACCATAGACTATTAGACATAGAAGCAGAATAAGGCCATTCAGCTCATCGAGTCTGATTTATCATCCACCTCAGCAACATTCTCTGGTCTTCTATCCATATACTAGGACACGTTTTCTCAATCGAGAGATCGGCAACCTCCAGGGTAGCGGGGTGGAGATAAATATCTACCAAAAGAGGTGGAAGACGCTCCTTCCCTCCGGTAGCCTGCAGGTCACCATTAGGCACGCTGTAACACTTGCTTCTTTCTCCCGATCAGCGTCACATGGAACCAGGAGGGCAGTTGATATGTGTTGCGGGTGTATATCACAGATCCTGACTAAGCAACCTGTGATGCCAGGCAGACAATCTCAGAAGGACATTGAAAATGGCTGGGTTAAACCATCTTGTAAAGATACTGGCCAGTAGAAGGCACACGAAAACGGCGGCGACTTTCCGGAAGAGAAAATGCGCTTTTGGTGGAAGAACACACACAAAATGCCGGTGGTACGCAGCAGGCCAGGCAGCATCAGAGGAAGAAGTACAATCAACGTTTCGGGCCGAGACCTTTCGTCAGGACTAACTGATAGAAGAGTGAGTTAGAAATTTGAAAGTGGTTGATCCTGCTGAATGTAGTCTACAATGCTGTTGCTTACAGGGTGTGCGCTCCGTTGTGAAGGATCTCGGGAAATGTATTAAATGAGGAATAATTCAACCGCGCATGCTCTATAGCAAATGGGGTTAATTTCAGAAATTAACCACGTGGCCTCCTTCTAACTTATCTTCTCAAAAATAAAAGGAAATGTTTTGTTATTCACTGCTCTCCGAGTAAAGCATTATCTCATGATGTCAACACCTCAACTTCCTCATATTGAGCTTCCTGGAACTACAAACCCAGAGTGTCTCTACCGATGTGGAGTAACTCATCTCTTCTGCTCATTCGGAATTAAGACCGCATATTTGCTAAATCAGCATACAAATTCCGCACAAGAAACAACTCCTCAAAGTACCTCGATCACCCAATGAAATTTACCGTCCATCACTGTTCAGTTCCTGTGCAAGGTTACTCCCATGCGCCCAAGGGAATTTAACGTCTGAGTGCAAGTATCCAAACCTGCGGAGGACCGCGACGGAGCCGGAGATTTCAGGCTAAGGTGAGATGAACTTCCACGGGATTCAGATAACAGACACAGAGATACTGTAGACAGTCAGAATCGCTTTCCCATTGTGGGAGCAACATTGACAGGAAGACTTATATTTATCATGAGGTCATTAGGACATGATTATTTTGGTATCGGAGAGTGTAATGCCCTGGTTCATATCTTTACCGTTATTTTGTAAGTATTTCATTTTAGTCTTCAGCCTCCAAGTTCACGAAACCAAATCCTTAACTATCGACTCCAATATCTTCCCAACCACTGCGGTCAGACTAATTGGCCTACAATATTCTTTCTTCTTCCTCTCTCCATTTTTGAGGAGTCTAATGACGTTTGTAATTTTACAGTCTTCGGACCTATTCCAAAAACCAGTGATCCTTGAAAGATCATTACGAATGCCTTTGCAATCTCTTCAGCTACCTCTTTCTGAGCACTGGGGTGTACACCATCAGGTCTATGTGACTCATCCACGTTCAGACCTATCAGTTTGCCAAGGATCTTTACACCAGTAATGTTAACTTCACACACTTCATGATCCACGATACACGAATGGTATGTTGCTTCCGTGCTGCCAGGATAAAGAATGTCTCTGAAACGATCCAAGGACATTCCCAAAGACGACAGCGGACAGCCATAAGTATTACTTCCTATTGGCACGAATAAAATAGGGAGACAAAGTGAGGAGGTCCTGAAGAGACATTTTAGGGAATTCGGTAGAAACTAAGAAACAAGACTTTCAGGGTGCTAATCGCTGAATTGCTAACTGTGTCATGCGCCAGTCATTGTAGGAATAGGAAGAATTAGCAGATGATGACGTAACTGATGAACTAGTGCAGGGGTCACGCAGGAACTTAGATTCATCGGACATTGGGATCTCTTCTGGTGAAGGTATGACTTGTACAAAAGGGACTAATTACACCTGAACCCGAAATGGTCCAATATCCTTTCGTGCCTGAAAGAGGATTATACAGTAGCTAGGAGCTTAATGTCCAAGGTTTTACAGTGTAGCGCAAGGACAGGCAGGACGGCAGAAGTTGTGGCGTTGGTGTGATGTTGAAAAAAATGAATTGAATTCATTAGTAAGAGGTGACAATGGAAAGAAGGTTATTGAATCTTTGTGGATTCACTATGAGAATTTGGATACAATTCCGAAAATAATTTGGCTTACTGAGATTTTTCTATCGAGTATCATTTTTCTAATTATTTTTAAACCCTCTATGATTGATATGGCTTTTAAAGTATAGGACGTATTAGGTATTAAATGCTTTCAGGACTTGTTTGTAGAGGGAAGTATCTTTTCGTTTGAACAACTCTCAACGAAATACAGTTTATCTAAAACTCATTTTTTTCTTCGATACCTACAACTAAGAGATTTTTGACGGTGTCAAATAAGAACATTTCCTAAAAGCCCTGAGAAGAACCTACTAGATGCATTTTTTAATTTGAAACCTTTTAATAATGGATCTATATCTACTGTCTAAAATATGCTGTAGAGAATGAGAATTGTTCCTTCAGATACAATAAAAAAAACTTTGGGAACAAGATGTACAGACTTCAATTTCTGAGTAAACTTGGAATCAAATTTATAAATTGGTTAACACTTCATCGTTATGTGCCCGCCACTCTCTCCTACAATTTAAAGTGGTACATAGGGCCCATATGACCAAGGATAAATTGCCTCGCTTTTATTTAGGTATATCTCCGTTTTGTGATCAATGTAATAATGGAGAAGCTTCACTCATTTACATGTTTTGGACATATCCGAGTCTTGAAAAAATATTGGAAAGAAGTACTTCAAACCTTCTTGATACTTTTCAAAATAAACTTTAAAGCTAATCCTTTGACACTTTTATTTGGTATTGTTGGAGGAAATGATATCATTTTAGAGTCATCTGACTTGCATACTTGTCCTTTATTTATCCTATGGCCAGAAGGACAATCTTGCTCAAATGGAAAGCTGTGGACTCACCCATTCACTCTCAATCGTCTCGTGATGTCATGTCATGTACAAATTTAGAGAACATTCGATGTTTAATCTCTGATTCCAGCAAAGCCTTTCAAACATTGTAGGTAACTTGTGTGAATGATTTTCAAAACATTTGATTTGCCGTTAAAGCACAGATGATGACTGAAACTTCTTTTTCATTTTTTTCTTTACTAATCATCTTCGGTCTTGGTAGTGAGTAACATTTTTTAATATAACAAAATTGCTATATTACAATCTTACGAATTAATTAATCAGTATGAATATAGCGTAAGGAGTCTTTATATGCGATATATTTTTTCCTGTACTCTGTATTCTTATATGCAAAATTAATAATAAAACTATTGGAAAGGAATCGTTGTGGAGAGGATCTTCCTGTTAGGTTGAAAGGAAAGTTTAAAAGTTTGAGAGAGCCATGGTTTTCAAGGGATATTGCAAACTTAGTTCTGAAACAGAGAGGAATCTACAATAAATATATGCAGCTTGGAGTTAATGAGGTGCTCGAGGAATTTAAAGAACGTAAAAAAAGAATCTTGAGAAAGAAATTAGAAGTGCTAAAATAAATTAGGAGGCTACTTTGGCAAGTAGGTAAAAATAAATCCAAAGGGTTTCTACAGTTGTGCTAATAGTAAATGGATAGTGAGGGATAAAATTGGTCCCTCAGAGAATCAGAGTGGACGGCTATATGTGGAGCCAAAAGAAATGGGGGAGATTTTGAACAATTTCTTTTCTTCGGTATTCACTAAGGAGAAGGATTTTGAATTGTGTAAGGTAAAGGAAACAAGGCGGGTATTTATGGAAAGTACGACGATTAAAGTAAAGCAAGTATTAGCGCTGTTGAGGAATCTAAAAGTGGATAAGTTTCTGGGTCCGGACAGGGCTGATTAGGGACTGTCATCGTGGATTTGTGCGTGGAAGGTCATGTTTGACAAATCTTATTGAATGTTTGATTAGGTTACTCGGAAAGTTGACGAGGGTAAAGCGGTAGATGTTGTCTATATGGATTTCAGTAAGGCCTTAGACCAAATTCCACACGGAAGGTTAGTTAGGAAGGTTCAATCGTTAGGCATTAATTTCGATGTAGTATAATGGATTCAGCAGTGGCTGAAAGATGGCAGATAGAGTTTAATGCTGAAAACTGGGAGGTACTACATTTTGGTGGGACTAATCAAAATAGGACATACATGGTAAATGGTAGAAAATTGAAGAATGCAGTAGACCAGAGGGATCTAGGAATAATGGTGCATAGTTCCCTGAAGGTGGAATCTCATGTGATAGGGTGGTGAAGAAAGCTTTTGGTATGCTGGCCTTCATTAATTAGAGCATTGAGTATAGTAGTTGGGATGTAATGATGAAATTGCATAAGGCATTGGTGCGGCCAGATTTGGAGTATTGCGTACAGTTCTGGTCACCGAATTATCGGAAAGATGTCAATAAAATTGGGAATTAACGATTTATTAAAACGTTACCTGCGTTTCATCTCCTAAGTTACAGATAAAGGTTTAACAAGTTAGGTGTTTGTTCTTTGGAGCAGAGAATGATGCGAAGGGACATGATAGAGGTATTTAAAATTATGAAGGGGATAGATAGAGTTGACGTGGATAGGATTTTTCCATTTGAGAGTGGGGGAGATTCAAACAAGAGAACACGAGTTGAGAGTTAAAGGGAAAAAGTTTAGGGGTAACATGAGGGGGAACTTCTTTACTCAGAGAGTGGTAGCTGTGTGGAACGAGCATCCAGCAGAAGTGTTTGAGGCAGGTTTGATGTTGTCGTGTAAAGTAAATTTGGATAGCTATATGGACAGGAAAGGAATCGTGGGTTATGTCTGCGTGCAGGTCGGTGGAGCAAGGTGAGAGTAACAGATCGGCACGGACTAGAAGGGCCTAGATGGCCTGTTTCCGTGCTGTAATCGCTATATGGTTATATGGATAGAGCGAAAAAAAAAACTGCAAGTGTAAGAAGTCCCTGTCTTAGTCGCTGAAGAACTGAGGGAAAAGTTTAAGATAAAAGAACCCTAAGGGTAAAGTGATCATATTATGATTGAATTTATCCTGAAGAAATTGCTCTGAACACATATGTATCAGGTACGACTGCAGAATA
Source organism: Mobula birostris (assembly GCF_030028105.1). Taxonomy (NCBI): domain Eukaryota; kingdom Metazoa; phylum Chordata; class Chondrichthyes; order Myliobatiformes; family Myliobatidae; genus Mobula; species Mobula birostris. The sequence goes on from NC_092398.1 coordinate 24,302,252, forward strand.
TAGGTAAGTAGAGTGACCGCAGAATATAGGTAATTAGAGTCATGAGAGAGGCGTTGGCCAGAATAGATAGGAAAAGAACACTTTGGACGTTGGTAAAACCGCAATGGTTGGAATTTCCGGAAGCAGCTCGGAAGGCGCAGCATATAAACATCCCATCAGAAGGAAGTATTCTAAAGGCACCATGAAACAATCGTGGGCAAGAAAAGAAGTTAACGCCAACAGAAATCCAAACGGTAACCAAAAATACAGCAAGCTTTACCAGGAATTCAGAGGATTAGGTAGCTTTGAAAAACCAACAGAAGGAAACTAAACAGTAATTGAAGATGGAATACGAAGGTAAACTGACCAATAAAATTAAAGAGGATACCAAATGTTTCCTACGATAAGTAAAGTGTAAAAGAGAGACAAGAATGGATATTGGGCCTCTGTAAATAAGTGTTGTTGAGTTACTAATGGGGGACACGGATTTGGTAGATGATCTGAATAAATATTTTTCATCTCTGCTCACTGTGGAAGACACGAGCAGGATGGGTGTGAATTCACTATTCCTCGACAGCAAGTTCTGGGTAAATCGAAGGAATGGGATAGATCAGTCACCTGGAACAGATGGAGTAATCACAAAAAAGAAACTCTGCACTGTCCCATCATACAATGTCCGGCAGAAATAAATCCCGTGGCCTCTAATAAATGGAATGTTTTATTCTTCATTCCTCTCTGAGTGAAGTATTATCTCATGATGACAACGCGTGAAATTGTGCATATTGAGCTTCTTGTAACTTCAAACCCAGAGTGTTTGGACGGCTGTAAAAAGATGCTGGAGATGTACTAAAGGCGGACGCGCAAACGGCGGACCACCTGAATAGGTATTTTCCATCAGTGTTCACTGTTGAAGACACCAGCATGAAGTGTCGGAATTCACTATTCCTTGATAGAAAGTTCTGGGGAATCAAAAGGTCTGAAGGTAGATAAATCACCTGACCTTATGGGGTTAATTTCAGAAATTTACCACGTGATCGCTTTATCTACTTTACTTCTCAAAAACAAGAGGAAATGTTTTTTCCCTCTGTGCTTCCTGAGTAAAGCATTATCTCATGATTTCAACAACTCAACTTCTTTATATTGAGCTTCCTGGATCTTCAAACCCAGAGAGTCTCTACCGAGGTGGACGAACTCATCTTTTCGCTCATTCGGAACCAAGGCCCCATCTTTACTAAATCAGCATCCAAATTCAGCACAAGACACAACTCCTCGATCTACCTCGAGCACTTAGGAAATCCCACCGTCCGTCTCTGTGCAAGTCCCGTTCAAGATTACTTTCGTGCGCTCAGGAGAACTTAACGTCTAAGTACAAGACTCCAAAACTGCTGAGGACCGGGAAGGAGCCGGAGGTTCCAGGGAAAGGTGAGATGCATTTCCACGGGTTTTATATTAATTTGGAAATGTGGTGGCTGATCAGGGATCATCAGCGTGGCGGCGTTGTGGAAGGAAGCCAGCCTTACTACTTTCGGGAGGTTTTTCAGGAGAGTATATTCTCTTAGGCAATAAAGGCAGGGCAGTGGGATTATCAATATGCAGTTCAGTGAGGAGAACTTCAGAGGTGAGAAAGCCTGGGCTTGTTTTCCATGCGGCGGAAAGCAGCTTACGAATGGCCTAACAAAGGAAATTAAGATACTAGCTATAGAGATGGTGCAGACAGGTAGAATCGCTTTTCCATTGTAGGAGCAACATCGAGGGTAAGGCTTATATTTATCTCGAGCGGAGACTTAACCGAATATAAAGGCTAGGCTATTTTAAAGTTTATTTTAATTTTTAGTTAGATTTGGAGATAAAGTACGGTAATCAGCCCTTCCGACCCGACGAGACCGTGCCGCCCAATTACTGTCATGTGATCAATTAACCTACTGGCGTCTCGAGTTTCTGGGGTTGACAGGTTTGTCATATGAGGCACTCACTTCTACTCACTGAAATTCAGAAGAATTGGTGGGCGGGGGGGATGTCTTCATAGAAAGCTGTTCAATGTGAAAAGGCCTCGAAAGAGTGGATGTAGAGTAGATGTTTCCTATGGGAAGTAGGCTAAGACTAGACGACACAGCCGCAGAATGCAGGGCCGTTCTTTTAACAGGGAGCTTATGAGCACTTTGGAAAGCCATTCTACAGTACTCTGCAAAGTGTCTTAGGCACATACTGTATTTAGAGACACACGTGGAGCAGCCCTTTCTGCCATCTAGCCCGCACCGCCAGCAGCCAACCTATTTAATCGCAGCCTTTTCGCAGGATATTTTACAATGATCAAATAACCTCATAACTAGTACGTCTGTTGAACGTGGAGAAACCGGAGTACCCGGAGCAAACTCACACGGTCTCGGGAACTTGTATCAGTGGTTGTAGCAACCTGATCACCCTAATCCAGTACAATATTCTCCTGGCTGCGGAGGATGATACAGGATCAAAATAACGGCTGTGTTCGGGTGGATACCCTTCATAGGGAACGCCTCCGTGGCACTTTGTTTCACGTGGGGAGGATAAAACACGGGCAGCCACCACAAGGTATTTGACAGTTCTGGGCGGCCGGGGTCCAGCGGCAAGTAATGAAAGAAGATTGTGGTCTCTGCGCTGCAGCAGACTTACTCCACCTTCACTGCCATATTACGTGTCCTGTTTCCGTTCCGTGTGGCTATCTTCCTTCTTCGTTCTCTCCTTCTCTCCTCAATACCTCTTCGCTCAATTATTCAACCCTCTAACTTCCACAATTTTTCCACCACCAGATCAGACATATCGCTCTCTGAAGGAGTGTCCAATTCGACGTTCACTGGGAATCTCTCCCCCAACAATTTCGCGGCCGGTAGATTCAGAATGGAGTGGGGAGCACCTTCCGTCATGACAACGGTCATCCTCATCCTTACCGTCCTACTGGGCGTCCCGGGAAACGGCGCAGTCATCTGGGTGACGGGCTTCAAGATGAAAAGTAACGTCTGGAATGTGTGCTTCCTGAACCTGGCTGTGGCTGACCTGATTTATTGCCTGTGTCTCCCCTTATACACCATTCCCCAGCTTAAACCCATTTATTTTTGGCTGGTTCTATTACCCACTATGTTCCTAGTCGCTTTTGCCAGCCTATATCTGTTATGCCTGATCAGCATCTACCGCTGCCTGGCTATTACACGGCCCATATGGTTCCAGCAACATCTGAGCCTCGCATGGGTTCGTGTGACCTGCTTCGTGGTCTGGGTCATAGCCATCGTCATCTTTATGCTTGTATTCTTCTCTGGGTATTTTTCCGTGTGTGCGCTAATTTGGATCACGTTCACCTTCGCCCTCCCGCCTCTTGTAATTATGATCATTTGCTACGCCTTCGTTGGCCGGAGGCTGCAAGGGGTCAGGCTCGCTGAGTCCAGGAAGCCCATACGCCTGATCATGACCGCGGTCGCCGCATTTATGATCTGCTGGCTCCCCAGCACTCTCTACGCCCTCATATCAAACGACTACATGCAGAGTCATTTTAACTGGTATATACTCACTGAGGCCCTGGCCTCATTCAACAGCGCCCTCAACCCTCTTATCTACGTCTTCGCCGGCAGCGACTTCCGTCAGGTCTTCAGGCGCTCCATGTTTGCCTCGCTCCTGCTGGCCTTCACCGAGCATGAGCCAAAGGGTGAGACCGAGACCCGCAATTCCACCTCAAATACGAATGTCTATAGAATACCTCGTGGGCCCTCAGCCGACCAATATCTCCTGACTACAGACACAGTGGACAGTCGGCTGCAAATATGGTCAGCACTGGAGGCTTTCCTGTACGCTTCTTCCAATCTCTTAGAACATAGAGCGTAGAACAGTACAGCTCAGGGACAGGCCATTCGGCCTACTATTGTCGGATCAATTAAATTATTAAATTACTGGCCAATTAATCTAATCCCCTCTGAATACCCAATGTCGATATCCTTCCAATTAGCTCATTTCGCCGACATAAACATCCCTGAAAAGTCTCTAAGCTATCTGTCTTTACCATCATCCCAGTTTGCGTATACCAAGCATGCACCACTCTCTGTGTAAACTACTTGCCCCTCCCATCTCCCTTGTAATTACGCCGTCTCCTCTTAAATACATGGCCTTTGGTGTTAGACATTTCAACCTTCGGTAAAATATACTGTTGGTCTCTGCCTTTCATAACCTACCAAAATTCCATCAGGTCTCCCCTCTCTTTTCGCTGGCCCAGTCTTCATTCGGATACAACAATCCATGGTCTCGTCCACTGTCGAGATGAGGCCACACTCAAGTTGGAGGAACAATAACTTATATTGCATTTGGGTACATCCAACTTGCTGACATGTACGTAGATTTCTCAAAATTCCAGTCATGCCCTCCCTCCTACACCGCTCCCCATCGCCTTTTTCCTCTCTCACATTGCCTGCACATCTCCTCCCTCTGTTGCTCCTTCCACCTTATCTTTCCTTCATGGGCTTCTTTCCACTCCCCTTCTCGAGCCCTATATTTCTTTCACCAATCAACTTTCCAGCTCTTTACTTTATCCCTTGCCCCGGTTTGACGTATTACCTTGCGTTTCACTCTCCCCCTCCCTATCTTTTAATTCTGCACCTCATCTTTTCCTCACGGTCCTGCTGAAGGAACTCAACCCGAAAGGTCGAATGCACATTTCTCCATAAATCTTCAGAAATTTCTGTTTGTTTCTCAGAATTCCACCATCTGCAGTTTCTCTGTTTGTAATCTGGCACATCCATTCCACATCAACTCTGTCTAGGCCTTTCAATATTCCAAATGATTTAATGACATCACATTCATCCTTCTGAATTCCAGAGATACAGACCCGGAGCTATCAAAGCTTCTTTCTATGATGACCTTTTCATTACCGGAATTATCTTTCTGAACCTCTCCTGAACCCGCTCCAACGCCAGCACTTCTTTTCTTAGATGAGGAGCGCAAACTGTTCAGAATACTCAAGCGAGGACTCACCGGTGCTTTATAAAGCCTCAGCATCACATCCCTGCTCCTGTATTCCAGACCTCTTGAAATGAACACTACCATTACATTTGCCTTCTTCACCACCGATTCTACGTATCAGACCATAAGGCCATAAGACAAAGGAGCAGAAGTCTGCCATTCGGCCCATCGAGTCTCCTCAGCCATTTTATCATGAGCTGATCCATTCTCCCATTTAGTACCACTCCCCCGCCTTCTCACCATAATCTTTGATGCCCTGGCTACTCAGGTACCTATCAATCTGTGCCTTAAGTACACCTAATATCTTGACGTCCACTGCTGCCCGTGGCAACAAATTCCATAGCTTCACCACACTCTGGCTAAAAAATTTCTTCTCATTTCTGTTCTGAATGGGCGGCCTTCAATCCTTAAGTCATGCCCTCTCGTACTAGACTCCCCAATCATGGGAAACAACTTTGCCATATTCGCTCTGTCGATGGCTTTCAACTTTCGAAATGTTTCTATGAGGTCTCCCCTCGTTCGTCTAAACTCCAAGGAATACAGTCCAAGAGCGTACAAACGTTCTTCATATGTTAACCCTCTCATTTCCTGAATCATTCTAGGGAATATTCTCTGTACCCTCTCCAACGTCAGCATGTCCTTTTCTTAAATAAGGAGACCAAAACTGCCCACAGTACTCCAAGTGAAGTCTCACCAGCGACTTATAAAGCCTCAACATCACATTCCTGCTCCAATACTCTATTCCTCTTGAAATGAATGCAAACATTGCATTTGCCTTCTTCACCACCGACTCAACCTGGAGGTTAATCTTACGGCTATCCTGTGTGAGGACTCCCAAGTCCCGTTGCATCTCAGAAGTTATAATTATTTCCCCATTTAAATAATAGTCTGCCCGTTCATTTTTTTTCTGCCAAATTGCATCACCAAACACTTGCCAACACTGTGTTTCATTTGTCACTTCTCTTTGTTTCCTCAGCACCACCGGCCCCTCCACCTACCTTCGTATCGTCAGCAAACTTAGCCACAAATCCACCTATTCCATAATCCCAATCGTTGATGTACAAATTAAAAAGAAGCGGCCACAGCACGGACCCCTGTGGAACACTACTGGTAACCGGCAGCCAACCAGAATAGGATCCCTTTATTCCCAGTCTCTGTTTCCTGCCAATCAGCCAACGCTCTTTCCACGTATTTAACTTTCTCATAATCCCATGAGCTCTGATCTTGTTAAGTAGCCTCATGTGTGGCACCATGTGAAAGGCCTTCTGAAAATCCAAATATACAACATCCACTGCATCTCCCTTGTCCAACCTACTTGTAATTTCTTGAAAAAATTGTCATATCTTTGTCAGGCAGGATTTTCCTTTAAGGAATCCATGCTGAGTTCTGCCGACCTTGTTATATGTCTCCAGGTGCTCTGTAACGTCATCCTTGACAACTCGTTTCTGCATACCACGACACGGTTTATCCTACCCCACCCCATCCCCCATTCAATCCCTTCCTACCTATGATCGTGACACTTCTCACGCTCTTAAACTTTTCGATGATTTTAAGTTCCCTGACCCCACCTTTTTATTTTTCCCATGCATGTCCAGTCCCTATATACTTCTATTACCCATCGGGAAGGTCGTAAAGATCTCCGCTTCTTTTTGGATTCGACGCCTAATCAGTTCCCCTCTGCCACCATTCTGCTCCTTATAGCGGAATTAGTTCTTACTCTTAATAAGTCTTCCTCCAAAGTAAAGGTGTAGCTATGGGCACCCGTATGGGTCCTAGATATACCTGTCGTTTTGTTGGTTTTTGCAACAATCTATGTTCCAAACCTATTCTGGTATCTGTCCCCAACTTTCCCTTCGCTACATCGACGACTGCATTGGTGCTGCTTCCAGCACGCATGCTGAGCACGTTGACTTAATTAACTTTGCCCCCAACCTTTACCCTGCCCTCACGTTTACCTGGTCCATTTCCGACATCTACCGCCCCTTTTTAGATCTTTCTGTCTCTATCTATGTTGACAGCTTATCTATAGATGTCTACTAGAGGCCGACTCACTCTCACAGCTATCTGGACTATTCCTCTTCTCACCCTGTCTCTTGCAAAAATGCCATCTCCTCCTCGCAATTCCTCCGTCTCCGCCGCATGTGCTCTCAGGATGAGGCTTTTCATTCCAGGACGAGGGAGATGGCCTCCTTTATTAAAGAAAGGGGCTTCCCTTCCTCCACCATCAACTCTGCTCTCAAGCGCATCTTCCCCATTTCACGCACATCTGCTCTCACTCCATCCTTCCGTCACCCCACTAGGAATAGGGTTCCCCTGATCCTCACCTACCACCCCACCAGCCTCCAGGTCCAACATATTATTCTCCGTAACTTCGGCCACCTGCAACGGGATCCTACCACTAAGCACGTCTTTCCCTCCTCCCCCTCTCTGCTTTCCGCATGGATCGCTCCCTTCGCGACTCCCTTGTCCATTCGTCCCTCCATCCCTCCCCACTGATCTCCCTCCTGGCACTTCTCCTTGCAAGCGGAACAAGTGCTACACATGCATTTACACTTCCTCCCTTACCACCATTCAGGGCCCCAGACAGTCCTTCCAGGTGAGGCGACACTTCACCTTTGAGTCGGCTGGGGTGATATACTGCTTCCAGTGTTCCCGATGTGGCCTTCTGTATATTGGTGAGACCCAATGCAGACTGGGAGCTCGTTTTGCTGAACAGCAACGCTCTGTCCTCCAGAGAAAGCAGGATCTCCCAGTGGCCACACATTTTAATTCCACATCACATTCCCATTCTGATATGTGTATCCACGGCCTCCTCCACTGTAAAGATGAAGCCACACTCAGGTTGGAGGAACAAAACCTTATATTCCGTGTGGGTAGCCTCCAACCTGATGGCATGAACACTGACTTCTCTAACTTCCGCTAGTGCCCTACGTCCCCCTCGTACCCCATCCGTTATTTATTTATATACACACGTTCTTTCTCTCTCTCTCCTCTTTCTCCTTCTGTCTCTCTGACTGTACCCCTTGCCTATCCTCTGTGTTTTTCCTCCCTCCCCCTTTTCCTACTGCCTGGGCCTCCTGTCCCATGATCCTCTCATATCACTTTTGCCAATCACCTGTCCAGCTCTTAGCTCCAACCCTCTCTCTCCTGTCTTCTCCTATCATCTTGGATCTCCCCCTCCTCCTCCCACTTTCAAATCTCTGACTAGCTCTTCCTTCAGTTAGTCGTGACGAAGGGTCTCAGCCAGAAACGTCGACTGTACCTCTTCCTAGAGATGCTACCTGGCCTGCTGCGTACACCAGCTGCTTTGATGTGTGTTGCTTGAGTACTTTCTCTGTCGTAATTGTGACTGCTCACACTTCTCTTCCCTGCCACCTTTGAGTGTCCGTTATACGGATGATTTTCTCCTCAGTGAGGACTGATGCAAAATACTCGTTCAGTTCCACCGCCATCTCCTTATCTCCCATTACAATTTCTCCAGCATCATTTTCTATCGGTCCTATACCTAGCCTCACCTGTCTTTTTCTCTTCATATACTTGAAAAAGCTTTTAGTATCCTCTTTGATATTATCTGCTAGCTTCCTTTCATAGTTAATGCTTTCCCTCTTAATGACCTTCTTAGTTTCCTATTGCAAAGTTTTAAAAACTTCCCAATACTCTGTCTTCCCACTAATTTTTACTTCCTTGTATGCCCCCTCCATTGTTGTAACTTTGACTATGGCTTTTTCCATTCAAAAATTTCTTCTTTTTTGGAATACACCTGTCTTGCACCTTTCTCACTTCTCGCATAAACTCCAGCCACTACCGCTCTGCCGTCCTTCCTGCCAGTGTCCCTTTCTAGTCAACTTTGACCAGTTCCTCTCTCATGCCACTGTAATTTCCTTTACTCCACTGAGATACTGACACATCGGATTTCGGCTTCCCTTTTTTCCGATTTCACAGTGAACTCAATCATGTTATGATCATTGTCTCCTAAGGGTTCCTTCATCTCAATTTCTCTAATCACCTCGGGTTCATTACACAATACCCAATCCAGTACAGCCGATCCCCTAGTGGGATCAACAACCTGTTCTAAAAAGCCATCTCGCAGACATTCTACAAATTCTCTTTCTTGAAATCCAGTGCCGACCTGATTTTCCCAATCCATTCGCATGTTAAAATCTCCCACAATTTTCATAACATTGCCCTTCTGTCAAGGTTTTTCCATTTCCTTTTGGAAATGTGTAGTCCACATTACTGCAGCGGTTTGGAGATCTATAAATAACTGCCATCAGGGTCTTCTTACCCCTGCGATTTCTTCGCTCAACCCATAAAGATCCCGTACCTTCCGATCCTATATCACCTCTTTTTAATCATTTAATATCATTTCTTACTAATAAACCCACGCCTCCCCCTCTGCCTACCTTCCTATCCTTCCGGTACAGCGTGTGTCCTTGGACGTTCAGCTCCCAGAGACATGCATCATTTAGCCAGTTCTCAGTAATGGCCACAATATCATACCTGCCAATCTGTAGCTGTACGACAAGGTGATCCACCTTATTCCTTATGCTGCGTGCATTTCAATATAACACCTGAAGACCAGTATGTGGTACTTTTCGCTTTGGTTTCGCTGCAACCTTATTACACTGCAACTCATCCCGATGGCTACAAATTTGCCCCATCACCTGCCTGTCTTTCCTGGCATTTTTACTGCTCACTATCTTGGATTTGTTTATGTTTTCTCCTTCCTCCGCTCTATCATTCCGGGTCCCATCGCCCTGCCAAACTAGCTTAAACCCTCCCTAACAGCTCTATTAAATCTTCCCGCAAGGATATTGGTCCCCTTCGCGTTCAGTCGTAACCTGTCCCTTTTGAACAGGTCATATTTCCCCCAGAAGAGATCCCCATTATCCAAGAATCTGAAACCCTGCCCCCTGCACCGCTCTCCAAGCCATGCATTCATCTGCCTGATCTTACTATTCTTGCCCTCGCTCGCACGTGGCACAGGTAGCAATCCCGAGATTACTACCCTGCAGGTCCTGCTTCTCAGCTTCCTTCCTAACTCCCAGAAATCTCTCTTCAGGACCTCCTCCCTTGTCCTATCTATGTCATTGGTACCAACATGTACCAAGACAACTGGCTTCTCGCCCTTCCCCTTCAGAATATTCTGGACCCGATCCGAGACATCCCGTACCCTGGCACCTGGGAGGCAACACATCATGCGGGTATCTCTATCAGGCTCACAGAATCTCCTGTTCGTTCCCCTGACTATGGAATCCCCTATGACTACCTCTCTGTAGTTCCGATAACTACAAATTAACCTTTAAATGTTTCCTTTGCATCTCTGATTTTCGGATTTTCTCCCCATTTAGAAAATAGTCAACACATTCTTTCTGCTTCCCAAGTGCATGATGATACATTGTCCAACATAATATTTTATTTTCCACTTTCATGCTCATTCCGCAAGTCTGTCTAAGTCCTTCGGCATCCTATCTGTTTCAACGCTGACTGCCGCCCCATCATTCATCTTATCAACTTCAAACTTGGCAAAAAAGCCATCTATTCCGTCATCTAAATTACTGATACACAGCATTAAAAGAAGCGTGCCCGGCACCAAACCCTGCAGAACACCGCTAGTTACTGGCAACCAACCATAAGAGTATCCTTTCATTCCCACTCACAGCCTCCTACCAATTCACCAATGCACTAACCACGCCAGTAACTTCTAATTTGGTAAGCAGCCTCAGTTGTGGCATCGTGTCAAAGGCCATCAGAAAGTCGAAACATACAGCATCCTCTGCATCCACTTTTTATATCTTATGTATCCTCAAAAATCTCCAACAGGTAAGATTTTCCCTTGGGAAAACCATGCTGACTTTGCCCTATCTGGTCCTGTGTCGCCAAATAAATTCCTTTACTCCATTGAAGTACTGCTACATCACCCTCCATTTTCTCCCTATCAAATTTCAATTTGAATTCAGCCATATTGTGATTACTGCCTCCGATTTATTACATAACCCAGTCCAGTATAGCTGATCACCAAGTAGGCTCAATGAAAAAGTGTTCTACAGAGCCATCTCCCAGGCATTCAACAAACTCACTCCCTTGAGATCCATTTCCAACCTGATTTTCCCAATCGAACTGCATGTTCAAATCACCCATGACAATCATAAAATTGCCCTTTTGACATGCCTTTTTTATTTCCTGTTGTAATCTGTGGTCCACATCCCAGCTACTCTTAGGGCGCCGATGTATATCTGCCATCAGAGTTATTTTACCCTTGCAGTTGCTTAACTCAGCCCAGAGGGATTCAAAATCTTCCGATTCTATGTCACATCTTTCTACTGATTTGATGCCAGTCTTTGCCAGCAGAGCCGCGCCACCCCCTCCGCCTTCCTTCCTATCCCTCTAATACAATGTGCAGCCTTAGATATTTAGCTCCCAACTGCAATCTTCCTTCAGCCAGGGCTTGTAATGTGCACAATATCGTACCTGATCATTTCTAACCGTGCAACAGGATCATCTACCTTATTTCTTTTACTCCGTGGTTTGAGATGTAGCATATTGCGGAATGTATTTGCTCCTATTTTTTGATTCTGCATTTCTAACGCACCTATAATCAGCCGGCTGGCTGCAATTATGTCCAATCATCTGCCTACCATTCCTGACTGCACGCTATTTTTGTTTGGTTTTTATTTTTTGCCACCGTCCTATCCTGAGTTTTTAAAGTCAACATCAATCCAATACTTAAGATATATCAATGCAATCTGACCAGGACAGAGGTTATCTTTGCGAAACTTTCTGGAGGAAATCACTTCAGCAATGTGGACTAAGCTGAGGTCTACCGACAGATGGAGATGGAAGAAGAGTCCAAAGTATTTCTCAGTATTAATACTCACAAACAGCCTTATCGCTGTAATAGGCTTATTTGGCAGTAAAATCTACACCTGCTCTCAGGCAGAATACTATGGGCCAGGTATTGCAAGGCTCCCAGGGAGTTAGAGACATCATGGTTACCAGTAGATATGACAATGAACATCTCCAAAGTCCATGAAACCGTTGAAACGATTAAAAGATTTGGGGCTCTGAGCACGACACATATTCTGTACACTTCTGCCAACTACCTGTCATTTAGATCATTCATTTAGAATTTAAGCGTATATGAAGTCACTATGGAAGAGAAATATCAATGGTTTACATTGTAATGGGCATTGAGGGAATAATGAATTGTTTTTAAATGAGAACTCGAAATCTATAAGCATTTATCTGTAATTAACGTACTCTGTGTGACTGAAATGCGCCCTGCAGCCGAGATACAAAAATAACTGTATTTGTACTTCCTTGTTCTGAGAATTTTCATGTTTCTGCGTTTGCGCCAGCTTGCCTGATATACCTTCGAGAACTAACACTTAGGTAAAATGTATAGCTGCTCAACGACATTTTTTTTGCTACTTCGCTGTTCGGTAGCGTTGCTGGAGTTCCGCTAAAAATACTGAGAAACTGATTGCTAAGCTTTGCCTTGAAGTCGTCATGCAGAATGCAGTGTACTACTTATACATGGTCTTCCAAAATGTTAGACATTGTTCTCTGTAAATGCTAGACAAAGGTTCAAATAAAGAATTATCTGGTCATACAATGTCGCGAGGCACGTGACCATAGTGTTGTAAAAATCCACCTCAGTGTCTCTTCTCACGTACCATTCATGTATAAATATGACCGAGATTTCTTGTATGACAGAGTCCCAAGACCCCGCTTTCAGGGGTTGGGGCTCGCTTTGATATCATGTATCAATAAAGATTATCGGAAGCAGCTTCTTCGAGTCCGAGTATGCTATTTCCGCGACAAATTGGCGATGAGGATGTGATCATCTTTAGTATCCAAACACGTTCCAAGTCAGGAGGGAATTGCTGGACGGGTACTATTTTAGCCGGATCTCTGAAAAAAGAACCCGAGCGGAAAGAGGGGAGCTTCCAAGGGGACTGAAATTGTAAAAGGAAGAGTACCGTTCAGAAGATGAAGGAACGGAGAAGTTGCTGAGGAAACTCTAAACCGGTGAGCGCTGCAGAGAAGCTCTCGGGGAAATAAGCGGGCGCGCGGCGTAACTCTTCTTTTTCAGACGATGGGAACTGTCTGCAGTCGGGCGTCTGCTACTGCTCCTGCAGACCCGCCCCAACGAGCAAGATCGCGTTGGGCCTTGAACGTAAGTAGGAAAACCGTGAAACGGATGAAAACTGTGAAGAAATCTCGGCAGAATGGAGGAGATCCCTTGATACCCCCGGAGTCACGAGCAGACACGGTAATTCGGGAAACAGGTGACGACCGATACGCTGTAACTTTTAGCAAAGATCTGTACGGCTGGTCGCAGGGAGACCGGCCGTACGGAGGGAGTTTTAAAATTGATTTGCAACAGACCTGTTGGGACGAGGTAGCGAATGGAAATGGGAACCCTAAGTGTGATTTTGAGAATATGATGGGATGTTTTGGGAAATGGATGCAGGTGGCAATGAGACACCAGCCCCATAAACAAAAGAGAAAGAAAGAAAAAGAGGAGGAGCACCCTGTCACGAAGAGTCTCGATGAAAAGCAAGGCCCGGCACCACCAACCGCTCCGCCACCCTACCCACCCAGATCCCACCCCCGCCCCCCCCCCCAACGATGCGGGCACACGTACCATTATACCCCCGGATACCGCAAATGGTATCTCTCGAAAGGAGAGATTCTGGTCCTAATATTCTACCAAATGGACTGATAAACGAGATAATAGAGATGGTAGCAGCCTGGGTCAGCAGAGTAACCGCACTCGGGAACAATCGGCACATCAGCTCCTGCTGAAGGAGCTGATAAACCCGCACAAGGGGCAGGCGGAGGTGAAGGCAGGGAGGTATAACTGGAGGAAGGGGTACAAACCAGACACATGTCTCAACGAATGGCCATTCACTCCTCCACCTCTCCGACAGTTCAGCCTCCAACAATAATGATAGGAGAAACAGCAATATTAAAGCCATGGACGCCTGCAGAGGCCTGAGCTTTTGTAGCTGAGCTCCCTAATCGAATAAAAAGACCAACAGCGTTCCTCAGTTGGTTGGAACAAATGTGCGAAATTTATAAGCCTCTCCCGGTAGATTTGCGGACTCCTTTTCAAACGTGCCTATGAATACTCCTGGGCAGCTTCGAAAGATACATTCCAGGTTCCGCCCGGGAAGAATGCAGATTAGCGGAAAGATGATGAGAAAACACCACAGGGTAACGAATCCCTGTGTTCTTGGCTGTCCAGTAGAGGGAAGGACGCCATATTGTGGGCAGCACAACGGCATAGGGTCTTAGGAGAAGTGACTAGATGCTTTCAGAAGAAGGTTGAAGGAGCCCCTGGTTTTATAGCTCGGTTTAAGAATACGTGAGAGGAGTATGCCGGAGTTCCCTTAGAGGAAAATGGGCTATTGGCCATCCAGACTCTGCAAAATTTAATGTTGCCCCAACAAGGCAGATTTTTAAAATGCGAGATTTGAACTGGCAGGCTACACCTTGGTCAAAACTAGTCACTACTTTGATAAACATGGAAAGGGAGGGAATCTTCGTCGCACTCGGGATGGCCTTCAAACGCATTAGACAAAATTTTACCTACAGGAACAGGAGAGGGGAAAAGAAAAACGGAGAACATAGAAAAAGAGAGTTGAAAGATCCCAGGATATGTGCCGAAGATGTGGGGAAAATGGACATTGGGCCAAAGAGTGCCGAATTCGTGCAAAGCAGGGTCGAAGTACTTCCTATAAAGAACCCACAGAATGGACTGGACAAAACGAGAGAAGGGTGACCTCCTTCTCTTATAGCAACCCTTTCCCACTGGAATATGGGTCCCAGGGGAGGTGGTGGTATAGGGAACGGTCATATCACTTTCCCAAGACTCCGAAACGCAACCCATGGTAAATCTTAGAGTAGGAGACACTCACTTGGTGGACACTGGCGCTACCCTGTCCTCTGTACCCCCACCCTGGGATTACCCCTGAGCCAGAACAGGTTAGGAACCGTAGTGGTAGCCGGAATCCCACTGTCAGAACTCTTATCGAAGAAGTTCCCCTTGTCCCTGGGAGACACTTGTATACAAGAAACTTTGATAGTCTCCAATACTACTCCCTTGCCGCTGTTGGGATGCCAAGCTCTGTGTAAGGTAGGAACTACTATTTACCGCTCTCCTCAGGGCATGTACATGGAAGTACCCTCGCCCCGGACGCATCAGTTAACGTCCCTGTTTCTCAACCACGAGGCCAAACTCGACCTGGTATTGTAATGCTGGCAACTCGAGGGCAACCCCGACACAGTTAAGATGTACCGGCTGCGGCCAGAACTTGAGGGGCTGGCGCCGACGGCTCGCACTGAAGCTTTGTGGGGCTTGTTGCAAGTGGTCCGATACTACTCCCGTTTACACTGCACCGCCTGGTACACAACGACAGATGATCCAGAATACCGAGAAAAGGCGTACACCCACGAAGGGCTGAAAGCTGAGATACACCCAGACCCTTATCTATATTTTGAGAAGGAAGGGCTGGGTATCCCGTTACGCCTGACCGCAGAGTAGCAACCCCTGTCCCACCTGGGACCTGCGTCAATACCTCACCTACCCCTTGCTGTACGGCCTCCCTATCAGGAGAAACAGATAGGCCCAATGATGAAACGGTTGCAATCAGCCCCTATTATCGAGTGCATTGGGGACTTTGAATGGAACGGGCCTGAGGAGGGAAGAATACACCTTCCGGGAACATCCCGCCAGTTGGAGGACACCCTAACCGAATTTCAACGACAACAACTGCCCGAGCCGCCAGGCCATAGGAGCCCTTCAGCATTGGAAAGGGTAAATGCAGACTTGTGGGCCCTCCACAAGACACACGTGGGTCGAGTGCTCACTGCGAGAGACCTCTGTGTCAAGCTAAAAATGAATGCTGTATTACCATGTGTTAGGCAGTATCGACTAGCAGCTAAGGCAGAAGAAGGCATAGCCCCGGTCAGGGACTCTCTGCTCCAACAGGGGGTTCTCAAGCCTACCGTCAGCCCCTGTACACACCAGTACTGCCTATACCTAAAGTTGGACGGCCCAATGAGCATTGCAATTCCCATAGCACCGGTGGTACCTGACGTCAGTATGATTGTTTCATCCATTCCCTCTGATGCTACTGTCTACACTGTGGTCGACCTGTGCTCCGCGTTTTTTTTCTATTCCTCTCCATCCGGATAGCCAGTATTTGTTTGCCTTCACATACAAAGGGCATCAGTATACCTGGACCCGATGCCCCAGGGGTATACCGAAATTCCGGCCGTGTACGCTGCTGCCGTTGAACATGACTGAGACAAGTGTCATCTGGGAGAAAGTTCTATATTAATACAATACGCCGACGATCTGTTGGTGGCGTCAGCTACACTGGCAGAGTGTGTAAAAGACTCAGTGACCCTACTCCAGTTCCTAGCTGCCCGAAGTCATTGGTGGCTAAATCCAAGCTGCAATTTTGTCAGTCACAAGTGCAGTACCTCGGGTTTTCATTGAAGGCTGGGAATCGAGAGATCGGAGCGGACCGAATACAGACCATTTTACGGATACCGACGCCAAAAACGAAAAAATTCGGGTCGACGGTCAGCTAACAACAGGCAGAGTCCAGCGGGACTGAGGATGTAGTGGTTGACCGGAGTGGTGTTCATAGGAGCGTTGATTCAGGTGGTGGGAGGGAGCAACACTAACACCTTATTGTTTCTCTGCCATCCGTATGCTAATAGGTAAAGCAGGGAGCATGCTGCGTATGGGCCGAAATTCCCCAGCTGGTAAAACGATGATCCGTATGTCGGTGGACCGTCTTAACCTAAGTGAAGTGACATCAGTAGTTTTGTTTAGTGGGGGCAGGAATGGTTGCAGTGTCAATGGTTCTGAGAACTGGCCAGGATGGCCTTCTGGCTTTGAAGGATGGTACTATCGGCCTTCTTCCCGCAACCCGTCCAACCTATGGTCAGGAGTTAGTGTAACTCCACCGCAGCGGAACAGTAAAAAAAAACTTCTGTTACTGCAATAAGAATTAGAGCTGCCCTTACCAAGTAGGGGATTTCTCCTGCTCAAAAATAAGACTGCCTCTGATGACACTCTACCCCGTCCCCTTAATGGCAGTTACCCGAAATGATGGAAGACACAGCCGGCAAGGAGCATCTGCTGAGGTGAAGAGGTGTACCCAGGGAAGAAAATACCATTCTGCGATGCATATAAATTCCCTTATGAGGAGGAGGAGAAAATACCACAGTAAAGAGTGTTAATCTCGAAGATTAACAAGGAGGGAACTATGGAAGAAAAATATCAAAGCTTTACATTGTAATGGACATTGAGGGAATAATGAATTGTTTTTAAATGTTAAATCGAAGTCTATAATCATTTATCTGTAATTAATGTACTCTGTGTGACTGAACTGTGCCTTGTAACAGAGATATAAAAAATCTCTATCTGTAGGTCTTTGTTCTGAGAAGTTTTATCCGTCTGCGTTTGAGCCAGCTTGCCTGATATATATTTGAGAACCAAAACTTATGTAAAATGTGTAGCTGCTGGAGGAGTTTTTTTTTTTTTTTTTTTGCTTCTTCGCTCTTCGGTAGCGTTGCTGGAGTTCCAGCAAAGTACTAAGAAACTGATTGCGAAGATTTGCCTTGAAGTCGTCATGCAGGATGCAGTGGACTAATTATACATTGTTCTCGAAAATGATAGACATTGTTTTCTGTATATTTGAACGCTAGACAAAGGTTTAAATAAGGAACTATCTGGTCATAAATTGTCCTGAAGCACGTGACATTTACTTCTGTAAAAATCCACTTGTATCTCTTGTCACGTACCATTCATGCATAAGTATGGCTGAGTTTTCTTGTTTGACAGAGTCCTAAGACGCTGATTTACGAACTTGGGCTCTCCATGATATCATGTGTCAATAAAGATTTTCCGAAGCGGCTCCCTTCGGGTCTGTGTACTCTTTTTCCGCGACAGTCACGAATCACTCTAGCACTCATCATGTCTACTGGCAATGTTGGAACACAAGTGTGGAGGAGATACAGACTCCCAATGAAGAGATGGTGACCAGAGTTCGTTTATAAAATTCGAACAGAACATTCATCGCTTGGTGGATTGCCACCGTGAGACGTAGCATTCCCAAAACTGGGATCGCGCGATCACGTCTAATTGGAAGACTGCTAACATAAGTAACATGGAATCTCCGAGCCTATCAAAATAAAATGAGCAAGTCTAAACAGAAAGCACCGGGACCGCATCCCAAAGAGCGAGTCACTCGAGAAAAAAAAAGTAGGAAGAAATGTCAATCATTGACGTCTCGTTAAAGTTAACGAATTCGGGTGCGCCAATACTCTCAGAGCTCAACACGCTCCTGGACTCCGCAAAGTCAGCGGCATTACGACCCGAGTAGGCGGTCACTTCCGACGGATGTACTGTATACGTGCGGCTGCTCTCCTCTTACGCAGATGAAAAGACGTTTTCCATCTTCTGAGATTAATGTGATTATTGGAGTGTATTTTGTATTGGTTTCCTTCAGGTTTTCGGTATTTCTTTCTTGTGGCCGATTGCCGGTGGGCTGAGCAGGTAATTGTTGCATGTAGAAGGCGATGTTGGGGAATTTGGAGTCACTGTCCCTGTTCCTTTCAGAAAGTAAGGGGTCGAAAACCTAATGTGTACGGAGTCTATGATTGTTATTGTGGCCGATTCTTTTTTTAATGCCCGCAAGGGGGAATATTGGGGTCCTCGAGTTACTTTTCTATTTTTTCCGTGCCGAATACTCTGGGGGAGTCGATGTGTTTTCTTTCATCAACATCTACGGTCTTTCTGTATTTAATCGCTATCCGTAGTAAACAAATATCATCATTTAATCACACATGCAGCGAAAATAAGAGAGATGACAGTGATATGATTAAATTATACTGAGTCAACACCCTCCACTATGTCAACAATTCACAATTTCACCCAGGGGGCGACCCTGCTGTTTGTCCTGGGGTTAAGAACTGGGGAAGAAGGCGGGACCACGAACATCAGAAGCCCCACCCACCCACCCGACTCAACTTTTTAAATTAGTTGGCTTCTTAATGCAGTCTGTCCTTCTCTCCTCAGTGACAGGTCCCAACAGCACCACTCCGCTCATTGGTATCTCCCGTCACAGCGCTCTCCCACTCGCTCAGCTCCCACTCAGTGGTCGCGCCCGCGCGTATGAACAAAACATGCCGACGAGATAGAAGTCCATTGCCAATATAGACAACCGGCTTCCACTTGTATCCTTTGGTGGATAAACATCAACCGGGTGCTTTAGCACAACGGACGAGCTAAGCGGTCGGGTGTAGTGAATGCCGATTCACCGCTCGGAAAACAGACGACAGACACGAACACCGCGAGGCCGCGCCGACTTTCCTGAACTGAAAATGCGCAGTGGGTGGGGGCTTCTGGGGAATGTACTCTAGATGTTATTGCTTACAGGGCATGCGCTGCGTTGCGGAGCATCCTGAGGAATATAGTAGATTCGGAATACTTCAACTGCGTATGCGATATAGCTCATGAGCTCTTTGGGAGTCCTGCACCCTCCTGGAAGTTCTTGTTTCACAATCTTATAAGGTCTCAATGATTTCTGCACGTTAGACTAGAAATTGCCAGTACAACTTCAAAAGTTAATTTCATTTATCTATGAGATCCAATAAGGCCGGTAAATTTTCCCCAATCCCAACAGCCCTACAGAAAGATGGGGGTGAACTGCGCCCTTGAATCGCCACAGTCTGTTGAAAGGGACTGCTGGGGCCGAGGATGCAGGGTTCAGAGCCGTTGACGGTGATGGATTTCATTTAACTTGCCCGTGATCGAATGGCAGAGCAGACTTGATCGGCCGGCTGGTCTCATTCTCTTGCCTTAAGGTCTTATGAAGTTGGGACAGCGGATGGCTCTTAGGTGGTTCGTACTGTTCGCTGCCGCCCCGCCCCCTGCGGGAAAAGCAGCAGGGTTGAGTGGGGGTGTTACCGGAATTGTCCGGGCGAGCAAACGATCTGAATTGTGCGGACATACACTGTCCGCCAGTGTTGGAGACTGGTGTCTGACGTCAGGAGTGGCAGGTGAGGGTCTTCTTGTCACACGAGTCAAGCTTGTTAGCCCTGAGCTGTGCCCCAAACCTAGAAGACGAGTCGATCACTCTTAGTTTGGGGTCTATCATTTGACTTGCTTGGCATGGGTGACCCTAACGAGAGCGAAAACATAAATCTCTGACTCCAGCCGTCAAAGCTCGCTGGGCCAGTGAGGCAAGCAAGCCGCCAAACTCAACGACTGTCTTCTTGTGGTCCTGTTGGCCGGCGGTGTGGTAAAGAGAAATGGCTTGGAGAGGGGGCAAGCCCATATCCATTGGATCAGTGAATGTGAGGGGTCGACTAAGGTACTAAGAATCACAAAGGGACGGCCCAGTGATGGGCACTGCAACAACGACTCCCAAGATCAGACACAGAGTGAAGCCCGTTCTACATTCTCTCATCCTATACTTCCAGGGTCAGACACAGAATGAAGGGCTCTCCTAATCGTTCCATAACACATTCCCCGAGTCAGACACAGAGTGCAGCACCCTCCCCACTGTCCCATCACACTCTCCCGGGGTCAGGCAGAGCGTGAAGTTCCCTCCACAGCGTCCAATCGCACACTCTATGGATCAGACACAAAGTGAAGCTCCCTTTACGCCGTCCCATCACCCACTACCAGCGTCAGACACAGTGAGTTCCAGTGAGGAAGAAATCACTGATAGTCTCCATGTACTATCTGTGAAACTCCTGTTCACATATGGTTCGGATTTCTGCAGCATTCATGGACTCACGGTCTCAGACTATATTTTTTTGTCTGAGTGTATTTACTGATATCTTATATGCACGTGCAAACATTTATATTGTTTTGTTATGTTTGCTGTTGGTATTTTTTGTTTACCTTGGCCCCGGAGTAACGCTGTTGCGTTCGGCTATAATCATGTATGCTTGATTAACAATTAAATGAAACTATGAAATGTGGATGCAAAGGCTCATGGCGTCGTAGTTAAACATTGGGGAACGTAATTCCAAAGCATGGTCACACTGGAGACAACATCTCAGAGATTCCCTTCGAGGCACTTCGGCCGAGCGGCAGTGGTGGGGACAGATATGGAACTTTTTCAACGAGAGTATCTTCCCCCTTTGCATCAGGGACCGAGAGAGGAGGCTATCGCTCAGTGCGTTCAGAACACAACATGTTGAAGAATGAAACACGGGAACTGGTCCTACAAGCACACCATTTCTGTGATAACCCGACCCCAAACTACATTAATCTCTTCAAACTTAGTGCATATCTCTTCATTCCATTCAATTTTAGACACCATAGACTATTAGACATAGAAGCAGAATAAGGCCATTCAGCTCATCGAGTCTGATTTATCATCCACCTCAGCAACATTCTCTGGTCTTCTATCCATATACTAGGACACGTTTTCTCAATCGAGAGATCGGCAACCTCCAGGGTAGCGGGGTGGAGATAAATATCTACCAAAAGAGGTGGAAGACGCTCCTTCCCTCCGGTAGCCTGCAGGTCACCATTAGGCACGCTGTAACACATGCTTTGTTCTCCTGATCAGTGTCACATGGAACCGCGAGGGCAGTTGGTATGTGTAGCGGGTGTATGTCACAGATTCTGACTGAGCAACCTGTGATGCCAGGCAGACAATCTCAGAAGGACATTGATAATGGCTGGGTTAAACCATCTTGTAAAGATACTGGCCAGTAGAAGGCACACGAAAACGGCGGCGACTTTCCGGAAGAGAAAATGCGCTTTTGGTGGAAGAACACACACAAAATGCCGGTGGAACGCAGCAGGCCAGGCAGCATCAGAGGAAGAAATACAATCAACGTTTCGGGCCGAGACCTTTCGTCAGGACGAACTGAAAGAAGAGTGAGTAAGAAATTTGAAGTGGTTGTCCTGCTGGATGTAGTCTACAATGCTGTTGCTTACAGGGTGTGCGCTCCGTTGTGAAGGATGTCGGGAAATGTATTAAATGAGGAATAATTCAACCGCGCATGCTCTATAGCAAATGGGGTTAATTTCAGAAATTAACCACGTGGCCTCCTTCTAACTTAACTTCTCAACAATGAAAGGAAATGCTTTGTTATTCACTGCTCTCTGAGTAAAATATTATCTCATGATGTCAACACCTCAACTTCCTAATATTGAGCTTCCTGGAACTACAAACCCAGAGTGTCTCTACCGATGTGGAGTAACTCATCTCTTCTGTTCATTGGGAATTAAGACCGCACCTTTGCTAAATCAGCATCCAAATTCCGCACAAGAAACAACTCCTCAAAATAACTCGATCACCCAATGAATTCGACCGTCCATCACTGTTCAGGTCCTGTGCAAGGCTACTCCCATGCGCCCAAGGGAATTTAACGTCTGAGTGCAAGTATCCAAACCTGCGGAGGACCGCGACGGAGCCGGAGATTTCAGGCAAAGGTGAGATGAATTTCCACGGGATTCAGATAACAGATACTGAGATAGTGTAGACAGTCAGAATCGCTTTCCCATTGTGGGAGCAACATTGAGAGGAAAGCTTATATTTATCATGAGGTCATGAGGACATGATTATTTTGGTATCAGAGAGTGTAATGTCCTGGTTCATATTTTTACCGTTATTTTGTAAGTATTTCATTTTAGTCTTCAGCCTCCAAGTTCACGAAACCAAATCCTTAACTATCGACTCCAATATCTTCCCAACCACTGCGGTCAGACTAATTGGCCTACAATATTCTTTCTTCTTCCTCTCTCCATTTTTGAGGAGTCTAATGACGTTTGCAATTTTACAGTCTTCGGACCTATTCCAAAAACCAGTGATCCTTGAAAGATCATTACGATTGCCTTTGCAATCTCTTCAGCTACCTCTTTCTGAGCACTGGGGTGTACACCATCAGGTCTATGTGACTCATCCACGTTCAGACCTATCAGTTTGCCAAGGATCTTTACCCCAGTAATGTTAACTTCACACACTTCATGATCCACGATACACGAACGGTATGTTGCTTCCGTGCTGCCAGGATAAAGAATGTCTCTGAAACGATCCAAGGACATTCCCAAAGACGACAGGGGACAGCCAAACGTATTACTTCCTATTGGCACGAATAAAATAGGGAGACAAAGTGACGAGGTCCTGAAGAGACATTTTAGGGAATTCGGTAGAAACTAAGAAACAAGACTTTCAGGGTGCTAATCGCTGAATTGCTAACTGTGTCATGCGCCAGTCATTGTAGGAATAGGAAGAATTGGCAGATGATGACGTAATTGATGAACTAGTGCAGAGGGCACGCAGGAACTTAGATTCATCGGACATTGGGATCTCTTCTGGTGAAGGTATGACTTGTACAAAAGGGACTGATTACACCTGAACCCGAGATGGTCCAATATCCTTTCGTGGCTGAAAGAGGATTTTTCAGTAGCTAGCAGCTTAATGTCCAAGGTTTTACAGTGTAGCGCAAGGACAGGCAGGACGGCAGAAGTTGTGGCGTTGGTGTGATGCTGAAAAAAATGAATTGAAATCATTAGTAAGAGGTGACAATGGAAAGAAGGTTATTGAATCTTTGTGGATTCACTGTGAGAATTCGGATACAATCCCGAAAATAATTTGGCTTATTGAGATTTTTCTATCGAGTATCATTTTTCTAATTATTTTTAAACGCTCTACGATTGATATGGCTTTTAAAGAACAGGATGTATTAAGTATTAAATGCTTTCAGGACTTGTTTGTAGAGGGAAGTATCTTATCGTTTGAACAACTCTCAACGAAATACAGTTTACCTAAAACTCATTTTTTTCTTTGATACCTACAAATAAGAGATTTTTGACGGTGTCAAATAAGAATATTTCCCAAAAGCCCTGAGAAGAACCTACTGGATGCATTTTTTAATTTGATTTTTTTTAATAATGGATCTATATCTACTGTCTAAAATATGCTGTAGAGAATGAGAATTGTTCCTTCAGATACAATAAAAAAATACTTTGGGAACAAGATTTACAGATTTCAATTTCTGAGTAAACTTGGAATCAAATTTATAAATTGGTTAACACTTCATCGTTATGTGCCCGCCACTCTGTCCTACAATTTAAAGTGGTACATTGCGCCCATATGACCAAGGATAAATTGCCTCGCTTTTATTTAGGTGTATCTCCGTTTTGTGATCAATGTAATAATGGAGAAGCTTCACTCATTTACATGTTTTGGACATGTCCGAGTCTTGAAAAATATTGGAAAGAAGTACTTCAAACCTTCTTGATACTTTTCAAAATATACTTTAAAACTAATCCTTTGACACTTTTATTTGGTATTGTTGGAGGAAACGATATCATTTTGGAGTCATCTGACTTGCATATTTGGCCTTTATTTATCCTATGGCCAGAAGGACAATCTTGCTCAAATGGAAAGCTGTGTCCCCACCCATTCACTCTCAATCGTCTCGTGATGTCATGTCATGTATAAATGTAGAGAACATTCGATGTTTAATCTCTGAATCCAGCAAAGACTTTCAAACATTGTAGGTAACTTGTGTGAATGATTTTCTAAACATTTGATTTGCTGTTAAACCACAGATGATGACTGAAACTTTTTTTCATTTTTTTCTTTACTAATCATCTTCGGTCTTGGTAGTGAGTAACATTTTTAATATAACAAAATTACTATATTTCAATCTTACGTATTAATTAATCAGTATGAATATAGCGTAAGGAGTCATTATGTGCAATATATTTTTTCCTGTACACTGTATTCTTATATGCAAAATTAATAATAAAAATATTGGAAAGGAGTCGTTGTGGAGAGAATCTTCCTGTTAGGTTGAAAGGAGGTTTAAAAGTTTGAGGGAGCCATGGTTTTCAAGGGATATTGCAAGCTTGGTTTTGAAAAAGATAGGGATCTACAATAAATATATGCAGCTTGGAGTTAATGAGGTGCTCGAGAAATATAAAGAACGTAAAAAAGAATCTTAAGAAAGAAATTGGAAGTGCTAAAATAAGATAGGAGGCTACTTTAGCAAGTAGATAAAAATAAATCCAAAGGGTTTCTACAGTTGTACTAATAGTAAATGGATAGTGAGGGATATAATTGGTCTCTCAGAGAATCAGAGTGGACGGCTATATGGGGAGCCAAAAGAAAGGGGGAGATTTTGAACAATTTCTTTTCTTCGGTATTCACTAAGGAGAAGGATTTTGAATTGTGTAAGGTAAAGGAAACCAGACGGGTATTTATGGAAAGTACGACGATTAAAGTAAAGCAAGTATTAGCGCTGTTGAGGAATCTAAAAGTGTATAAGTTTCTGGGTCTGGACAAGATATTCACTAGGACCTTGAGGGAAGTTAGTGTGGAAATCGCAGGGGCTCTGACAGAAATATTTCAAATATCATTAGAAACGGGGTTGGATGTTGCCAGAGGATTGCCATATTGCTCATGTTGTTCCATTGTTTAAAACGGGTTCTAAGACTATATCTAGCAATTATCGGCTTGTGAGTTTGACGTAAGTGGTGGGTAAATTGATGGAAGTATTCTTAGAGAAGCTATATACAATTATCTGGATAGACAGGGCTGATTAGAGACAGTCATCCTGGATTTGTGCGTGGAAGGTCATGTTTGACAAATCTTATAGAATGTTTGATTAGGTTACTCGGAAAGTTGACGAGGGTAAGGCGTTGGATGTTGTCTGTATGGATTTCAGTAAAGCCTTAGACAAAATTCCACACGGAAGGTTAGTTAGGAAGGTTCAATCGTTAGGCATTAATTTCGATGTAGTATAATGGATTCAGCAGTGGCTGAAAGATGGCAGATAGAGTTTAATGCTGAAAGATGAGAGGTGCTACATTTTGGTGGGACTAATCAAAATAGGACATACATGGTATATGGTAGGGCATTGAAGAATGCAGTAGAACAGAGGGATCTAGGAATAATGGTGCATAGTTCCCTGAAGGTGGAATCTCATGTGATAGGGTGGTGAAGAAAGCTTTTGGTATGCTGGCCTTCATTAATTAGAGCATTGAGTATAGTAGTTGGGATGTAATGTTGAAATTGTATAAGGCATTGGTGTGGCCAGATTTGGAGTATTGTGTACAGTTCTGGTCACCGAATTATCGGGAAGATGTCAATAAAATTGGGAGAGTACAGAGGAGATTTATTAAAACGTTACCTGTGTTTCATCTCCTAAGTTACAGATAAAGGTTTAACAAGTTAGGTCTTTGTTCTTTGGAGCAGAGAATGATGCGAAGGGACTTGAAAGAGGTATTTAAAATTATGAAGGGGATGGATAGAGTTGACGTGGATAGGCTTTTTCCATTTGAGAGTGGGAGAGATTCAAACAAGAGAACATGAGTTGAGAGTTAAAGGGAAAAAGTTTAGGGGTAACATGAGGGGTAACTTCTTTACTCAGAGAGTGGTAGCTGTGTGGAACGAGCATCCAGCAGAAATGGAGCAGGTTTGATGTTGTCGTGTAAAGTAAATTTGGATAGATATATGGACAGGAAAGGAATCGGGGGTTATGGCTGAGTGCAGGTCGGTGGAGCAAGGTGAGAGTAACAGATCGGCACGGACTAGAAGGGCCTAGATGGCCTGTTTCCGTGCTGTA
The DNA here is from genome assembly GCF_030028105.1 of Mobula birostris. Taxonomy (NCBI): domain Eukaryota; kingdom Metazoa; phylum Chordata; class Chondrichthyes; order Myliobatiformes; family Myliobatidae; genus Mobula; species Mobula birostris. The sequence continues at coordinate 24,328,835 of NC_092398.1, forward strand.
ATTGCTATATGGTTATATGGATAGAGCTAAAAAAAAAAAACTGCAAGTGTAAGAAGTCCCTGTCTTAGTCGCTGAAGAACTGAGGGAAAAGTTTAAGGTAAAAGAACCCTAAGGGTAAAGTGATCATATTATGATTGAATTTATCCTGAAGAACTTGCTCTGAACACATGTGTATCAGGTACGACTGCAGAATATAGGTAAGTAGAGTGACCGCAGAATATAGGTAATTAGAGTCATGAGAGAGGCGTTGGCCAGAATAGATAGGAAAAGAACACTTTGGACGTTGGTAGAACCGCAATGGCTGGAATTTCCGGAAGCAGCTCGGAAGGCGCAGAATATAAACATCCCAACAGAAGGAAGTATTCTCAAGGCACAATGAAACAATCGTGGGCAAGAAAAGAAGTTAACGCCAACAGAAATCCAAACGGTAACCAAAAATACAGCGAGATTTACTAGGAATTCAGAGGATTAGGTAGCTTTGAAAAACCAACAGAAGAAACCTAAAAAGTAATTGAAGATGGAATACGAAGGTAAACTGACCAATAAAATTAAAGAGGATACCAAATATTTCCTACGATAAGTAAAGTGTAAAAGAGAGACAAGAATGGATGTTGGGCCTCAGTAAATAAATGCTGTTGAGTTAGTAATGGGGGACACGGAATTGGTAGATGATCTGAATAAATATTTTTCATCTCTACTCACTGTGGAAGACACGAGCAGGATGGGTGTGAATTCACTATTCCTCGACAGCAAGTTCTGGGGTAAATCGAAGGACTGGGATAGATCAGTCATCTGGAACAGATGGAGTAATCACAAAAAGAAACTCTGCACTGTCCCATCATACAATGTCCGGCAGAAATAAATCCCGTGGCCTCTAATAAATGGAAGGTTTTATTCTTCATTCCTCTCTGAGTGAAGTATTATCTCATGATGACAACACGTGAAATTGTGCATATTGAGCTTCTTGTAACTTCAAACCCAGAGTGTTTGGACGGCTGTAAAAAGATGCTGGAGATGTACTAAAGGCGGACGCGCAAACGGCGGACCACCTGAATAGGTATTTTCCATCAGTGTTCACTGTGGAAGACACCAGCATGAAGTGTCGGAATTCACTATTCCTTGATAGAAAGTTCTGGGGAATCAAAAGGTCTGAAGGTAGATAAATCACCTGACCTTATGGGGTCAATTTCAGAAATTTACCACGTGATCGCTTTATCTACTTTACTTCTCAAAAACAAGAGGAAATGTTTTTTCCCTCTGTGCTTTCTGAGTAAAGCATTATCTCATGATTTCAACAACTCAACTTCTTTATATTGAGCTTCCTGGATCTTCAAACCCAGAGAGTCTCTACCGAGGTGGACGAACTCATCTTTTCGCTCATTCGGAACCAAGGCCCCATCTTTACTAAATCAGCATCCAAATTCAGCACAAGACACAACTCCTCGATCTACCTCGAGTACTTAGGAAATCCCACCGTCCGTCTCTGTGCAAGTCCCGTTCAAGATTACTTTCGTGCGCTCAGGAGAACTTAACGTCTAAGTACAAGACTCCAAAACTGCTGAGGACCGGGAAGGAGCCGGAGGTTCCAGGGAAAGGTGAGATGCATTTCCACGGGTTTTATATTAATTTGGAAATGTGGTGGCTGATCAGGGATCATCAGCGTGGCGGCGTTGTGGAAGGAGGCCTGCCTTACTACTTTCGGGAGGTTTTTCAGGAGAGTATATTCTCTTAGGCAATGAAGGCAGGGCAGTGGGATTATCAATATGCAGTTCAGTGAGGAGAACTTCAGAGGTTAGAAAGCCTGGGCTTGTTTTCCATGCGGCGGAAAGCAGCTTACGGATGGCCTAACAAAGGAAATTAAGATACTAGCTATAGAGATGGTGCAGACAGGTAGAATCGCTTTTTCATTGTAGGAGCAACATTGAGGGTAAGGCTTATATTTATCTCGAGCGGAGACTTAACCGAATATAAAGGCTAGGCTATTTTAAAGTTTATTTTAATTTTTAGTTAGATTTGGAGATAAAGTACGGTAATCAGCCCTTCCGACCCGACGAGACCGTGCCGCCCAATTACTGTCATGTGATCAATTAACCTACTGGCGTCTCGAGTTTCTGGGGTTGACAGGTTTGTCATATGAGGCACTCACTTCTACTCACTGAAATTCAGAAGAATTGGTGGGCGGGGGGGATGTCTTCATAGAAAGCTGTTCAATGTGAAAAGGCCTCGAAAGAGTGGATGTAGAATAGATGTTTCCTATGGGAAGTAGGCTAAGACTAGACGACACAGCCGCAGAATGCAGGGCCGTTCTTTTAACAGGGAGCTTATGAGCACTTTGGAAAGCCATTCTACAGTACTCTGCAAAGTGTCTTAGGCACATACTGTATTTAGAGACACACGTGGAGCAGCCCTTTCTGCCATCTAGCCCGCACCGCCAGCAGCCAACCTATTTAATCGCAGCCTTTTCGCAGGATATTTTACAATGATCAAATAACCTCATAACTAGTACGTCTGTTGAACGTGGAGAAACCGGAGTACCCGGAGCAAACTCACACGGTCTCGGGAACTTGTATCAGTGGTTGTAGCAACCTGATCACCCTAATCCAGTAGAATATTCTCCTGGCTGCAGAGGATGATACAGGATCAAAATAACGGCTGTGTTCGGGTGGATACCCTTCATAGGGAACGCCTCCGTGGCACTTTGTTTCACGTGGGGAGGATAAAACACGGGCAGCCACCACACGGTATTTGACAGTTCTGGGCGGCCGGGGTCCAGCGGCAAGTAATGAAAGAAGATTGTGGTCTCTGCGCTGCAGCAGACTTACTCCACCTTCACTGCCATATTACGTGTCCTGTTTCCGTTCCGTGTGGCTATCTTCCTTCTTCGTTCTCTCCTTCTCTCCTCAATACCTCTTCGCTCAATTATTCAACCCTCTAACTTCCACAATTTTTCCACCACCAGATCAGACATATCGCTCTCTGAAGGAGTGTCCAATTCGACGTTCACTGGGAATCTCTCCCCCAACAATTTCGCGACCGGTAGATTCAGAATGGAGTGGGGAGCACCTTCCGTCATGACAACGGTCATCCTTATCCTTACCGTCCTACTGGGCGCCCCGGGAAACGGCGCAGTCATCTGGGTGACGGGCTTCAAGATGAAAAGTAACGTCTGGAATGTGTGCTTCCTGAACCTGGCTGTGGCTGACCTGATTTATTGCCTGTGTCTCCCCTTATACACTATTCTCCAGCTTAAACCCATTTATTTTTGGCTGGTTGTATTACCCACTATGTTCCTAGTCGCTTTTGCCAGCCTATATCTGTTATGCCTGATCAGCATCTACCGCTGCCTGGCTATTACACGGCCCATATGGTTCCAGCAACATCTGAGCCTCGCATGGGTTCGTGTGACCTGCTTCGTGGTCTGGGTCATAGCCATCGTCATCTTTATGCTTGTATTCTTCTCTTGGTATTTTTCCGTGTGTGCGCTAATTTGGATCACGTTCACCTTCGCCCTCCCGCCTCTTGTAATTATGATCATTTGCTACGCCTTCGTTGGCCGGAGGCTGCAAGGGGTCAGGCTCGCTGAGTCCAGGAAGCCCATACGCCTGATCGTGACCACGGTCGCCGCATTTATGATCTGCTGGCTCCCCAGCACTCTCTACGCCCTCATACCAAACGCCTACATGCAGAGTCATTTTAACTGGTATATACTCACTGAGGCCCTGGCCTCATTCAACAGCGCCCTCAACCCTCTTATCTACGTCTTCGCCGGCAGCGACTTCCGTCAGGTCTTCAGGCGCTCCATGTTTGCCTCGCTCCTGCTGGCCTTCACCGAGCATGAGCCAAAGGGTGAGACCGAGACCCGCAATTCCACCTCAAATACGAATGTCTGATAGAATACCTCGTGGGCCCTCAGCCGACCAATATCTCCTGACTACAGACACAGTGGACAGTCGGCTGCAAATATGGTCAGCACTGGAGGCTTTCCTGTACGCTTCTTCCAATCTCTTAGAACATAGAGCGTAGAACAGTACAGCTCAGGGACAGGCCATTCGGCCTACTATTGTCGGATCAATTAAATTATTAAATTACTGGCCAATTAATCTAATCCCCTCTGAATACCCAATGTCGATATCCTTCCAATTAGCTCATTTCGCCGACATAAACATCCCTGAAAAGTCTCTGAGCTATCTGTCTTTACCATCATCCCAGTCAGCGTATACCAAGCACGCACCACTCTCTCTGTGTAAACTACTTGCCCCTCCCATCTCCCTTGTAATTACGCAGTCTCCTCTTAAATGCATGGCCTTTGGTGTTAGACATTTCAACCTTCGGTAAAATATACTGTTGCTCTGTGCCTTTCATAACCTACCAAAATTCCATCAGGTCTCCCCTCTCTTTTCGCTGGCCCAGTCTTCATTCGGATACAACAATCCATGGTCTCGTCCACTGTCGAGATGAGGCCACACTCAAGTTGGAGGAACAATAACTTATATTGCATTTGGGTACATCCAACTTGCTGACATGTACGTAGATTTCTCAAAATTCCAGTCATGCCCTCCCTCCTACACCGCTCCCCATCGCCTTTTTCCTCTCTCACATTGCCTGCACATCTCCTCCCTCTGTTGCTCCTTCCACCTTATCTTTCCTTCATGGGCTTCTTTCCACTCCCCTTCTCGAGCCCTATATTTCTTTCACCAATCAACTTTCCAGCTCTTTACTTTATCCCTTGCCCCGGTTTGACGTATTACCTTGCGTTTCACTCTCCCCCTCCCTATCTTTTAATTCTGCACCTCATCTTTTCCTCACGGTCCTGCTGAAGGAACTCAACCCGAAAGGTCGAATGCACATTTCTCCATAAATCTTCAGAAATTTCTGTTTGTTTCTCAGAATTCCACCATCTGCAGTTTCTCTGTTTGTAATCTGGCACATCCATTCCACATCAACTCTGTCTAGGCCTTTCAATATTCCAAATGATTTAATGACATCACATTCATCCTTCTGAATTCCAGAGATACAGACCCGGAGCTATCAAAGCTTCTTTCTATGATGACCTTTTCATTACCGGAATTATCTTTCTGAACCTCTCCTGAAACCGCTCCAACGCCAGCACTTCTTTTCTTAGATGAGGAGCGCAAACTGTTCACAATACTCAAGCGAGGACTCACCGGTGCTTTATAAAGCCTCAGCATCACATCCCTTCTCCTGTATTCCAGACCTCTTGAAATGAACACTACCATTACATTTGCCTTCTTCACCACCGATTCTACGTATCAGACCATAAGGCCATAAGACAAAGGAGCAGAAGTCTGCCATTCGGCCCATCGAGTCTCCTCAGCCATTTTATCATGAGCTGATCCATTCTCCCATTTAGTACCACTCCCCCGCCTTCTCACCATAATCTTTGATGCCCTGGCTACTCAGGTACCTATCAATCTGTGCCTTAAGTACACCTAATATCTTGACGTCCACTGCTGCCCGTGGCAACAAATTCCATAGCTTCACCACACTCTGGCTAAAAAATTTCTTCTCATTTCTGTTCTGAATGGGCGGCCTTCAATCCTTAAGTCATGCCCTCTCGTACTAGACTCCCCAATCATGGGAAACAGCTTTGCCATATTCGCTCTGTCGATGGCTTTCAACTTTCGAAATGTTTCTATGAGGTCTCCCCTCGTTCGTCTAAACTCCAAGGAATACAGTCCAAGAGCGTACAAACGTTCTTCATATGTTAACCCTCTCATTTCCTGAATCATTCTAGGGAATATTCTCTGTACCCTCTCCAACGTCAGCATGTCCTTTTCTTAAATAAGGAGACCAAAACTGCCCACAGTACTCCAAGTGAAGTCTCACCAGCGACTTATAAAGCCTCAACATCACATTCCTGCTCCAATACTCTATTCCTCTTGAAATGAATGCAAACATTGCATTTGCCTTCTTCACCACCGACTCAACCTGGAGGTTAATCTTAAGGCTATCCTGTGTGAGGACTCCCAAGTCCCGTTGCATCTCAGAAGTTATAATTATTTCCCCATTTAAATAATAGTCTGCCCGTTCATTTTTTTTTCTGCCAAATTGCATCACCAAACACTTTCCAACACTGTGTTTCATTTGTCACTTCTCTTTGTTTCCTCAGCACCACCGGCCCCTCCACCTACCTTCGTATCGTCAGCAAACTTAGCCACAAATCCATCTATTCCATAATCCCAATCGTTGATGTACCAATTAAAAAGAAGCGGCCCCAGCACGGACCCCTGTGGAACACTACTGGTAACCGGCAGCCAACCAGAATAGGATCCCTTTATTCCCAGTCTCTGTTTCCTGCCAATCAGCCAACGCTCTTTCCACGTATTTAACTTTCTCATAATCCCATGGGCTCTGATCTTGTTAAGTAGCCTCATGTGTGGCACCATGTGAAAGGCCTTCTGAAAATCCAAATATACAACATCCACTGCATCTCCCTTGTCCAACCTACTTGTAATTTCTTGAAAAAATTGTCATATCTTTGTCAGGCAGGATTTTCCTTTAAGGAATCCATGCTGAGTTCTGCCGACCTTGTTATTTGTCTCCAGGTGCTCTGTAACGTCATCCTTGACAACTCGTTTCTGCATACCACGACACGGTTTATCCTACCCCACCCCATCCCCCATTCAATCCCTTCCTACCTATGATCGTGACACTTCTCACGCTCTTAAACTTTTCGATGATTTTAAGTTCCCTGACCCCACCTTTTTATTTTTCCCATGCATGTCCAGTCCCTATATACTTCTATTACCCATCGGGAAGGTCGTAAAGATCTCCGCTTCTTTTTGGATTCGACACCTAATCAGTTCCCCTCTGCCACCATTCTGCTCCTTATAGCGGAATTAGTTCTTACTCTTAATAAGTCTTCCTCCAAAGTAAAGGTGTAGCTATGGGCACCCGTATGGGTCCTAGCTATACCTGTCGTTTTGTTGGTTTTTGCAACAATCTATGTTCCAAACCTATTCTGGTATCTGTCCCCAACTTTCCCTTCGCTACATGGACGACTGCATTGGTGCTGCTTCCAGCACGCATGCTGAGCACGTTGACTTAATTAACTTTGCCTCCAACCTTCACCCTGACCTCAAGTTTACCTGGTCCATTTCCGACATCTACCGCCCCTTTTTAGATCTTTCTGTCTCTATCTATGTTGACAGCTTATCTATAGATGTCTACTAGAGGCCGACTCACTCTCACAGCTATCTGGACTATTCCTCTTCTCACCCTGTCTCTTGCAAAAATGCCATCTCCTCCTCGCAATTCCTCCGTCTCCGCCGCATGTGCTCTCAGGATGAGGCTTTTCATTCCAGGACGAGGGAGATGGCCTCCTTTATTAAAGAAAGGGGCTTCCCTTCCTCCACCATCAACTCTGCTCTCAAGCGCATCTTCCCCATTTCACGCACATCTGCTCTCACTCCATCCTTCCGTCACCCCACTAGGAATAGGATTCCCCTGATCCTCACCTACCACCCCACCAGCCTCCAGGTCCAACATATTATTCTCCGTAACTTCGGCCACCTGCAACGGGATCCTACCACTAAGCACGTCTTTCCCTCCTCCCCCTCTCTGCTTTCCGCATGGATCGCTCCCTTCGCGACTCCCTTGTCCATTCGTCCCTCCATCCCTCCCCACTGATCTCCCTCCTGGCACTTCTCCTTGCAAGCGGAACAAGTGCTACACATGCATTTACACTTCCTCCCTTACCACCATTCAGGGCCCCAGACAGTCCTTCCAGGTGAGGCGACACTTCACCTTTGAGTCGGCTGGGGTGATATACTGCTTCCAGTGTTCCCGATGTGGCCTTCTGTATATTGGTGAGACCCAATGCAGACTGGGAGCTCGTTTTGCTGAACAGCAACGCTCTGTCCTCCAGAGAAAGCAGGATCTCCCAGTGGCCACACATTTTAATTCCACATCACATTCCCATTCTGATATGAGTATCCACGGCCTCCTCCACTGTAAAGATGAAGCCACACTCAGGTTGGAGAAACAAAACCTTATATTCCGTGTGGGTAGCCTCCAACCTGATGGCATGAACACTGACTTCTCTAACTTCCGCTAGTGCCCTACGTCCCCCTCGTACCCCATCCGTTATTTATTTATATACACACGTTCTTTCTCTCTCTCTCCTCTTTCTCCTTCTGTCTCTCTGACTGTACCCCTTGCCTATCCTCTGTGTTTTACCTCCCTCCCCCTTTTCCTCCTGCCTGGGCCTCCTGTCCCATGATCCTGTCATATCACTTTTGCCAATCACCTGTCCAGCTCTTAGCTCCATCCCTCTCTCTCCTGTCTTCTCCTATCATCTTGGATCTCCCCCTCCTCCTCCCACTTTCAAATCTCTGACTAGCTCTTCCTTCAGTTAGTCGTGACGAAGGGTCTCGGCCAGAAACGTCGACTGTACCTCTTCCTAGAGATGCTACCTGGCCTGCTGCGTACACCAGCTGCTTTGATGTGTGTTGCTTGAGTACTTTCTCTGTCGTAATTGTGACTGCTCACACTTCTCTTCCCTGCCACCTTTGAGTGTCCGTTATACGGATAATTTTCTCCTCAGTGAGGACTGATGCAAAATACTCGTTCAGTTCCACCGCCATCTCCTTATCTCCCATTACAATTTCTCCAACATCATTTTCTATCGGTCCTATACCTAGCCTCACCTGTCTTTTTCTCTTCATATACTTGAAAAAGCTTTTAGTATCCTCTTTGATATTATCTGCTAGCTTCCTTTCATAGTTAATGCTTTCCCTCTTAATGACCTTCTTAGTTTCCTATTGCAAAGTTTTAAAAACTTCCCAATCCTCTGTCTTCCCACTAATTTTTACTTCCTTGTATGCCCCCTCCATTGTTGTAACTTTGACTATGGCTTTTTCCATTCAAAAATTTCTTCTTTTTTGGAATACACCTGTCTTGCACCTTTCTCACTTCTCGCATAAACTCCAGCCACTACCGCTCTGCCGTCCTTCCTGCCAGTGTCCCTTTCTAGTCAACTTTGACCAGTTCCTCTCTCATGCCGCTGTAATTTCCTTTACTCCACTGAGATACTGACACATCGGATTTCGGCTTCCCTTTTTTCAGATTTCACAGTGAACTCAATCATGTTATGATCATTGTCTCCTAAGGGTTCCTTCATCTCAATTTCTCTAATCACCTCGGGTTCATTACACAATACCCAATCCAGTACAGCCGATCCCCTAGTGGGATCAACAACCTGTTCTAAAAAGCCATCTCGCAGACATTCTACAAATTCTCTTTCTTGAAATCCAGTGCCGACCTGATTTTCCCAATCCACTCGCATGTTAAAATCTCCCACAATTTTCATAACATTGCCCTTCTGTCAAGGTTTTTCCATTTCCTTTTGGAAATGTGTAGTACACATTACTGCAGCGGTTTGGAGATCTATAAATAACTGCCATCAGGGTCTTCTTACCCCTGCGATTTCTTCGCTCAACCCATAAAGATCCCGTACCTTCCGATCCTATATCACCTCTTTTTAATCATTTAATATCATTTCTTACTAATAAACCCACGCCTCCCCCTCTGCCTACCTTCCTATCCTTCCGGTACAGCGTGTGTCCTTGGACGTTCAGCTCCCAGAGACATGCATCATTTAGCCAGTTCTCAGTAATGGCCACAATATCATACCTGCCAATCTGTAGCTGTACGACAAGGTGATCCACCTTATTCCTTATGCTGCGTGCATTTCAATATAACACCTGAAGACCAGTATGTGGTACTTTTCGCTTTGGTTTCGCTGCAACCTTATTACACTGCAACTCATCCCGATGGCTACAAATTTGCCCCATCACCTGCCTGTCTTTCCTGGCATTTTTACTGCTCACTATCTTGGATTTGTTTATGTTTTCCCCTTCCTCCGCTCTATCATTCCGGATCCCATCGCCCTGCCAAACTAGCTTAAACCCTCCCTAACAGCTCTATTAAATCTTCCCGCAAGGATATTGGTCCCCTTCGCGTTCAGTCGTAACCTGTCCCTTTTGAACAGGTCATATTTCCCCCAGAAGAGATCCCCATTATCCAAGAATCTGAAACCCTGCCCCCTGCACCGCTCTCCAAGCCATGCATTCATCTGCCTGATCTTACTATTCTTGCCCTCGCTCGCACGTGGCACAGGTAGCAATCCCGAGATTACTACCCTGCAGGTCCTGCTTCTCAGCTTCCTTCCTAACTCCCAGAAATCTCTCTTCAGGACCTCCTCCCTTGCCCTATCTATGTCATTGGTGCCAACATGTACCAAGACAACTGGCTTCTCGCCCTTCCCCTTCAGAATATTCTGGACCCGATCCGAGACATCCCGTACCCTGGCACCTGGGAGGCAACACATCATGCGGGTATCTCTATCAGGCTCACAGAATCTCCTGTTCATTCCCCTGACTATGGAATCCCCTATGACTACCTCTCTGTAGTGTGATTTTGAGAATATGATGGGATGTTTTGGGAAATGGATGCAGGTGGCAATGAGACACCAGCCCCATAAACAAAACAGAAAGAAAGAAAAAGAGGAGGAGCACCCTGTCACGAAGAGTCTCGATGAAAAGCAAGGCCCGGCACCACCAACCGCTCCGCCACCCTACCCACTCAGATCCCACCCCCGCCCCCCCCAACGATGCGGGCACACGTACCATTATACCCCCGGATACCGCAAATGGTATCTCTCGAAAGGAGAGATTCTGGTCCTAATATTCTACCAAATGGACTGATAAACGAGATAATAGAGATGGTAGCAGCCTGGGTCAGCAGAGTAACCGCACTCGGGAACAATCGGCACATCAGCTCCTGCTGAAGGAGCTGATGAACCCACACAAGGGGCAGGCGGAGGTGAAGGCAGGGAGGTATAACTGGAGGAAGGGGTACAAACCAGACACATGTCTCAACGAATGGCCATTCACTCCTCCACCTCTCCGACAGTTCAGCCTCCAACAATAATGATAGGAGAAACAGCAATATTAAAGCCATGGACGCCTGCAGAGGCCTGAGCTTTTGTAGCTGAGCTCCCTAATCGAATAAAAAGACCAACAGCGTTCCTCAGTTGGTTGGAACAAATGTGCGAAATTTATAAGCCTCTCCCGGTAGATTTGCGGACTCCTTTTCAAACGTGCCTATGAATGCTCCTGGGCAGCTTCGAAAGATTCATTCCAGATTCCGCCCGGGAAGAATGCAGATTAGCGGAAAGATGATGAGAAAACACCACAGGGTAACGAATCCCTGTGTTCTTGGCTGTCCAATAGAGGGAAGGACGCCATATTGTGGGCAGCACAACGGCATAGGGACTTAGGAGAAGTGACTAGATGCTTTCAGAAGAAGATTGAAGGAGCCCCTGATTTTATAGCTCGGTTTAAGAATACGTGAGAGGAGTATGCCGGAGTTCCCTTAGAGGAAAATGGGCCATTGGCCATCCAGACTCTGCAAAATTTAATGTTGCCCCAACAAGGCAGATTTTTAAAATGCGAGATTTGAACTGGCAGGCTATGCCTTGGTCAAAACTAGTCACTACTTTGATAAACATGGAAAGGGAGGGAACCTTCGTCGCACCCGGGATGGCCTTCAAACGCATTAGACAAAATTTTACCTACAGGAACAGGAGAGGGGAAAAGAAAAACGGAGAACATAGAAAAAGAGAGTTGAAAGATCCCAGGATATGTGCCGAAGATGTGGGGAAAATGGACATTGGGCCAAAGAGTGCCGAATTCGTGCAAAGCAGGGTCGAAGTACTTCCTATAAAGAACCCACAGATTGGACTGGACAAAACGAGAGAAGGGTGACCTCCTTCTCTTATAGCAACCCTTTCCCACTGGAATATGGGTCCCAGGGGAGGTGGTGGTATAGGGAACGGTCATATCACTTTCCCAAGACTCCGAAACGCAACCCATGGTAAATCTTAGAATAGGAGACACTCACTTGGTGGACACTGGCGCTACCCTGTCCTCTGTACCCCCACCCTGGGATTACCCCTGAGCCAGAACAGGTTAGGAACCGTAGTGGTAGCCGGAATCCCACTGTCAGAACTCTTATCGAAGAAGTTCCCCTTGTCCCTGGGAGACACTTGTATACAAGAAACTTTGATAGTCTCCAATACTACTCCCTTGCCGCTGTTGGGATGCCAAGCTCTGTGTAAGGTAGGAACTACTATTTACCGCTCTCCTCAGGGCATGTACATGGAAGTACCCTCGCCCCGGACGCATCAGTTAACGTCCCTGTTTCTCAACCACGAGGCCAAACTCGACCTGGTATTGTAATGCTGGCAACTCGAGGGCAACCCCGACACAGTTAAGATGTACCGGCTGCGGCCAGAACTTGAGGGGCTGGCGCCGACGGCTCGCACTGAAGCTTTGTGGGGCTTGTTGCAAGTGGTCCGATACTACTCCCGTTTACACTGCACCGCCTGGTACACAACGACAGATTATCCAGAATACCGAGAAAAGGCGTACACCCACGAAGGGCTGAAAGCTGAGATACACCCAGACCCTTATCTATATTTTGAGAAGGAAGGGCTGGGTATCCCGTTACGCCTGACCGCAGAGTAGCAACCCCTGTCCCACCTGGGACCTGCGTCAATACCTCACCTACCCCTTGCTGTACGGCCTCCCTATCAGGAGAAACAGATAGGCCCAATGATGAAATGGTTGCAATCAGCCCCTATTAACGAGTGCATTGGGGACTTTGAATGGAACGGGCCTGAGGAGGGAAGAATACACCTTCCGGGAACATCCCGCCAGTTGGAGGACACCCTAACCGAATTTCAACGACAACAACTGCCCGAGCCGCCAGGCCATAGGAGCCCTTCAGCATTGGAAAGGGTAAATGCAGACTTGTGGGCCCTCCACAAGACACACGTGGGTCGAGTGCTCACTGCGAGAGACCTCTGTGTCAAGCTAAAAATGAATGCTGTATTACCATGTGTTAGGCAGTATCGACTAGCAGCTAAGGCAGAAGAAGGCATAGCCCCGGTCAGGGACTCTCTGCTCCAACAGGGGGTTCTCAAGCCTACCGTCAGCCCCTGTACACACCAGTACTGCCTATACCTAAAGTTGGACGGCCCAATGAGCATTGCAATTCCCATAGCACCGGTGGTACCTGACGTCAGTATGATTGTTCATCCATTCCCTCTGATGCTACTGTCTACACTGTGGTCGACCTGTGCTCCGCGTTTTTTTTCTATTCCTCTCCATCCGGATAGCCAGTATTTGTTTGCCTTCACATACAAAGGGCATCAGTATACCTGGACCCGATGCCCCAGGGGTATACCGAAATTCCGGCCGTGTACGCTGCTGCCGTTGAACATGACTGAGACAAGTGTCATCTGGGAGAAAGTTCTATATTAATACAATACGCCGACGATCTGTTGGTGGCGTCAGCTACACTGGCAGAGTGTGTAAAAGACTCAGTGACCCTACTCCAGTTCCTAGCTGCCCGAAGTCATTGGTGGCTAAATCCAAGCTGCAATTTTGTCAGTCACAAGTGCAGTACCTCGGGTTTTCATTGAAGGCTGGGAATCGAGAGATCGGAGCGGACCGAATACAGACCATTTTACGGATACCGACGCCAAAAACGAAAAAATTCGGGTCGACGGTCAGCTAACAACAGGCAGAGTCCAGCGGGACTGAGGATGTAGTGGTTGACCGGAGTGGTGTTCATAGGAGCGTTGATTCAGGTGGTGGGAGGGAGCAACACTAACACCTTATTGTTTCTCTGCCATCCGTATGCTAATAGGTAAAGCTGGGAGCATGCTGCGTATGGGCCGAAATTCCCCAGCTGGTAAAACGATGATCCGTATGTCGGTGGTCCCTCTTAACCTAAGTGAAGTGACATCAGTAGTTTTGTTTAGTGGGGGCAGGAATGGTTGCAGTGTCAATGGTTCTGAGAACTGGCCAGGATGGCCTTCTGGCTTTGAAGGATGGTACTATCGGCCTTCTTCCCGCAACCCGTCCAACCTATGGTCAGGAGTTAGTGTAACTCCACCGCAGCGGAACAGTAAAAAAAAACTTCTGTTACTGCAATAAGAATTAGAGCTGCCCTTACCAAGTAGGGGATTTCTCCTGCTCAAAAATAAGACTGCCTCTGATGACACTCTACCCCGTCCCCTTAATGGCAGTTACCCGAAATGATGGAAGACACAGCCGGCAAGGAGCATCTGCTGAGGTGAAGAGGTGTACCCAGGGAAGAAAATACCATTCTGCGATGCATATAAATTCCCTTATGAGGAGGAGGAGAAAATACCACAGTAAAGAGTGTTAATCTCGAAGATTAACAAGGAGGGAACTATGGAAGAAAAATATCAAAGCTTTACATTGTAATGGACATTGAGGGAATAATGAATTGTTTTTAAATGTTAAATCGAAGTCTATAATCATTTATCTGTAATTAATGTACTCTGTGTGACTGAACTGTGCCTTGTAACAGAGATATAAAAAATCTCTATCTGTAGTTCTTTGTTCTGAGAAGTTTTATCCGTCTGCGTTTGAGCCAGCTTGCCTGATATATATTTGAGAACCAAAACTTATGTAAAATGTGTAGCTGCTGGAGGAGTTTTTTTTTTTTTTTTTGCTTCTTCGCTCTTCGGTAGCGTTGCTGGAGTTCCAGCAAAGTACTAAGAAACTGATTGCGAAGATTTGCCTTGAAGTCGTCATGCAGGATGCAGTGGACTAATTATACATTGTTCTCTAAAATGATAGACATTGTTTTCTGTATATTTGAACGCTAGACAAAGGTTTAAATAAGGAACTATCTGGTCATAAATTGTCCTGAAGCACGTGACATTTACTTCTGTAAAAATCCACTTGTATCTCTTGTCACGTACCATTCATGCATAAGTATGGCTGAGTTTTCTTGTTTGACAGAGTCCTAAGACGCTGATTTACGAACTTGGGCTCTCCATGATATCATGTGTCAATAAAGATTTTCCGAAGCGGCTCCCTTCGGGTCTGTGTACTCTTTTTCCGCGGCAGTCACGAATCACTCTAGCACTCATCATGTCTACTGGCAATGTTGGAACACAAGTGTGGAGGAGATACAGACTCCCAATGAAGAGATGGTGACCAGAGTTCGTTTATAAAATTCGAACAGAACATTCATCGCTTGGTGGATTGCCACCGTGAGACGTAGCATTCCCAAAACTGGGATCGCGCGATCACGTCTAATTGGAAGACTGCTAACATAAGTAACATGGAATCTCCGAGCCTATCAAAATAAAATGAGCAAGTCTAAACAGAAAGCACCGGGACCGCATCCCAAAGAGCGAGTCACTCGAGAAAAAAAAAGTAGGAAGAAATGTCAATCATTGACGTCTCGTTAAAGTTAACGAATTCGGGTGCGCCAATACTCTCAGAGCTCAACACGCTCCTGGACTCCGCAAAGTCAGCGGCATTACGACCCGAGTAGGCGGTCACTTCCGACGGATGTACTGTATACGTGCGGCTGCTCTCCTCTTACGCAGATGAAAAGACGTTTTCCATCTTCTGAGATTAATGTGATTATTGGAGTGTATTTTGTATTGGTTTCCTTCAGGTTTTCGGTATTTCTTTCTTGTGGCCGATTGCCGGTGGGCTGAGCAGGTAATTGTTGCATGTAGAAGGCGATGTTGGGGAATTTGGAGTCACTGTCCCTGTTCCTTTCAGAAAGTAAGGGGTCGAAAACCTAATGTGTACGGAGTCTATGATTGTTATTGTGGCCGATTCTTTTTTTAATGCCCGCAAGGGGGAATATTGGGGTCCTCGAGTTACTTTTCTATTTTTTCCGTGCCGAATACTCTGGGGGAGTCGATGTGTTTTCTTTCATCAACATCTACGGTCTTTCTGTATTTAATCGCTATCCGTAGTAAACAAATATCATCATTTAATCACACATGCAGCGAAAATAAGAGAGATGACAGTGATATGATTAAATTATACTGAGTCAACACCCTCCACTATGTCAACAATTCACAATTTCACCCAGGGGGCGACCCTGCTGTTTGTCCTGGGGTTAAGAACTGGGGAAGAAGGCGGGACCACGAACATCAGAAGCCCCACCCACCCACCCGACTCAACTTTTTAAAGTAGTTGGCTTCTTAATGCAGTCTGTCCTTCTCTCCTCAGTGACAGGTCCCAACAGCACCACTCCGCTCATTGGTATCTCCCGTCACAGCGCTCTCCCACTCGCTCAGCTCCCACTCAGTGGTCGCGCCCGCGCGTATGAACAAAACATGCCGACGAGATAGAAGTCCATTGCCAATATAGACAACCGGCTTCCACTTGTATCCTTTGGTGGATAAACATCAACCGGGTGCTTTAGCACAACGGACGAGCTATGCGGTCGGGTGTAGTGAATGCCGATTCACCGCTCGGAAAACAGACGACAGACACGAACACCGCGGGGCCGCGCCGACTTTCCTGAACTGAAAATGCGCAGTGGGTGGGGGCTTCTGGGGAATGTACTCTAGATGTTATTGCTTACAGGGCATGCGCTGCGTTGCGGAGCATCCTGAGGAATATAGTAGATTCGGAATACTTCAACTGCGTATGCGATATAGCTCATGAGCTCTTTGGGAGTCCTGCACCCTCCTGGAAGTTCTTGTTTCACAATCTTATAAGGTCTCAATGATTTCTGCACGTTAGACTAGAAATTGCCAGTACAACTTCAAAAGTTAATTTCATTTATCTATGAGATCCAATAAGGCCGGTAAATTTTCCCCATTCCCAACAGCCCTACAGAAAGATGGGGGTGAACTGCGCCCTTGAATCGCCACAGTCTGTTGAAAGGGACTGCTGGGGCCGAGGATGCAGGGTTCAGAGCCGTTGACGGTGATGGATTTCATTTAACTTGCCCGTGATCGAATGGCAGAGCAGACTTGATCGGCCGGCTGGTCTCATTCTCTTGCCTTAAGGTCTTATGAAGTTGGCTAAGCGGATGGCTCTTAGGTGGTTCGTACTGTTCGCTGCCGCCCCGCCCCCTGCGGGAAAAGCAGCAGGGTTGAGTGGGGGTGTTACCGGAATTGTCCGGGCGAGCAAACGATCTGAATTGTGCGGACATACACTGTCCGCCAGTGTTGGAGATTGGTGTCTGACGTCAGGAGTGGCAGGTGAGGGTCTTCTTGTCACACGAGTCAAGCTTGTTAGCCCTGAGCTGTGCCCCAAACCTAGAAGACGAGTCGATCACTCTTAGTTTGGGGTCTATCATTTGACTTGCTTGGCATGGGTGACCCTAACGAGAGCGAAAACATAAATCTCTGACTCCAGCCGTCAAAGCTCGCTGGGCCAGTGAGGCAAGCAAGCCGCCAAACTCAACGACTGTCTTCTTGTGGTCCTGTTGGCCGGCGGTGTGGTAAAGAGAAATGGCTTGGAGAGGGGGCAAGCCCATATCCATTGGATCAGTGAATGTGAGGGGTCGACTAAGGTACTAAGAATCACAAAGGGACGGCCCAGTGATGGGCACTGCAACAACGACTCCCAAGATCAGACACAGAGTGAAGCCCGTTCTACATTCTCCCATCCTATACTTCCGGGGTCAGACACAGAATGAAGGGCTCTCCTAATCGTTCCATAACACATTCCCCGAGTCAGACACAGAGTGCAGCACCCTCCCCACTGTCCCATCACACTCTCCCGGGGTCAGGCAGAGCGTGAAGTTCCCTCCACAGCGTCCAATCGCACACTCTATGGATCAGACACAAAGTGAAGCTCCCTTTACGCCGTCCCATCACCCACTACCAGCGTCAGACACAGTGAGTTCCAGTGAGGAAGAAATCACTGATAGTCTCCATGTACTATCTGTGAAACTCCTGTTCACATATGGTTCGGATTTCTGCAGCATTCATGGACTCACGGTCTCAGACTATATTTTTTTGTCTGAGTGTATTTACTGATATCTTATATGCACGTGCAAACATTTATATTGTTTTGTTATGTTTGCTGTTGGTATTTTTTGTTTACCTTGGCCCCGGAGTAACGCTGTTGCGTTCGGCTATAATCATGTATGCTTGATTAACAATTAAATGAAACTATGAAATGTGGATGCAAAGGCTCATGGCGTCGTAGTTAAACATTGGGGAACGTAATTCCAAAGCATGGTCACACTGGAGACAACATCTCAGAGATTCCCTTCGAGGCACTTCGGCCGAGCGGCAGTGGTGGGGACAGATATGGAACTTTTTCAACGAGAGTATCTTCCCCCTTTGCATCAGGGACCGAGAGAGGAGGCTATCGCTCAGTGCGTTCAGAACACAACATGTTGAAGAATGAAACACGGGAACTGGTCCTACAAGCACACCATTTCTGTGATAACCCGACCCCAAACTACATTAATCTCTTCAAACTTAGTGCATATCTCTTCATTCCATTCAATTTTAGACACCATAGACTATTAGACATAGAAGCAGAATAAGGCCATTCAGCTCATCGAGTATGATTTATCATCCACCTCAGCAACATTCTCTGGTCTTCTATCCATATACTAGGACACGTTTTCTCAATCGAGAGATCGGCAACCTCCAGGGTAGCGGGGTGGAGATAAATATCTACCAAAAGAGGTGGAAGACGCTCCTTCCCTCCGGTAGCCTGCAGGTCACCATTAGGCACGCTGTAACACATGCTTTGTTCTCCTGATCAGTGTCACATGGAACCGCGAGGGCAGTTGGTATGTGTAGCGGGTGTATGTCACAGATTCTGACTGAGCAACCTGTGATGCCAGGCAGACAATCTCAGAAGGACATTGATAATGGCTGGGTTAAACCATCTTGTAAAGATACTGGCCAGTAGAAGGCACACGAAAACGGCGGCGACTTTCCGGAAGAGAAAATGCGCTTCTGGTGGAAGAACACACACAAAACGCCGGTGGAACGCAGCAGGCCAGGCAGCATCAGAGGAAGAAATACAATCAACGTTTCGGGCCGAGACCTTTCGTCAGGACGAACTGAAAGAAGAGTGAGTAAGAAATTTGAAGTGGTTGTCCTGCTGGATGTAGTCTACAATGCTGTTGCTTACAGGGTGTGCGCTCCGTTGTGAAGGATGTCGGGAAATGTATTAAATGAGGAATAATTCAACCGCGCATGCTCTATAGCAAATGGGGTTAATTTCAGAAATTAACCACGTGGCCTCCTTCTAACTTAACTTCTCAACAATGAAAGGAAATGCTTTGTTATTCACTGCTCTCTGAGTAAAATATTATCTCATGATGTCAACACCTCAACTTCCTAATATTGAGCTTCCTGGAACTACAAACCCAGAGTGTCTCTACCGATGTGGAGTAACTCATCTCTTCTGTTCATTGGGAATTAAGACCGCACCTTTGCTAAATCAGCATCCAAATTCCGCACAAGAAACAACTCCTCAAAATAACTCGATCACCCAATGAATTCGACCGTCCATCACTGTTCAGGTCCTGTGCAAGGCTACTCCCATGCGCCCAAGGGAATTTAACGTCTGAGTGCAAGTATCCAAACCTGCGGAGGACCGCGACGGAGCCGGAGATTTCAGGCAAAGGTGAGATGAATTTCCACGGGATTCAGATAACAGATACTGAGATAGTGTAGACAGTCAGAATCGCTTTCCCATTGTGGGAGCAACATTGAGAGGAAAGCTTATATTTATCATGAGGTCATGAGGACATGATTATTTTGGTATCAGAGAGTGTAATGTCCTGGTTCATATTTTTACCGTTATTTTGTAAGTATTTCATTTTAGTCTTCAGCCTCCAAGTTCACGAAACCAAATCCTTAACTATCGACTCCAATATCTTCCCAACCACTGCGGTCAGACTAATTGGCCTACAATATTCTTTCTTCTTCCTCTCTCCATTTTTGAGGAGTCTAATGACGTTTGCAATTTTACAGTCTTCGGACCTATTCCAAAAACCAGTGATCCTTGAAAGATCATTACGATTGCCTTTGCAATCTCTTCAGCTACCTCTTTCTGAGCACTGGGGTGTACACCATCAGGTCTATGTGACTCATCCACGTTCAGACCTATCAGTTTGCCAAGGATCTTTACCCCAGTAATGTTAACTTCACACACTTCATGATCCACGATACACGAACGGTATGTTGCTTCCGTGCTGCCAGGATAAAGAATGTCTCTGAAACGATCCAAGGACATTCCCAAAGACGACAGGGGACAGCCAAAAGTATTACTTCCTATTGGCACGAATAAAATAGGGAGACAAAGTGACGAGGTCCTGAAGAGACATTTTAGGGAATTCGGTAGAAACTAAGAAACAAGACTTTCAGGGTGCTAATCGCTGAATTGCTAACTGTGTCATGCGCCAGTCATTGTAGGAATAGGAAGAATTGGCAGATGATGACGTAATTGATGAACTAGTGCAGAGGGCACGCAGGAACTTAGATTCATCGGACATTGGGATCTCTTCTGGTGAAGGTATGACTTGTACAAAAGGGACTGATTACACCTGAACCCGAGATGGTCCAATATCCTTTCGTGGCTGAAAGAGGATTTTTCAGTAGCTAGCAGCTTAATGTCCAAGGTTTTACAGTGTAGCGCAAGGACAGGCAGGACGGCAGAAGTTGTGGCGTTGGTGTGATGCTGAAAAAAATGAATTGAAATCATTAGTAAGAGGTGACAATGGAAAGAAGGTTATTGAATCTTTGTGGATTCACTGTGAGAATTCGGATACAATCCCGAAAATAATTTGGCTTATTGAGATTTTTCTATCGAGTATCATTTTTCTAATTATTTTTAAACGCTCTACGATTGATATGGCTTTTAAAGAACAGGATGTATTAAGTATTAAATGCTTTCAGGACTTGTTTGTAGAGGGAAGTATCTTATCGTTTGAACAACTCTCAACGAAATACAGTTTACCTAAAACTCATTTTTTTCTTTGATACCTACAAATAAGAGATTTTTGACGGTGTCAAATAAGAATATTTCCCAAAAGCCCTGAGAAGAACCTACTGGATGCATTTTTTAATTTGATTTTTTTTAATAATGGATCTATATCTACTGTCTAAAATATGCTGTAGAGAATGAGAATTGTTCCTTCAGATACAATAAAAAAATACCTTGGGAACAAGATTTACAGATTTCAATTTCTGAGTAAACTTGGAATCAAATTTATAAATTGGTTAACACTTCATCGTTATGTGCCCACCACTCTGTCCTACAATTTAAAGTGGTACATTGCGCCCATATGACCAAGGATAAATTGCCTCGCTTTTATTTAGGTGTATCTCCGTTTTGTGATCAATGTAATAATGGAGAAGCTTCACTCATTTACATGTTTTGGACATGTCCGAGTCTTGAAAAATATTGGAAAGAAGTACTTCAAACCTTCTTGATACTTTTCAAAATATACTTTAAAACTAATCCTTTGACACTTTTATTTGGTATTGTTGGAGGAAACGATATCATTTTGGAGTCATCTGACTTGCATATTTGGCCTTTATTTATCCTATGGCCAGAAGGACAATCTTGCTCAAATGGAAAGCTGTGTCCCCACCCATTCACTCTCAATCGTCTCGTGATGTCATGTCATGTATAAATGTAGAGAACATTCGATGTTTAATCTCTGAATCCAGCAAAGACTTTCAAACATTGTAGGTAACTTGTGTGAATGATTTTCTAAACATTTGATTTGCTGTTAAACCACAGATGATGACTGAAACTTTTTTTCATTTTTTTCTTTACTAATCATCTTCGGTCTTGGTAGTGAGTAACATTTTTAATATAACAAAATTACTATATTTCAATCTTACGTATTAATTAATCAGTATGAATATAGCGTAAGGAGTCATTATGTGCAATATATTTTTTCCTGTACACTGTATTCTTATATGCAAAATTAAAATAAAAATATTGGAAAGGAGTCGTTGTGGAGAGAATCTTCCTGTTAGGTTGAAAGGAGGTTTAAAAGTTTGAGGGAGCCATGGTTTTCAAGGGATATTGCAAGCTTGGTTTTGAAAAAGATAGGGATCTACAATAAATATATGCAGCTTGGAGTTAATGAGGTGCTCGAGAAATATAAAGAACGTAAAAAAGAATCTTAAGAAAGAAATTGGAAGTGCTAAAATAAGATAGGAGGCTACTTTAGCAAGTAGATAAAAATAAATCCAAAGGGTTTCTACAGTTGTACTAATAGTAAATGGATAGTGAGGGATAAAATTGGTCCCTCAGAGAATCAGAGTGGACGGCTATATGGGGAGCCAAAAGAAAGGGGGAGATTTTGAACAATTTCTTTTCTTCGGTATTCACTAAGGAGAAGGATTTTGAATTGTGTAAGGTAAAGGAAACCAGACGGGTATTTATGGAAAGTACGACGATTAAAGTAAAGCAAGTATTAGCGCTGTTGAGGAATCTAAAAGTGTATAAGTTTCTGGGTCCGGACAAGATATTCACTAGGACCTTGAGGGAAGTTAGTGTGGAAATCGCAGGGGCTCTGACAGAAATATTTCAAATATCATTAGAAACGGGGTTGGATGTTGCCAGAGGATTGCCATATTGCTCATGTTGTTCCATTGTTTAAAACGGGTTCTAAGACTATATCTAGCAATTATCGGCTTGTGAGTTTGACGTAAGTGGTGGGTAAATTGATGGAAAGTATTCTTAGAGAAGCTATATACAATTATCTGGATAGACAGGGCTGATTAGAGACAGTCATCCTGGATTTGTGCGTGGAAGGTCATGTTTGACAAATCTTATAGAATGTTTGATTAGGTTACTCGGAAAGTTGACGAGGGTAAGGCGTTGGATGTTGTCTGTATGGATTTCATAAAGCCTTAGACAAAATTCCACACGGAAGGTTAGTTAGGAAGGTTCAATCGTTAGGCATTAATTTCGTTGTAGTATAATGGATTCAGCAGTGGCTGAAAGATGGCAGATAGAGTTTAATGCTGAAAGATGAGAGGTGCTACATTTTGGTGGGACTAATCAAAATAGGACATACATGGTATATGGTAGGGCATTGAAGAATGCAGTAGAACAGAGGGATCTAGGAATAATGGTGCATAGTTCCCTGAAGGTGGAATCTCATGTGATAGGGTGGTGAAGAAAGCTTTTGGTATGCTGGCCTTCATTAATTAGAGCATTGAGTATAGTAGTTGGGATGTAATGTTGAAATTGTATAAGGCATTGGTGCGGCCAGATTTGGAGTATTGTGTACAGTTCTGGTCACCGAATTATCGGGAAGATGTCAATAAAATTGGGAGAGTACAGAGGAGATTTATTAAAACGTTACCTGTGTTTCATCTCCTAAGTTACAGATAAAGGTTTAACAAGTTAGGTCTTTGTTCTTTGGAGCAGAGAATGATGCGAAGGGACTTGAAAGAGGTATTTAAAATTATGAAGGGGATGGATAGAGTTGACGTGGATAGGCTTTTTCCATTTGAGAGTGGGAGAGATTCAAACAAGAGAACATGAGTTGAGAGTTAAAGGGAAAAAGTTTAGGGGTAACATGAGGGGTAACTTCTTTACTCAGAGAGTGGTAGCTGTGTGGAACGAGCATCCAGCAGAAATGGAGCAGGTTTGATGTTGTCGTGTAAAGTAAATTTGGATAGATATATGGACAGGAAAGGAATCGGGGGTTATGGCTGAGTGCAGGTCGGTGGAACAAGGTGAGAGTAACAGATCGGCACGGACTAGAAGGGCCTAGATGGCCTGTTTCCGTGCTGTAATTGCTATATGGTTATATGGATAGAGCTAAAAAAAAAAACTGCAAGTGTAAGAAGTCCCTGTCTTAGTCGCTGAAGAACTGAGGGAAAAGTTTAAGGTAAAAGAACCCTAAGGGTAAAGTGATCATATTATGATTGAATTTATCCTGAAGAAATTGCTCTGAACACATATGTATCAGGTACGACTGCAGAATATAGGTAAGTAGAGTGACCGCAGAATATAGGTAATTAGAGTCATGAGAGAGGCGTTGGCCAGAATAGATAGGAAAAGAACACTTTGGACGTTGGTAGAACCGCAATGGCTGGAATTTCCGGAAGCAGCTCGGAAGGCGCAGAATATAAACATCCCAACAGAAGGAAGTATTCTCAAGGCACAATGAAACAATCGTGGGCAAGAAAAGAAGTTAACGCCAACAGAAATCCAAACGGTAACCAAAAATACAGCGAGATTTACTAGGAATTCAGAGGATTAGGTAGCTTTCAAAAACCAACAGAAGAAACCTAAAAAGTAATTGAAGATGGAATACGAAGGTAAACTGACCAATAAAATTAAAGAGGATACCAAATATTTCCTACGATAAGTAAAGTGTAAAAGAGAGACAAGAATGGATGTTGGGCCTCAGTAAATAAATGCTGTTGAGTTAGTAATGGGGGACACGGAATTGGTAGATGATCTGAATAAATATTTTTCATCTCTACTCACTGTGGAAGACACGAGCAGGATGGGTGTGAATTCACTATTCCTCGACAGCAAGTTCTGGGGTAAATCGAAGGACTGGGATAGATCAGTCATCTGGAACAGATGGAGTAATCACAAAAAGAAACTCTGCACTGTCCCATCATACAATGTCCGGCAGAAATAAATCCCGTGGCCTCTAATAAATGGAATGTTTTATTCTTCATTCCTCTCTGAGTGAAGTATTATCTCATGATGACAACACGTGAAATTGTGCATATTGAGCTTCTTGTAACTTCAAACCCAGAGTGTTTGGACGGCTGTAAAAAGATGCTGGAGATGTACTAAAGGCGGACGCGCAAACGGCGGACCACCTGAATAGGTATTTTCCATCAGTGTTCACTGTGGAAGACACCAGCATGAAGTGTCGGAATTCACTATTCCTTGATAGAAAGTTCTGGGGAATCAAAAGGTCTGAAGGTAGATAAATCACCTGACCTTATGGGGTTAATTTCAGAAATTTACCACGTGATCGCTTTATCTACTTTACTTCTCAAAAACAAGAGGAAATGTTTTTTCCCTCTGTGCTTTCTGAGTAAAGCATTATCTCATGATTTCAACAACTCAACTTCTTTATATTGAGCTTCCTGGATCTTCAAACCCAGAGAGTCTCTACCGAGGTGGACGAACTCATCTTTTCGCTCATTCGGAACCAAGGCCCCATCTTTACTAAATCAGCATCCAAATTCAGCACAAGACACAACTCCTCGATCTACCTCGAGCACTTAGGAAATCCCACCGTCCGTCTCTGTGCAAGTCCCGTTCAAGATTACTTTCGTGCGCTCAGGAGAACTTAACGTCTAAGTACAAGACTCCAAAACTGCTGAGGACCGGGAAGGAGCCGGAGGTTCCAGGGAAAGGTGAGATGCATTTCCACGGGTTTTATATTAATTTGGCAATGTGGTGGCTGATCAGGGATCATCAGCGTGGCGGCGTTGTGGAAGGAGGCCTGCCTTACTACTTTCGGGAGGTTTTTCAGGAGAGTATATTCTCTTAGGCAATGAAGGCAGGGCAGTGGGATTATCAATATGCAGTTCAGTGAGGAGAACTTCAGAGGTTAGAAAGCCTGGGCTTGTTTTTCATGCGGCGGAAAGCAGCTTACGGATGGCCTAACAAAGGAAATTAAGATACTAGCTATAGAGATGGTGCAGACAGGTAGAATCGCTTTTCCATTGTAGGAGCAACATTGAGGGTAAGGCTTATATTTATCTCGAGCGGAGACTTAACCGAATATAAAGGCTAGGCTATTTTAAAGTTAATTTTAATTTTTAGTTAGATTTGGAGATAAAGTACGGTAATCAGCCCTTCCGACCCGACGAGACCGTGCCGCCCAATTACTGTCATGTGATCAATTAACCTACTGGCGTCTCGAGTTTCTGGGGTTGACAGGTTTGTCATATGAGGCACTCACTTCTACTCACTGAAATTCAGAAGAATTGGTGGGCGGGGGGGAAGTCTTCATAGAAAGCTGTTCAATGTGAAAAGGCCTCGAAAGAGTGGATGTAGAATAGATGTTTCCTATGGGAAGTAGGCTAAGACTAGACGACACAGCCGCAGAATGCAGGGCCGTTCTTTTAACAGGGAGCTTATGAGCACTTTGGAAAGCCATTCTACAGTACTCTGCAAAGTGTCTTAGGCACATACTGTATTTAGAGACACACGTGGAGCAGCCCTTTCTGCCATCTAGCCCGCACCGCCAGCAGCCAACCTATTTAATCGCAGCCTTTTCGCAGGATATTTTACAATGATCAAATAACCTCATAACTAGTACGTCTGTTGAACGTGGAGAAACCGGAGTACCCGGAGCAAACTCACACGGTCTCGGGAACTTGTATCAGTGGTTGTAGCAACCTGATCACCCTAATCCAGTAGAATATTCTCCTGGCTGCAGAGGATGATACAGGATCAAAATAACGGCTGTGTTCGGGTGGATACCCTTCATAGGGAACGCCTCCGTGGCACTTTGTTTCACGTGGGGAGGATAAAACACGGGCAGCCACCACACGGTATTTGACAGTTCTGGGCGGCCGGGGTCCAGCGGCAAGTAATGAAAGAAGATTGTGGTCTCTGCGCTGCAGCAGACTTACTCCACCTTCACTGCCATATTACGTGTCCTGTTTCCGTTCCGTGTGGCTATCTTCCTTCTTCGTTCTCTCCTTCTCTCCTCAATACCTCTTCGCTCAATTATTCAACCCTCTAACTTCCACAATTTTTCCACCACCAGATCAGACATATCGCTCTCTGAAGGAGTGTCCAATTCGACGTTCACTGGGAATCTCTCCCCCAACAATTTCGCGACCGGTAGATTCAGAATGGAGTGGGGAGCACCTTCCGTCATGACAACGGTCATCCTTATCCTTACCGTCCTACTGGGCGCCCCGGGAAACGGCGCAGTCATCTGGGTGACGGGCTTCAAGATGAAAAGTAACGTCTGGAATGTGTGCTTCCTGAACCTGGCTGTGGCTGACCTGATTTATTGCCTGTGTCTCCCCTTATACACTATTCTCCAGCTTAAACCCATTTATTTTTGGCTGGTTGTATTACCCACTATGTTCCTAGTCGCTTTTGCCAGCCTATATCTGTTATGCCTGATCAGCATCTACCGCTGCCTGGCTATTACACGGCCCATATGGTTCCAGCAACATCTGAGCCTCGCATGGGTTCGTGTGACCTGCTTCGTGGTCTGGGTCATAGCCATCGTCATCTTTATGCTTGTATTCTTCTCTTGGTATTTTTCCGTGTGTGCGCTAATTTGGATCACGTTCACCTTCGCCCTCCCGCCTCTTGTAATTATGATCATTTGCTACGCCTTCGTTGGCCGGAGGCTGCAAGGGGTCAGGCTCGCTGAGTCCAGGAAGCCCATACGCCTGATCGTGACCACGGTCGCCGCATTTATGATCTGCTGGCTCCCCAGCACTCTCTACGCCCTCATACCAAACGCCTACATGCAGAGTCATTTTAACTGGTATATACTCACTGAGGCCCTGGCCTCATTCAACAGCGCCCTCAACCCTCTTATCTACGTCTTCGCCGGCAGCGACTTCCGTCAGGTCTTCAGGCGCTCCATGTTTGCCTCGCTCCTGCTGGCCTTCACCGAGCATGAGCCAAAGGGTGAGACCGAGACCCGCAATTCCACCTCAAATACGAATGTCTGATAGAATACCTCGTGGGCCCTCAGCCGACCAATATCTCCTGACTACAGACACAGTGGACAGTCGGCTGCAAATATGGTCAGCACTGGAGGCTTTCCTGTACGCTTCTTCCAATCTCTTAGAACATAGAGCGTAGAACAGTACAGCTCAGGGACAGGCCATTCGGCCTACTATTGTCGGATCAATTAAATTATTAAATTACTGGCCAATTAATCTAATCCCCTCTGAATACCCAATGTCGATATCCTTCCAATTAGCTCATTTCGCCGACATAAACATCCCTGAAAAGTCTCTGAGCTATCTGTCTTTACCATCATCCCAGTCAGCGTATACCAAGCACGCACCACTCTCTCTGTGTAAACTACTTGCCCCTCCCATCTCCCTTGTAATTACGCAGTCTCCTCTTAAATGCATGGCCTTTGGTGTTAGACATTTCAACCTTCGGTAAAATATACTGTTGCTCTGTGCCTTTCATAACCTACCAAAATTCCATCAGGTCTCCCCTCTCTTTTCGCTGGCCCAGTCTTCATTCGGATACAACAATCCATGGTCTCGTCCACTGTCGAGATGAGGCCACACTCAAGTTGGAGGAACAATAACTTATATTGCATTTGGGTACATCCAACTTGCTGACATGTACGTAGATTTCTCAAAATTCCAGTCATGCCCTCCCTCCTACACCGCTCCCCATCGCCTTTTCCCTCTCTCACATTGCCTGCACATCTCCTCCCTCTGTTGCTCCTTCCACCTTATCTTTCCTTCATGGGCTTCTTTCCACTCCCCTTCTCGAGCCCTATATTTCTTTCACCAATCAACTTTCCAGCTCTTTACTTTATCCCTTGCCCCGGTTTGACGTATTACCTTGCGTTTCACTCTCCCCCTCCCTATCTTTTAATTCTGCACCTCATCTTTTCCTCACGGTCCTGCTGAAGGAACTCAACCCGAAAGGTCGAATGCACATTTCTCCATAAATCTTCAGAAATTTCTGTTTGTTTCTCAGAATTCCACCATCTGCAGTTTCTCTGTTTGTAATCTGGCACATCCATTCCACATCAACTCTGTCTAGGCCTTTCAATATTCCAAATGATTTAATGACATCACATTCATCCTTCTGAATTCCAGAGATACAGACCCGGAGCTATCAAAGCTTCTTTCTATGATGACCTTTTCATTACCGGAATTATCTTTCTGAACCTCTCCTGAACCCGCTCCAACGCCAGCACTTCTTTTCTTAGATGAGGAGCGCAAACTGTTCACAATACTCAAGCGAGGACTCACCGGTGCTTTATAAAGCCTCAGCATCACATCCCTTCTCCTGTATTCCAGACCTCTTGAAATGAACACTACCATTAACTTTGCCTTCTTCACCACCGATTCTACGTATCAGACCATAAGGCCATAAGACAAAGGAGCAGAAGTCTGCCATTCGGCCCATCGAGTCTCCTCAGCCATTTTATCATGAGCTGATCCATTCTCCCATTTAGTACCACTCCCCCGCCTTCTCACCATAATCTTTGATGCCCTGGCTACTCAGGTACCTATCAATCTGTGCCTTAAGTACACCTAATATCTTGACGTCCACTGCTGCCCGTGGCAACAAATTCCATAGATTCACCACACTCTGGCTAAAAAATTTCTTCTCATTTCTGTTCTGAATGGGCGGCCTTCAATCCTTAAGTCATGCCCTCTCGTACTAGACTCCCCAATCATGGGAAACAGCTTTGCCATATTCGCTCTGTCGATGGCTTTCAACTTTCGAAATGTTTCTATGAGGTCTCCCCTCGTTCGTCTAAACTCCAAGGAATACAGTCCAAGAGCGTACAAACGTTCTTCATATGTTAACCCTCTCATTTCCTGAATCATTCTAGGGAATATTCTCTGTACCCTCTCCAACGTCAGCATGTCCTTTTCTTAAATAAGGAGACCAAAACTGCCCACAGTACTCCAAGTGAAGTCTCACCAGCGACTTATAAAGCCTCAACATCACATTCCTGCTCCAATACTCTATTCCTCTTGAAATGAATGCAAACATTGCATTTGCCTTCTTCACCACCGACTCAACCTGGAGGTTAATCTTAAGGCTATCCTGTGTGAGGACTCCCAAGTCCCGTTGCATCTCAGAAGTTATAATTATTTCCCCATTTAAATAATAGTCTGCCCGTTCATTTTTTTTCTGCCAAATTGCATCACCAAACACTTTCCAACACTGTGTTTCATTTGTCACTTCTCTTTGTTTCCTCAGCACCACCGGCCCCTCCACCTACCTTCGTATCGTCAGCAAACTTAGCCACAAATCCATCTATTCCATAATCCCAATCGTTGATGTACCAATTAAAAAGAAGCGGCCCCAGCACGGACCCCTGTGGAACACTACTGGTAACCGGCAGCCAACCAGAATAGGATCCCTTTATTCCCAGTCTCTGTTTCCTGCCAATCAGCCAACGCTCTTTCCACGTATTTAACTTTCTCATAATCCCATGGGCTCTGATCTTGTTAAGTAGCCTCATGTGTGGCACCATGTGAAAGGCCTTCTGAAAATCCAAATATACAACATCCACTGCATCTCCCTTGTCCAACCTACTTGTAATTTCTTGAAAAAATTGTCATATCTTTGTCAGGCAGGATTTTCCTTTAAGGAATCCATGCTGAGTTCTGCCGACCTTGTTATTTGTCTCCAGGTGCTCTGTAACGTCATCCTTGACAACTCGTTTCTGCATACCACGACACGGTTTATCCTACCCCACCCCATCCCCCATTCAATCCCTTCCTACCTATGATCGTGACACTTCTCACGCTCTTAAACTTTTCGATGATTTTAAGTTCCCTGACCCCACCTTTTTATTTTTCCCATGCATGTCCAGTCCCTATATACTTCTATTACCCATCGGGAAGGTCGTAAAGATCTCCGCTTCTTTTTGGATTCGACACCTAATCAGTTCCCCTCTGCCACCATTCTGCTCCTTATAGCGGAATTAGTTCTTACTCTTAATAAGTCTTCCTCCAAAGTAAAGGTGTAGCTATGGGCACCCGTATGGGTCCTAGCTATACCTGTCGTTTTGTTGGTTTTTGCAACAATCTATGTTCCAAACCTATTCTGGTATCTGTCCCCAACTTTCCCTTCGCTACATGGACGACTGCATTGGTGCTGCTTCCAGCACGCATGCTGAGCACGTTGACTTAATTAACTTTGCCTCCAACCTTCACCCTGACCTCAAGTTTACCTGGTCCATTTCCGACATCTACCGCCCCTTTTTAGATCTTTCTGTCTCTATCTATGTTGACAGCTTATCTATAGATGTCTACTAGAGGCCGACTCACTCTCACAGCTATCTGGACTATTCCTCTTCTCACCCTGTCTCTTGCAAAAATGCCATCTCCTCCTCGCAATTCCTCCGTCTCCGCCGCATGTGCTCTCAGGATGAGGCTTTTCATTCCAGGACGAGGGAGATGGCCTCCTTTATTAAAGAAAGGGGCTTCCATTCCTCCACCATCAACTCTGCTCTCAAGCGCATCTTCCCCATTTCACGCACATCTGCTCTCACTCCATCCTTCCGTCACCCCACCAGGAATAGGGTTCCCCTGATCCTCACCTACCACCCCACCAGCCTCCAGGTCCAACATATTATTCTCCGTAACTTCGGCCACCTGCAACGGGATCCTACCACTAAGCACGTCTTTCCCTCCTCCCCCTCTCTGCTTTCCGCATGGATCGCTCCCTTCGCGACTCCCTTGTCCATTCGTCCCTCCATCCCTCCCCACTGATCTCCCTCCTGGCACTTCTCCTTGCAAGCGAAACAAGTGCTACACATGCATTTACACTTCCTCCCTTACCACCATTCAGGGCCCCAGACAGTCCTTCCAGGTGAGGCGACACTTCACCTTTGAGTCGGCTGGGGTGATATACTGCTTCCAGTGTTCCCGATGTGGCCTTCTGTATATTGGTGAGACCCAATGCAGACTGGGAGCTCGTTTTGCTGAACAGCAACGCTCTGTCCTCCAGAGAAAGCAGGATCTCCCAGTGGCCACACATTTTAATTCCACATCACATTCCCATTCTGATATGTGTATCCACGGCCTCCTCCACTGTAAAGATGAAGCCACACTCAGGTTGGAGGAACAAAACCTTATATTCCGTGTGGGTAGCCTCCAACCTGATGGCATGAACACTGACTTCTCTAACTTCCGCTAGTGCCCTACGTCCCCCTCGTACCCCATCCGTTATTTATTTATATACACACGTTCTTTCTCTCTCTCTCCTCTTTCTCCTTCTGTCTCTCTGACTGTACCCCTTGCCTATCCTCTGTGTTTTTCCTCCCTCCCCCTTTTCCTACTGCCTGGGCCTCCTGTCCCATGATCCTCTCATATCACTTTTGCCAATCACCTGTCCAGCTCTTAGCTCCAACCCTCTCTCTCCTGTCTTCTCCTATCATCTTGGATCTCCCCCTCCTCCTCCCACTTTCAAATCTCTGACTAGCTCTTCCTTCAGTTAGTCGTGACGAAGGGTCTCGGCCAGAAACGTCGACTGTACCTCTTCCTAGAGATGCTACCTGGCCTGCTGCGTACACCAGCTGCTTTGATGTGTGTTGCTTGAGTACTTTCTCTGTCGTAATTGTGACTGCTCACACTTCTCTTCCCTGCCACCTTTGAGTGTCCGTTATACGGATGATTTTCTCCTCAGTGAGGACTGATGCAAAATACTCGTTCAGTTCCACCGCCATCTCCTTATCTCCCATTACAATTTCTCCAGCATCATTTTCTATCGGTCCTATACC
The DNA here is from genome assembly GCF_030028105.1 of Mobula birostris. NCBI lineage: Eukaryota > Metazoa > Chordata > Chondrichthyes > Myliobatiformes > Myliobatidae > Mobula > Mobula birostris. The sequence goes on from NC_092398.1 coordinate 24,361,115, forward strand.
TAGCCTCACCTGTCTTTTTCTCTTCATATACTTGAAAAAGCTTTTAGTATCCTCTTTGATATTATCTGCTAGCTTCCTTTCATAGTTAATGCTTTCCCTCTTAATGACCTTCTTAGTTTCCTATTGCAAAGTTTTAAAAACTTCCCAATCCTCTGTCTTCCCACTAATTTTTACTTCCTTGTATGCCCCCTCCATTGTTGTAACTTTGACTATGGCTTTTTCCATTCAAAAATTTCTTCTTTTTTGGAATACACCTGTCTTGCACCTTTCTCACTTCTCGCATAAACTCCAGCCACTACCGCTCTGCCGTCCTTCCTGCCAGTGTCCCTTTCTAGTCAACTTTGACCAGTTCCTCTCTCATGCCACTGTAATTTCCTTTACTCCACTGAGATACTGACACATCGGATTTCGGCTTCCCTTTTTTCAGATTTCACAGTGAACTCAATCATGTTATGATCATTGTCTCCTAAGGGTTCCTTCATCTCAATTTCTCTAATCACCTCGGGTTCATTACACAATACCCAATCCAGTACAGCCGATCCCCTAGTGGGATCAACAACCTGTTCTAAAAAGCCATCTCGCAGACATTCTACAAATTCTCTTTCTTGAAATCCAGTGCCGACCTGATTTTCCCAATCCATTCGCATGTTAAAATCTCCCACAATTTTCATAACATTGCCCTTCTGTCAAGGTTTTTCCATTTCCTTTTGGAAATGTGTAGTCCACATTACTGCAGCGGTTTGGAGATCTATAAATAACTGCCATCAGGGTCTTCTTACCCCTGCGATTTCTTCGCTCAACCCATAAAGATCCCGTACCTTCCGATCCTATCTCACCTCTTTTTAATCATTTAATATCATTTCTTACTAATAAACCCACGCCTCCCCCTCTGCCTACCTTCCTATCCTTCCGGTACAGCGTGTGTCCTTGGACGTTCAGCTCCCAGAGACATGCATCATTTAGCCAGTTCTCAGTAATGGCCACAATATCATACCTGCCAATCTGTAGCTGTACGACAAGGTGATCCACCTTATTCCTTATGCTGCGTGCATTTCAATATAACACCTGAAGACCAGTATGTGGTACTTTTCGCTTTGGTTTCGCTGCAACCTTATTACACTGCAACTCATCCCGATGGCTACAAATTTGCCCCATCACCTGCTTGTCTTTCCTGGCATTTTTACTGCTCACTATCTTGGATTTGTTTATGTTTTCCCCTTCCTCCGCTCTATCATTCCGGGTCCCATCGCCCTGCCAAACTAGCTTAAACCCTCCCTAACAGCTCTATTAAATCTTCCCGCAAGGATATTGGTCCCCTTCGCGTTCAGTCGTAACCTGTCCCTTTTGAACAGGTCATATTTCCCCCAGAAGAGATCCCCATTATCCAAGAAACTGAAACCCTGCCCCCTGCACCGCTCTCCAAGCCATGCATTCATCTGCCTGATCTTACTATTCTTGCCCTCGCTCGCACGTGGCACAGGTAGCAATCCCGAGATTACTACCCTGCAGGTCCTGCTTCTCAGCTTCCTTCCTAACTCCCAGAAATCTCTCTTCAGGACCTCCTCCCTTGTCCTATCTATGTCATTGGTACCAACATGTACCAAGACAACTGGCTGCTCGCTCTTCCCCTTCAGAATATTCTGGACCCGATACGAGACATCCCGTACCCTGGCACCTGGGAGGCAACACATCATGCGGGTATCTCTATCAGGCTCACAGAATCTCCTGTTCGTTCCCCTGACTATGGAATCCCCTATGACTACCTCTCTGTAGTTCCGATAACTACAAATTAACCTTTAAATGTTTCCTTTGCATCTCTGATTTTCGGATTTTCTCCCCATTTAGAAAATAGTCAACACATTCTTTCTGCTTCCCAAGTGCATGATGATACATTGTCCAACATAATATTTTATTTTCCACTTTCATGCTCATTCCGCAAGTCTGTCTAAGTCCTTCGGCATCCTATCTGTTTCAACGCTGACTGCCGCTCCATCATCCATCTTATCAACTTCAAACTTGGCAAAAAAGCCATCTATTCCGTCATCTAAATTACTGATACACAGCATTAAAAGAAGCGTGCCCGGCACCAAACCCTGCAGAACACTGCTAGTTACTGGCAACCAACCATAAGAGGATCCTTTCATTCCCACTCACAGCCTCCTACCAATTCACCAATGCACTAACCGCGCCAGTAACTCCTAATTTGGTAAGCAGCCTCAGTTGTGACATCGTGTCAAAGGCCTTCAGAAAGTCGAAACATACAGCATCCTCTGCATCCACTGTTTATATCTTATGTATCCTCAAAAATCTCCAACAGGTAAGATTTTCCCTTGGGGAAACCATGCTGACTTTGCCCTATCTGGTCCTGTGTCGCCAAATAAATTCCTTTACTCCATTGAAGTACTGCTACATCACCCTCCATTTTCTCCCTATCAAATTTCAATTTGAATTCAGCCATATTGTGATTACTGCCTCCAGTTTATTACATAACCCAGTCCAGTATAGCTGATCACCAAGTAGGCTCAATGAAAAAGTGTTCTACAGAGCCATCTCCCAGGCATACAACAAACTCACTCCCTTGAGATCCATTTCCAACCTGATTTTCCCAATCGAACTGCATGTTCAAATCACCCATGACAATCATAAAATTGCCCTTTTGACATGCCTTTTTTATTTCCTGTTGTAATCTGTGGTCCACAACCCAGCTACTCTTAGGGCGCCGATGTATATCTGCCATCAGAGTTATTTTACCCTTGCAGTTGCTTAACTCAGCCCAGAAGAATTCAAAATCTTCCGATTCTATGTCACATCTTTCTACTGATTTGATGCCAGTCTTTGCCAGCAGAGCCGTGCCACCCCCTCCGCCTTCCTTCCTATCCCTCTAATGCAATGTGCAGCCTTAGATATTTAGCTCCCAACTGCAATCTTCCTTCAGCCAGGGCTTGTAATGTGCACAATATCGTACCTGATCATTTCTAACCGTGCAACAGGATCATCTACCTTATTTCTTTTACTCCGTGGTTTGAGATATAGCATATTGCGGAATGTATTTGCTCCTATTTTTTGATTCTGCATTTCTAACGCACCTATAATCAGCCCGCTGGCTGCAATTATGTCCAATCATTTGCCTACCATTCCTGACTGCACGCTATTTTTGTTTGGTTTTTATTTTTTGCCACCGTCCTATCCTGAGTTTTTAAAGTCAACATCAATCCAATACTTAAGATATATCAATGCCATCTGACCAGGAGAGAGGTTATCTTTGCGAAACTTTCTGGAGGAAATTACTTCAGCAATGTGGACTAAGCTGAGGTCTACCGACAGATGGAGATGGAAGAAGAGTCCAAAGTATTTCTCAGTATAAATACTCACAAACAGCCTTATCGCTGTAATAGGCTTATTTGGCAGTAAAATCTACACCTGCTCTCAGGCAGAACACTATGGGCCAGGTATTGCAAGGCTCCCAGGGAGTTACAGACATCATGGTTACCAGTAAATATGACAATGAACATCTCCAAAGTCCATGAAACCGTTGAAAGGATTAAAAGATTTGGGGCTCTGAGCACGACACATATTCTGTACACTTCTGCCAACTACCTGTCATTTAGATCATTCATTTAGAATTTAAGCGTATATGAAGTCACTATGGAAGAGAAATATCAATGGTTTACATTGTAATGGGCATTGAGGGAATAATGAATTGTTTTTAAATGAGAACTCGAAATCTATAAGCATTTATCTGTAATTAACGTACTCTGTGTGACTGAAATGCGCCCTGCAGCCGAGATACAAAAATAACTGTATTTGTACTTCCTTGTTCTGAGAATTTTCATGTTTCTGCGTTTGCGCCAGCTTGCCTGATATACCTTCGAGAACTAACACTTAGGTAAAATGTGTAGCTGCTCAACGACATTTTTTTTGCTACTTCGCTATTCGGTAGCGTTGCTGGAGTTCCGCTAAAAATACTGAGAAACTGATTGCTAAGCTTTGCCTTGAAGTCGTCATGCAGAACGCAGTGTACTACTTATACATGGTCTTCCAAAATGTTAGACATTGTTCTCCGTAAATGCTAGACAAAGGTTCAAATAAAGAATTATCTGGTCATACAATGTCGCGAGGCACGTGACCATAGTGTTGTAAAAATCCACCTCAGTGTCTCTTCTCACGTACCATTCATGTATAAATATGACCGAGATTTCTTGTATGACAGAGTTCCAAGACCCCGCTTTCAGGGGTTCGGGCTCGCTTTGATATCATGTATCAATAAAGATTATCGGAAGCAGCTTCTTCGAGTCCGAGTATGCTGTTTCCGCGACAAATTGGCGATGAGGATGTGATCATCTTTAGTATCCAAACACGTTCCAAGTCAGGAGGGAATTGCTGGACGGGTACTATTTTAGCCGGATCTCTGAAAAAAGGACCCGAGCGGAAAGAGGGGAGCTTCCAAGGGGACTGAAATTGTAAAAGGAAGAGTACCGTTCAGAAGATGAAGGAACGGAGAAGTTGCTGAGGAAACTCTAAACCGGTGAGCGCTGCAGAGAAGCTCTCGGGGAAATAAGCGGGCGCGCGGCGTAACTCTTCTTTTTCAGACGATGGGAACTGTCTGCAGTCGGGCGTCTGCTACTGCTCCTGCAGACCCGCCCCAACGAGCAAGATCGCGTTGGGCCTTGAACGTAAGTAGGAAAACCGTGAAACGGATGAAAACTGTGAAGAAAGCTCGGCAGAATGGAGGAGATCCCTTGATACCCCCGGAGTCACGAGCAGACACGGTAATTCGGGAAACAGGTGACGACCGATACGCTGTAACTTTTAGCAAAGATCTGTACGGCTGGTCGCAGGGAGACTGGCCGTACGGAGGGAGTTTTAAAATTGATTTGCAACAGACCTGTTGGGACGAGGTAGCGAATGGAAATGGGAACCCTAAGTGTGATTTTGAGAATATGATGGGATGTTTTGGGAAATGGATGCGGGTGGCAATGAGACACCAGCCCCATAAACAAAAGAGAAAGAAAGAAAAAGAGGAGGAGCACCCTGTCACGAAGAGTCTCGATGAAAAGCAAGGCCCGGCACCACCAACCGCTCCGCCACCCGACCCACCCAGACACCCCCCCCCCCCCCCCAACGATGCGGGCACACGTACCATTATACTCCCGGATACCGCAAATGGTATCTCTCGAAAGGAGAGATTCTGGTCCTAATATTCTACCAAATGGACTGATAAACGAGATAATAGAGATGGTAGCAGCCTGGGTCAGCAGAGTAACCGCACTCGGGAACAATCGGCACATCAGCTCCTGCTGAAGGAGCTGATGAACCCGCACAAAGGGCAGGCGGAGGGGAAGGCAGGGAGGTATAACTGGAGGAAGGGGTACAAACCAGACACATGTCTCAACGAATGGCCATTCACTCCTCCACCTCTCCGACAGTTCAGCCTCCAACAATAATGATAGGAGAAACAGTAATATTAAAGCCATGGACGCCTGCAGAGGCCTGAGCTTTTGTAGCTGAGCTCCCGAAACGAATAAAAAGACCAACAGCGTTCCTCAGTTGGTTGGAACAAATGTGCGAAATTTATAAGCCTCTCCCGGTAGATTTGCGGACTCCTTTTCAAACGTGCCTATGAATGCTCCTGGGCAGCTTCGAAAGATACATTCCAGATTCCGCCCGGGAAGAATGCAGATTAGCGGAAAGATGATGAGAAAACACCACAGGGTAACGAATCCCTGTGTTCTTGGCTGTCCAGTAGAGGGAAGGACGCCATATTGTGGGCAGCACAACGGCATAGGGACTTAGGAGAAGTGACTAGATGCTTTCAGAAGAAGATTGAAGGAGCCCCTGATTTTATATGCCTGAGTTCTCTTAGAGGAAAATGGGCCATTGGCCATCTAGACTCTGCAAAATTTAATGTTGCCCCAACAAGGCAGATTTTTAAAATGCGAGATTTGAACTGGCAGGCTATGCCTTGGTCAAAACTAGTCACTACTTTGATAAACATGGTAAGGGAGGGAACCTTCGTCGCACCAGGGATGGCCTTCAAACGCATTAGACAAAATTTTACCTACAGGAACAGGGTAGGGGAAAAGAAAAACGGAGAACATAGAAAAAGAGAGTTGAAAGATCCCAGGATATGTGCCGAAGATGTGGGGAAAATGGGCATTGGGCCAAAGAGTGCCGAATTCGTGCAAAGCAGGGTCGAAGTACTTCCTATAAAGAACCCACAGAATGGACTGGACAAAACGAGAGAAGGGTGACCTCCTTCTCTTATAGCAACCCTTTCCCACTGGAATATGGGTCCCAGGGGAGGTGGTGGTATAGGGAACGGTCATATCACTTTCCCAAGACTCCGAAACGCAACCCATGGTAAATCTTAGAATAGGAGACACTCACTTGGTGGACACTGGCGCTACCCTGTCCTCTGTACCCCCACCCTGGGATTACCCCTGAGCCAGAACAGGTTAGGAACCGTAGTGGTAGCCGGAATCCCACTGTCAGAACTCTTATCGAAGAAGTTCCCCTTGTCCCTGGGAGACACTTGTATACAAGAAACTTTGATAGTCTCCAATACTACTCCCTTGCCGCTGTTGGGATGCCAAGCTCTGTGTAAGGTAGGAACTACTATTTACCGCTCTCCTCAGGGCATGTACATGGAAGTACCCTCGCCCCGGACGCATCAGTTAACGTCCCTGTTTCTCAACCACGAGGCCAAACTCGACCTGGTATTGTAATGCTGGCAACTCGAGGGCAACCCCGACACAGTTAGGATGTACCGGCTGCGGCCAGAACTTGAGGGGCTGGCGCCGACGGCTCGCACTGAAGCTTTGTGGGGCTTGTTGCAAGTGGTCCGATACTACTCCCGTTTACACTGCACCGCCTGGTAGACAACGACAGATGATCCAGAATACCGAGAAAAGGCGTACACCCACGAAGGGCTTAAAGCTGAGATACACCCAGACCCTTATCTATATTTTGAGAAGGAAGGGCTGGGTATCCCGTTACGCCTGACCGCAGAGTAGCAACCCCTGTCCCACCTGGGACCTGCGTCAATACCTCACCTACCCCTTGCTGTACGGCCTCCCTATCAGGAGAAACAGATAGGCCCAATGATGAAACGGTTGCAATCAGCCCCTATTATCGAGTGCATTGGGGACTTTGAATGGAACGGGCCTGAGGAGGGAAGAATACACCTTCCAGGAACATCCCGCCAGTTGGAGGACCCCCTAACCGAATTTCAACGACAACAACTGCCCGAGCCGCCAGGCCATAGGAGCCCTTCAGCATTGGAAAGGGTAAATGCAGACTTGTGGGCCCTCCACAAGACACACGTGGGTCGAGTGGTCACTGCGAGAGACCTCTGTGTCAAGCTAAAAATGAATGCTGTATTACCATGTGTTAGGCAGTATCGACTAGCAGCTAAGGCAGAAGAAGGCATAGCCCCGGTCAGGGACTCTCTGCTCCAACAGGGGGTTCTCAAGCCTACCGTCAGCCCCTGTACAGACCAGTACTGCCTATACCTAAAGTTGGACGGCCCAATGAGCATTGCAATTCCCATAGCACCGGTGGTACCTGACGTCAGTATGATTGTTTCATCCATTCCCTCTGATGCTACTGTCTACACTGTGGTCGACCTGTGCTCCGCGTTTTTTTTCTATTCCTCTCCATCCGGATAGCCAGTATTTGTTTGCCTTCACATACAAAGGGCATCAGTATACCTGGACCCGATGCCCCAGGGGTATACCGAAATTCCGGCCGTGTACGCTGCTGCAGTTGAACATGACTGAGACAAGTGTCATCTGGGAGAAAGTTCTATATTAATACAATACGCCGACGATCTGTTGGTGGCGTCAGCTACACTGGAAGAGTGTGTAAAAGACTCAGTGACCCTACTCCAGTTCCTAGCTGCCCGAAGTCATTGGTGGCTAAATCCAAGCTGCAATTTTGTCAGCCACAAGTGCAGTACCTCGGGTGTTCATTGAAGGCTGGGAATCGAGAGATCGTAGCGGACCGAATACAGACCATTTTACAGACACCGACGCCAAAAACGAAAAAATTCGGGTCGACGGTCAGCTAACAACAGGCAGAGTCCAGCGGGACTGAGGATGTAGTGGTTGACCGGAGTGGTGTTCATAGGAGCGTTGATTCAGGTGGTGGGAGGGAGCAACACTAACACCTTATTGTTCCTCTGCCATCCGTATGCTGATAGGTAAAGCAGGGAGCATGCTGCGTATGGGCCGAAATTCCCCAGCTGGTAAAACGATGATCCGTATGTCGGTGGTCCCTCTTAACCTAAGTGAAGTGACATCAGTAGTTTTGTTTAGTGGGGGCAGGAATGGTTGCAGTGTCAATGGTTCTGAGATCTGGCCAGGATGGCCTTCTGGCTTTGCAGGATGGTACTATCGGCCTTCTTCCCGCAACCCGTCCAACCTATGGTCAGGAGTTAGTGTAACTCCACCGCAGCGGAACAGTAAAAAAAAAACTTCTGTTACTGCAATAACAATTAGAGCTGCCCTTACCAAGTAGGGGATTTCTCCTGCTCAAAAATAAGACTGCCTCTGATGACACTCTACCCCGTCCCCTTAATGGCAGTTACCCGAAATGATGGAAGACACAGCCGGCAAGGAGCATCTGCTGAGGTGAAGAGGTGTACCCAGGGAAGAAAATACCATTCTGCGATGCATATAAATTCCCTTATGAGGAGGAGGAGGAAATACCACAGTAAAGAGTGTTAATCTCGAAGATTAACAAGGAGGGAACTATGGAAGAAAAATATCAAAGCTTTACATTGTAATGGACATTGAGGGAATAATGAATTGTTTTTAAATGTTAAATCGAAGTCTATAATCATTTATCTGTAATTAATGTACTCTGTGTGACTGAACTGTGCCTTGTAACAGAGATATAAGAAATCTCTATCTGTAGTTCTTTGTTCTGAGAAGTTTTATCCGTCTGCGTTTGAGCCAGCTTGCCTGATATATATTTGAGAACCAAAACTTATGTAAAATGTGTAGCTGCTGGAGGAGTTTTTTTTTTTTTTGCTTCTTCGCTATTCGGTAGCGTTGCTGGAGTTCCAGCAAAGTACTAAGAAACTGATTGCGAAGATTTGCCTTGAAGTCGTCATGCAGGATGCAGTGGACTAATTATACATTGTTCTCTAAAATGATAGACATTGTTTTCTGTATATTTAAATGCTAGACAAAGGTTTAAATAAGGAACTATCTGGTCATAAATTGTCCTGAAGCACGTGACATTTACTTCTGTAAAAATCCACTTGTATCTCTTGTCACGTACCATTCATGCATAAGTATGGCTGAGTTTTCTTGTTTGACAGAGTCCTAAGACGCTGATTTTCGAACTTGGGCTCTCCATGATATCATGTGTCAATAAAGATTTTCCGAAGCGGCTCCCTTCGGGTCTGTGTACTCTTTTTCCGCGACAGTCACGAATCACTCTAGCACTCATCATGTCTACTGGCAATGTTGGAACACAAGTGTGGAGGAGATACAGACTCCCAATGAAGAGATGGTGACCAGAGTTCGTTTATAAAATTCCAACAGAACATTCATCGCTTGGTGGATTGCCACCGTGAGACGTAGCATTCCCAAAACTGGGATCGCGCGATCACGTCTAATTGGAAGACTGCTAACATAAGTAACATGGAATCTCCGAGCCTATCAAAATAAAATGAGCAAGTCTAAACAGAAAGCACCGGGACCGCATCCCAAAGAGCGAGTCACTCGAGAAAAAAAAAGTAGGAAGAAATGTCAATCATTGACGTCTCGTTAAAGTTAACGAATTCGGGTGCGCCAATACTCTCAGAGCTCAACACGCTCCTGGACTCCGCAAAGTCAGCGGCATTACGACCCGAGTAGGCGGTCACTCCCGACGGATGTACTGTATACGTGCGGCTGCTCTCCTCTTACGCAGATGAAAAGACGTTTTCCATCTTCTGAGATTAATGTGATTATTGGAGTGTATTTTGTATTGGTTTCCTTCAGGTTTTCGGTATTTCTTTCTTGTGGCCGATTGCCGGGGGGCTGAGCTGGTAATTGTTGCATGTAGAAGGCGATGTTGGGGAATTTGGAGTCACTGTCCCTGTTCCTTTCAGAAAGTAAGGGGTCGAAAACCTAATCTGTACGGAGTCTTTGATTGTTATTGTGGCCGATTCTTTTTTTAATGCCCGCAAGGGGGAATATTGGGGTCCTCGAGTTATTTTTCTATTTTTTCCGTGCCGAATACTCTGGGGGAGTCGATGTGTTTTCTTTCATCAACATCTACGGTCTTTCTTTATTTAATCGCTATCCGTAGTAAACAAATATCATCATTTAATCACACATGCAGCGAAAATAAGAGAGATGACAGTGATATGATTAAATTATACTGAGTCAACACCCTCCACTATGTCAACAATTCACAATTTCACCCAGGGGGCGACCCTGCTGCTTGTCCTGGGGTTAAGAACTGGGGAAGAAGGCGGGACCACGAACATCAGAAGCACCACCCACCCACCCGACTCAACTTTTTAAAGTAGTTGGCTTCTTAATGCAGTCTGTCCTTCTCTCCTCAGTGACAGGTCCCAACAGCACCACTCCGCTCATTGGTATCTCCCGTCACAGCGCTCTCCCACTCGCTCAGCTCCCACTCAGTGGTCGCGCCCGCGCGTATGAACAAAACATGCCGACGAGATAGAAGTCCATTGCCAATATAGACAACCGGCTTCCACTTGTATCCTTTGGTGGATAAACATCAACCGGGTGCTTTAGCACAACGGACGAGCTATGCGGTCGGGTGTAGTGAATGCCGATTCACCGCTCGGAAAACAGACGACAGACACGAACACCGCGGGGCCGCGCCGACTTTCCTGAACTGAAAATGCGCAGTGGGTGGGGGCTTCTGGGGAATGTACTCTAGATGTTATTGCTTACAGGGCATGCGCTGCGTTGCGGAGCATCCTGAGGAATATAGTAGATTCGGAATACTTCAACTGCGTATGCTCTATAGCTCATGAGCTCTTTGGGAGTCCTGCACCCTCCTGGAAGTTCTTGTTTCACAATCTTATAAGGTCTCAATGATTTCTGCACGTTAGACTAGAAATTGCCAGTACAACTTCAAAAGTTAATTTCATTTATCTATGAGATCCAATAAGGCCGGTAAATTTTCCCCATTCCCAACAGCCTCCAGAAAGATGGGGGTGAACTGCGCCCTTGAATCGCCACAGTCTGTTGAAAGGGACTGCTGGGGCCGAGGATGCAGGGTTCAGAGCCGTTGACGGTGATGGATTTCATTTAACTTGCCCGTGATCGAATGGCAGAGCAGACTTGATCGGCCGGCTGGTCTCATTCTCTTGCCTTAAGGTCTTATGAAGTTGGGACAGCGGATGGCTCTTAGGTGGTTCGCACTGTTCGCTGCCGCCCCGCCCCCTGCGGGAAAAGCAGCAGGGTTGAGTGGGGGTGTTACCGGAATTGTCCGGGCGAGCAAACGATCTGAATTGTGCGGACATACATTGTCCGCCAGTGTTGGAGATTGGTGTCTGACGTCAGGAGTGGCAGGTGAGGGTCTTCTTGTCACACGAGTCAAGCTTGTTAGCCCTGAGCTGTACCCCAAACCTAGAAGACGAGTCGATCACTCTTAGTTTGGGGTCTATCCTTTGACTTGCTTGGCATGGGTGACCCTAACGAGAGCGAAAACATAAATCTCTGACTCCAGCCGTCAAAGCTCGCTGGGCCAGTGAGGCAAGCAAGCCGCCAAACTCAACGACTGTCTTCTTGTGGTCCTGTTGGCCGGCGGTGTGGTAAAGAGAAATGGCTCGGAGAGGGGGCAAGCCCATATCCATTGGATCAGTGAATGTGAGGGGTCGACTAAGGTACTAAGAATCACAAAGGGACGGCCCAGTGATGGGCACTGCAACAACGACTCCCAAGATCAGACACAGAGTGAAGCCCGTTCTACATTCTCTCATCCTGTACTTCCGGGGTCAGACACAGAATGAAGGGCTCTCCTAATCGTTCCATAACACATTCCCCGAGTCAGACACAGAGTGCAGCACCCTCCCCACTGTCCCATCACACTCTCCCGGGGTCAGGCAGAGCGTGAAGTTCCCTCCACAGCGTCCAATCGCACACTCTATGGATCAGACACAAAGTGAAGCTCCCTTTACGCCGTCCCATCACCCACTACCAGCGTCAGACACAGTGAGTTCCAGTGAGGAAGAAATCACTGATAGTCTCCATGTACTGTCTGTGAAACTCTTGTTCACATATGGTTCGGATTTCTGCAGCATTCATGGACTCACGGTCTCAGACTATATTTTTTTGTCTGAGTGTATTTACTGATATCTTATATGCACGTGCAAACATTTATATTGTTTTGTTATGTGTTGCTGTTGGTATTTTTTGTTTACCTTGGCCCCGGAGTAACGCTGTTGCGTTCGGCTATAATCATGTATGCTTGATTAACAATTAAATGAAACTATGAAATGTGGATGCAAAGGCTCATGGCGTCGTAGTTAAACATTGGGGAACGTAATTCCAAAGCATGGTCACACTGGAGACAACATCTCAGAGATTCCCTTCGAGGCACTTCGGCCGAGCGACAGTGGTGGGGACAGATATGGAACTTTTTCAACGAGAGTATCTTCCCCCTTTGCATCAGGGACCGAGAGAGGAGGCTATCGCTCAGTGCGTTCAGAACACAACATGTTGAAGAATGAAACACGGGAACTGGTCCTACAGCACACCATTTCTGTGATAACCCGACCCCAAACTACATTAATCTCTTCAAACTTAGTGCATATCTCTTCATTCCATTCAATTTTAAACACCATAGACTATTAGACATAGAAGCAGAATAAGGCCATTCAGCTCATCGAGTCTGATTTATCATCCACCTCAGCAACATTCTCTGGTCTTCTATCCATATACTAGGACACGTTTTCTCAATAGAGAGATCGGCAACCTCCAGGGTAGCGGGGTGGAGATAAATATCTACCAGAAGAGGTGGAAGACGCTCCTTCCCTCCGGTAGCCTGCAGGTCACCATTAGGCACGTTGTAACACCTGCTTTGTTCTCCCGATCAGTGTCACAGGGAACCGCGAGGGCAGTTGGTATGTGTAGCGGGTGTATATCACAGATTCTGACTGAGCAACCTGTGATGCCAGGCAGACAATCTCAGAAGGACATTGATAATGGCTGGGTTAAACCATCTTGTAAAGATACTGGCCAGTAGAAGGCACACGAAAACGGCGGCGACTTTCCGGAAGAGAAAATGCGCTTTTGGTGGAAGAACACACACAAAATGCCGGTGGAACGCAGCAGGCCAGGCAGCATCAGAGGAAGAAATACAATCAACGTTTCGGGCCGAGACCTTTCGTCAGGACGAACTGAAAGAAGAGTGAGTAAGAAATTTGAAGTGGTTGTCCTGCTGGATGTAGTCTACAATGCTGTTGCTTACAGGGTGTGCGCTCCGTTGTGAAGGATGTCGGGAAATGTATTAAATGAGGAATAATTCAACCGCGCATGCTCTATAGCAAATGGGGTTAATTTCAGAAATTAATCACGTGGCCTCCTTCTAACTTAACTTCTCAACAATGAAAGGAAATGCTTTGTTATTCACTGCTCTCTGAGTAAAATATTATCTCATGATGTCAACACCTCAACTTCCTAATATTGAGCTTCCTGGAACTACAAACCCAGAGTGTCTCTACCGATGTGGAGTAACTCATCTCTTCTGTTCATTGGGAATTAAGACCGCACCTTTGCTAAATTAGCATCCAAATTCCGCACAAGAAACAACTCCTCAAAATAACTCGATCACCCAATGAATTCGACCGTCCATCACTGTTCAGGTCCTGTGCAAGGCTACTCCCATGCGCCCAAGGGAATTTAACGTCTGAGTGCAAGTATCCAAACCTGCGGAGGACCGCGACGGAGCCGGAGATTTCAGGCAAAGGTGAGATGAATTTCCACGGGATTCAGATAACAGATACTGAGATAGTGTAGACAGTCAGAATCGCTTTCCCATTGTGGGAGTAACATTCAGAGGAAAGCTTATATTTATCATGAGGTCATGAGGACATGATTATTTTGGTATCAGAGAGTGTAATGTCCTGGTTCATATTTTTACCGTTATTTTGTAAGTATTTCATTTTAGTCTTCAGCCTCCAAGTTCACGAAACCAAATCCTTAACTATCGACTCCAATATCTTCCCAACCACTGCGGTCAGACTAATTGGCCTACAATATTCTTTCTTCTTCCTCTCTCCATTTTTGAGGAGTCTAATGACGTTTGCAATTTTACAGTCTTCGGACCTATTCCAAAAACCAGTGATCCTTGAAAGATCATTACGATTGCCTTTGCAATCTCTTCAGCTACCTCTTTCTGAGCACTGGGGTGTACACCATCAGGTCTATGTGACTCATCCACGTTCAGACCTATCAGTTTGCCAAGGATCTTTACCCCAGTAATGTTAACTTCACACACTTTATGATCCACGATACACGAACGGTATGTTGCTTCCGTGCTGCCAGGATAAAGAATGTCTCTGAAACGATCCAAGGACATTCCCAAAGACGACAGGGGACAGCCAAAAGTATTACTTCCTATTGGCACGAATAAAATAGGGAGACAAAGTGACGAGGTCCTGAAGAGACATTTTAGGGAATTCGGTAGAAACTAAGAAACAAGACTTTCAGGGTGCTAATCGCTGAATTGCTAACTGTGTCATGCGCCAGTCATTGTAGGAATAGGAAGAATTGGCAGATGATGACGTAATTGATGAACTAGTGCAGAGGGCACGCAGGAACTTAGATTCATCGGACATTGGGATCTCTTCTGGTGAAGGTATGACTTGTACAAAAGGGACTGATTACACCTGAACCCGAGATGGTCCAATATCCTTTCGTGGCTGAAAGAGGATTTTTCAGTAGCTAGCAGCTTAATGTCCAAGGTTTTACAGTGTAGCGCAAGGACAGGCAGGACGGCAGAAGTTGTGGCGTTGGTGTGATGCTGAAAAAAATGAATTGAAATCATTAGTAAGAGGTGACAATGGAAAGAAGGTTATTGAATCTTTGTGGATTCACTGTGAGAATTCGGATACAATCCCGAAAATAATTTGGCTTATTGAGATTTTTCTATCGAGTATCATTTTTCTAATTATTTTTAAACGCTCTACGATTGATATGGCTTTTAAAGAACAGGATGTATTAAGTATTAAATGCTTTCAGGACTTGTTTGTAGAGGGAAGTATCTTATCGTTTGAACAACTCTCAACGAAATACAGTTTACCTAAAACTCATTTTTTTCTTTGATACCTACAAATAAGAGATTTTTGACGGTGTCAAATAAGAATATTTCCCAAAAGCCCTGAGAAGAACCTACTGGATGCATTTTTTAATTTGATTTTTTTTAATAATGGATCTATATCTACTGTCTAAAATATGCTGTAGAGAATGAGAATTGTTCCTTCAGATACAATAAAAAAATACCTTGGGAACAAGATTTACAGATTTCAATTTCTGAGTAAACTTGGAATCAAATTTATAAATTGGTTAACACTTCATCGTTATGTGCCCACCACTCTGTCCTACAATTTAAAGTGGTACATTGCGCCCATATGACCAAGGATAAATTGCCTCGCTTTTATTTAGGTGTATCTCCGTTTTGTGATCAATGTAATAATGGAGAAGCTTCACTCATTTACATGTTTTGGACATGTCCGAGTCTTGAAAAATATTGGAAAGAAGTACTTCAAACCTTCTTGATACTTTTCAAAATATACTTTAAAGCTAATCCTTTGACACTTTTATTTGGTATTGTTGGAGGAAACGATATCATTTTGGAGTCATCTGACTTGCATATTTGGCCTTTATTTATCCTATGGCCAGAAGGACAATCTTGCTCAAATGGAAAGCTGTGTCCCCACCCATTCACTCTCAATCGTCTCGTGATGTCATGTCATGTATAAATGTAGAGAACATTCGATGTTTAATCTCTGAATCCAGCAAAGACTTTCAAACATTGTAGGTAACTTGTGTGAATGATTTTCTAAACATTTGATTTGCTGTTAAACCACAGATGATGACTGAAACTTTTTTTCATTTTTTTCTTTACTAATCATCTTCGGTCTTGGTAGTGAGTAACATTTTTAATATAACAAAATTACTATATTTCAATCTTACGTATTAATTAATCAGTATGAATATAGCGTAAGGAGTCATTATGTGCAATATATTTTTTCCTGTACACTGTATTCTTATATGCAAAATTAAAATAAAAATATTGGAAAGGAGTCGTTGTGGAGAGAATCTTCCTGTTAGGTTGAAAGGAGGTTTAAAAGTTTGAGGGAGCCATGGTTTTCAAGGGATATTGCAAGCTTGGTTTTGAAAAAGATAGGGATCTACAATAAATATATGCAGCTTGGAGTTAATGAGGTGCTCGAGAAATATAAAGAACGTAAAAAAGAATCTTAAGAAAGAAATTGGAAGTGCTAAAATAAGATAGGAGGCTACTTTAGCAAGTAGATAAAAATAAATCCAAAGGGTTTCTACAGTTGTACTAATAGTAAATGGATAGTGAGGGATAAAATTGGTCCCTCAGAGAATCAGAGTGGACGGCTATATGGGGAGCCAAAAGAAAGGGGGAGATTTTGAACAATTTCTTTTCTTCGGTATTCACTAAGGAGAAGGATTTTGAATTGTGTAAGGTAAAGGAAACCAGACGGGTATTTATGGAAAGTACGACGATTAAAGTAAAGCAAGTATTAGCGCTGTTGAGGAATCTAAAAGTGTATAAGTTTCTGGGTCCGGACAAGATATTCACTAGGACCTTGAGGGAAGTTAGTGTGGAAATCGCAGGGGCTCTGACAGAAATATTTCAAATATCATTAGAAACGGGGTTGGATGTTGCCAGAGGATTGCCATATTGCTCATGTTGTTCCATTGTTTAAAACGGGTTCTAAGACTATATCTAGCAATTATCGGCTTGTGAGTTTGACGTAAGTGGTGGGTAAATTGATGGAAAGTATTCTTAGAGAAGCTATATACAATTATCTGGATAGACAGGGCTGATTAGAGACAGTCATCCTGGATTTGTGCGTGGAAGGTCATGTTTGACAAATCTTATAGAATGTTTGATTAGGTTACTCGGAAAGTTGACGAGGGTAAGGCGTTGGATGTTGTCTGTATGGATTTCATAAAGCCTTAGACAAAATTCCACACGGAAGGTTAGTTAGGAAGGTTCAATCGTTAGGCATTAATTTCGTTGTAGTATAATGGATTCAGCAGTGGCTGAAAGATGGCAGATAGAGTTTAATGCTGAAAGATGAGAGGTGCTACATTTTGGTGGGACTAATCAAAATAGGACATACATGGTATATGGTAGGGCATTGAAGAATGCAGTAGAACAGAGGGATCTAGGAATAATGGTGCATAGTTCCCTGAAGGTGGAATCTCATGTGATAGGGTGGTGAAGAAAGCTTTTGGTATGCTGGCCTTCATTAATTAGAGCATTGAGTATAGTAGTTGGGATGTAATGTTGAAATTGTATAAGGCATTGGTGCGGCCAGATTTGGAGTATTGTGTACAGTTCTGGTCACCGAATTATCGGGAAGATGTCAATAAAATTGGGAGAGTACAGAGGAGATTTATTAAAACGTTACCTGTGTTTCATCTCCTAAGTTACAGATAAAGGTTTAACAAGTTAGGTCTTTGTTCTTTGGAGCAGAGAATGATGCGAAGGGACTTGAAAGAGGTATTTAAAATTATGAAGGGGATGGATAGAGTTGACGTGGATAGGCTTTTTCCATTTGAGAGTGGGAGAGATTCAAACAAGAGAACATGAGTTGAGAGTTAAAGGGAAAAAGTTTAGGGGTAACATGAGGGGTAACTTCTTTACTCAGAGAGTGGTAGCTGTGTGGAACGAGCATCCAGCAGAAATGGAGCAGGTTTGATGTTGTCGTGTAAAGTAAATTTGGATAGATATATGGACAGGAAAGGAATCGGGGGTTATGGCTGAGTGCAGGTCGGTGGAGCAAGGTGAGAGTAACAGATCGGCACGGACTAGAAGGGCCTAGATGGCCTGTTTCCGTGCTGTAATTGCTATATGGTTATATGGATAGAGCTAAAAAAAAAAACTGCAAGTGTAAGAAGTCCCTGTCTTAGTCGCTGAAGAACTGAGGGAAAAGTTTAAGGTAAAAGAACCCTAAGGGTAAAGTGATCATATTATGATTGAATTTATCCTGAAGAAATTGCTCTGAACACATATGTATCAGGTACGACTGCAGAATATAGGTAAGTAGAGTGACCGCAGAATATAGGTAATTAGAGTCATGAGAGAGGCGTTGGCCAGAATAGATAGGAAAAGAACACTTTGGACGTTGGTAGAACCGCAATGGCTGGAATTTCCGGAAGCAGCTCGGAAGGCGCAGAATATAAACATCCCAACAGAAGGAAGTATTCTCAAGGCACAATGAAACAATCGTGGGCAAGAAAAGAAGTTAACGCCAACAGAAATCCAAACGGTAACCAAAAATACAGCGAGATTTACTAGGAATTCAGAGGATTAGGTAGCTTTGAAAAACCAACAGAAGAAACCTAAAAAGTAATTGAAGATGGAATACGAAGGTAAACTGACCAATAAAATTAAAGAGGATACCAAATATTTCCTACGATAAGTAAAGTGTAAAAGAGAGACAAGAATGGATGTTGGGCCTCAGTAAATAAATGCTGTTGAGTTAGTAATGGGGGACACGGAATTGGTAGATGATCTGAATAAATATTTTTCATCTCTACTCACTGTGGAAGACACGAGCAGGATGGGTGTGAATTCACTATTCCTCGACAGCAAGTTCTGGGGTAAATCGAAGGACTGGGATAGATCAGTCATCTGGAACAGATGGAGTAATCACAAAAAGAAACTCTGCACTGTCCCATCATACAATGTCCGGCAGAAATAAATCCCGTGGCCTCTAATAAATGGAAGGTTTTATTCTTCATTCCTCTCTGAGTGAAGTATTATCTCATGATGACAACACGTGAAATTGTGCATATTGAGCTTCTTGTAACTTCAAACCCAGAGTGTTTGGACGGCTGTAAAAAGATGCTGGAGATGTACTAAAGGCGGACGCGCAAACGGCGGACCACCTGAATAGGTATTTTCCATCAGTGTTCACTGTGGAAGACACCAGCATGAAGTGTCGGAATTCACTATTCCTTGATAGAAAGTTCTGGGGAATCAAAAGGTCTGAAGGTAGATAAATCACCTGACCTTATGGGGTTAATTTCAGAAATTTACCACGTGATCGCTTTATCTACTTTACTTCTCAAAAACAAGAGGAAATGTTTTTTCCCTCTGTGCTTTCTGAGTAAAGCATTATCTCATGATTTCAACAACTCAACTTCTTTATATTGAGCTTCCTGGATCTTCAAACCCAGAGAGTCTCTACCGAGGTGGACGAACTCATCTTTTCGCTCATTCGGAACCAAGGCCCATCTTTACTAAATCAGCATCCAAATTCAGCACAAGACACAACTCCTCGATCTACCTCGAGCACTTAGGAAATCCCACCGTCCGTCTCTGTGCAAGTCCCGTTCAAGATTACTTTCGTGCGCTCAGGAGAACTTAACGTCTAAGTACAAGACTCCAAAACTGCTGAGGACCGGGAAGGAGCCGGAGGTTCCAGGGAAAGGTGAGATGCATTTCCACGGGTTTTATATTAATTCGGAAATGTGGTGGCTGATCAGGGATCATCAGCGTGGCGGCGTTGTGGAAGGAGGCCTGCCTTACTACTTTCGGGAGGTTTTTCAGGAGAGTATATTCTCTTAGGCAATGAAGGCAGGGAAGTGGGATTATCAATATGCAGTTCAGTGAGGAGAACTTCAGAGGTTAGAAAGCCTGGGCTTGTTTTCCATGCGGCGGAAAGCAGCTTACGGATGGCCTAACAAAGGAAATTAAGATACTAGCTATAGAGATGGTGCAGACAGGTAGAATCGCTTTTCCATTGTAGGAGCAACATTGAGGGTAAGGCTTATATTTATCTCGAGCGGAGACTTAACCGAATATAAAGGCTAGGCTATTTTAAAGTTAATTTTAACTTTTAGTTAGATTTGGAGATAAAGTACGGTAATCAGCCCTTCCGACCCGACGAGACCGTGCCGCCCAATTACTGTCATGTGATCAATTAACCTACTGGCGTCTCGAGTTTCTGGGGTTGACAGGTTTGTCATATGAGGCACTCACTTCTACTCACTGAAATTCAGAAGAATTGGTGGGCGGGGGGGAAGTCTTCATAGAAAGCTGTTCAATGTGAAAAGGCCTCGAAAGAGTGGATGTAGAATAGATGTTTCCTATGGGAAGTAGGCTAAGACTAGACGACACAGCCGCAGAATGCAGGGCCGTTCTTTTAACAGGGAGCTTATGAGCACTTTGGAAAGCCATTCTACAGTACTCTGCAAAGTGTCTTAGGCACATACTGTATTTAGAGACACACGTGGAGCAGCCCTTTCTGCCATCTAGCCCGCACCGCCAGCAGCCAACCTATTTAATCGCAGCCTTTTCGCAGGATATTTTACAATGATCAAATAACCTCATAACTAGTACGTCTGTTGAACGTGGAGAAACCGGAGTACCCGGAGCAAACTCACACGGTCTCGGGAACTTGTATCAGTGGTTGTAGCAACCTGATCACCCTAATCCAGTAGAATATTCTCCTGGCTGCAGAGGATGATACAGGATCAAAATAACGGCTGTGTTCGGGTGGATACCCTTCATAGGGAACGCCTCCGTGGCACTTTGTTTCACGTGGGGAGGATAAAACACGGGCAGCCACCACACGGTATTTGACAGTTCTGGGCGGCCGGGGTCCAGCGGCAAGTAATGAAAGAAGATTGTGGTCTCTGCGCTGCAGCAGACTTACTCCACCTTCACTGCCATATTACGTGTCCTGTTTCCGTTCCGTGTGGCTATCTTCCTTCTTCGTTCTCTCCTTCTCTCCTCAATACCTCTTCGCTCAATTATTCAACCCTCTAACTTCCACAATTTTTCCACCACCAGATCAGACATATCGCTCTCTGAAGGAGTGTCCAATTCGACGTTCACTGGGAATCTCTCCCCCAACAATTTCGCGACCGGTAGATTCAGAATGGAGTGGGGAGCACCTTCCGTCATGACAACGGTCATCCTTATCCTTACCGTCCTACTGGGCGCCCCGGGAAACGGCGCAGTCATCTGGGTGACGGGCTTCAAGATGAAAAGTAACGTCTGGAATGTGTGCTTCCTGAACCTGGCTGTGGCTGACCTGATTTATTGCCTGTGTCTCCCCTTATACACTATTCTCCAGCTTGAACCCATTTATTTTTGGCTGGTTGTATTACCCACTATGTTCCTAGTCGCTTTTGCCAGCCTATATCTGTTATGCCTGATCAGCATCTACCGCTGCCTGGCTATTACACGGCCCATATGGTTCCAGCAACATCTGAGCCTCGCATGGGTTCGTGTGACCTGCTTCGTGGTCTGGGTCATAGCCATCGTCATCTTTATGCTTGTATTCTTCTCTGGGTATTTTTCCGTGTGTGCGCTAATTTGGATCACGTTCACCTTCGCCCTCCCGCCTCTTGTAATTATGATCATTTGCTACGCCTTCGTTGGCCGGAGGCTGCAAGGGGTCAGGCTCGCTGAGTCCAGGAAGCCCATACGCCTGATCGTGACCACGGTCGCCGCATTTATGATCTGCTGGCTCCCCAGCACTCTCTACGCCCTCATACCAAACGACTACATGCAGAGTCATTTTAACTGGTATATACTCACTGAGGCCCTGGCCTCATTCAACAGCGCCCTCAACCCTCTTATCTACGTCTTCGCCGGCAGCGACTTCCGTCAGGTCTTCAGGCGCTCCATGTTTGCCTCGCTCCTGCTGGCCTTCACCGAGCATGAGCCAAAGGGTGAGACCGAGACCCGCAATTCCACCTCAAATACGAATGTCTGATAGAATACCTCGTGGGCCCTCAGCCGACCAATATCTCCTGACTACAGACACAGTGGACAGTCGGCTGCAAATATGGTCAGCACTGGAGGCTTTCCTGTACGCTTCTTCCAATCTCTTAGAACATAGAGCGTAGAACAGTACAGCTCAGGGACAGGCCATTCGGCCTACTATTGTCGGATCAATTAAATTATTAAATTACTGGCCAATTAATCTAATCCCCTCTGAATACCCAATGTCGATATCCTTCCAATTAGCTCATTTCGCCGACATAAACATCCCTGAAAAGTCTCTGAGCTATCTGTCTTTACCATCATCCCAGTCAGCGTATACCAAGCACGCACCACTCTCTCTGTGTAAACTACTTGCCCCTCCCATCTCCCTTGTAATTACGCAGTCTCCTCTTAAATGCATGGCCTTTGGTGTTAGACATTTCAACCTTCGGTAAAATATACTGTTGCTCTGTGCCTTTCATAACCTACCAAAATTCCATCAGGTCTCCCCTCTCTTTTCGCTGGCCCAGTCTTCATTCGGATACAACAATCCATGGTCTCGTCCACTGTCGAGATGAGGCCACACTCAAGTTGGAGGAACAATAACTTATATTGCATTTGGGTACATCCAACTTGCTGACATGTACGTAGATTTCTCAAAATTCCAGTCATGCCCTCCCTCCTACACCGCTCCCCATCGCCTTTTTCCTCTCTCACATTGCCTGCACATCTCCTCCCTCTGTTGCTCCTTCCACCTTATCTTTCCTTCATGGGCTTCTTTCCACTCCCCTTCTCGAGCCCTATATTTCTTTCACCAATCAACTTTCCAGCTCTTTACTTTATCCCTTGCCCCGGTTTGACGTATTACCTTGCGTTTCACTCTCCCCCTCCCTATCTTTTAATTCTGCACCTCATCTTTTCCTCACGGTCCTGCTGAAGGAACTCAACCCGAAAGGTCGAATGCACATTTCTCCATAAATCTTCAGAAATTTCTGTTTGTTTCTCAGAATTCCACCATCTGCAGTTTCTCTGTTTGTAATCTGGCACATCCATTCCACATCAACTCTGTCTAGGCCTTTCAATATTCCAAATGATTTAATGACATCACATTCATCCTTCTGAATTCCAGAGATACAGACCCGGAGCTATCAAAGCTTCTTTCTATGATGACCTTTTCATTACCGGAATTATCTTTCTGAACCTCTCCTGAACCCGCTCCAACGCCAGCACTTCTTTTCTTAGATGAGGAGCGCAAACTGTTCACAATACTCAAGCGAGGACTCACCGGTGCTTTATAAAGCCTCAGCATCACATCCCTTCTCCTGTATTCCAGACCTCTTGAAATGAACACTACCATTACATTTGCCTTCTTCACCACCGATTCTACGTATCAGACCATAAGGCCATAAGACAAAGGAGCAGAAGTCTGCCATTCGGCCCATCGAGTCTCCTCAGCCATTTTATCATGAGCTGATCCATTCTCCCATTTAGTACCACTCCCCCGCCTTCTCACCATAATCTTTGATGCCCTGGCTACTCAGGTACCTATCAATCTGTGCCTTAAGTACACCTAATATCTTGACGTCCACTGCTGCCCGTGGCAACAAATTCCATAGCTTCACCACACTCTGGCTAAAAAATTTCTTCTCATTTCTGTTCTGAATGGGCGGCCTTCAATCCTTAAGTCATGCCCTCTCGTACTAGACTCCCCAATCATGGGAAACAGCTTTGCCATATTCGCTCTGTCGATGGCTTTCAACTTTCGAAATGTTTCTATGAGGTCTCCCCTCGTTCGTCTAAACTCCAAGGAATACAGTCCAAGAGCGTACAAACGTTCTTCATATGTTAACCCTCTCATTTCCTGAATCATTCTAGGGAATATTCTCTGTACCCTCTCCAACGTCAGCATGTCCTTTTCTTAAATAAGGAGACCAAAACTGCCCACAGTACTCCAAGTGAAGTCTCACCAGCGACTTATAAAGCCTCAACATCACATTCCTGCTCCAATACTCTATTCCTCTTGAAATGAATGCAAACATTGCATTTGCCTTCTTCACCACCGTCTCAACCTGGAGGTTAATCTTAAGGCTATCCTGTGTGAGGACTCCCAAGTCCCGTTGCATCTCAGAAGTTATAATTATTTCCCCATTTAAATAATAGTCTGCCCGTTCATTTTTTTTCTGCCAAATTGCATCACCAAACACTTTCCAACACTGTGTTTCATTTGTCACTTCTCTTTGTTTCCTCAGCACCACCGGCCCCTCCACCTACCTTCGTATCGTCAGCAAACTTAGCCACAAATCCATCTATTCCATAATCTCAATCGTTGATGTACCAATTAAAAAGAAGCGGCCCCAGCACGGACCCCTGTGGAACACTACTGGTAACCGGCAGCCACCAGAATAGGATCCCTTTATTCCCAGTCTCTGTTTCCTGCCAATCAGCCAACGCTCTTTCCACGTATTTAACTTTCTCATAATCCCATGGGCTCTGATCTTGTTAAGTAGCCTCATGTGTGGCACCATGTGAAAGGCCTTCTGAAAATCCAAATATACAACATCCACTGCATCTCCCTTGTCCAACCTACTTGTAATTTCTTGAAAAAATTGTCATATCTTTGTCAGGCAGGATTTTCCTTTAAGGAATCCATGCTGAGTTCTGCCGACCTTGTTATTTGTCTCCAGGTGCTCTGTAACGTCATCCTTGACAACTCGTTTCTGCATACCACGACACGGTTTATCCTACCCCACCCCATCCCCCATTCAATCCCTTCCTACCTATGATCGTGACACTTCTCACGCTCTTAAACTTTTCGATGATTTTAAGTTCCCTGACCCCACCTTTTTATTTTTCCCATGCATGTCCAGTCCCTATATACTTCTATTACCCATCGGGAAGGTCGTAAAGATCTCCGCTTCTTTTTGGATTCGACACCTAATCAGTTCCCCTCTGCCACCATTCTGCTCCTTATAGCGGAATTAGTTCTTACTCTTAATAAGTCTTCCTCCAAAGTAAAGGTGTAGCTATGGGCACCCGTATGGGTCCTAGCTATACCTGTCGTTTTGTTGGTTTTTGCAACAATCTATGTTCCAAACCTATTCTGGTATCTGTCCCCAACTTTCCCTTCGCTACATGGACGACTGCATTGGTGCTGCTTCCAGCACGCATGCTGAGCACGTTGACTTAATTAACTTTGCCTCCAACCTTCACCCTGACCTCAAGTTTACCTGGTCCATTTCCGACATCTACCGCCCCTTTTTAGATCTTTCTGTCTCTATCTATGTTGACAGCTTATCTATAGATGTCTACTAGAGGCCGACTCACTCTCACAGCTATCTGGACTATTCCTCTTCTCACCCTGTCTCTTGCAAAAATGCCATCTCCTCCTCGCAATTCCTCCGTCTCCGCCGCATGTGCTCTCAGGATGAGGCTTTTCATTCCAGGACGAGGGAGATGGCCTCCTTTATTAAAGAAAGGGGCTTCCCTTCCTCCACCATCAACTCTGCTCTCAAGCGCATCTTCCCCATTTCACGCACATCTGCTCTCACTCCATCCTTCCGTCACCCCACTAGGAATAGGGTTCCCCTGATCCTCACCTACCACCCCACCAGCCTCCAGGTCCAACATATTATTCTCCGTAACTTCGGCCACCTGCAACGGGATCCTACCACTAAGCACGTCTTTCCCTCCTCCCCCTCTCTGCTTTCCGCATGGATCGCTCCCTTCGCGACTCCCTTGTCCATTCGTCCCTCCATCCCTCCCCACTGATCTCCCTCCTGGCACTTCTCCTTGCAAGCGAAACAAGTGCTACACATGCATTTACACTTCCTCCCTTACCACCATTCAGGGCCCCAGACAGTCCTTCCAGGTGAGGCGACACTTCACCTTTGAGTCGGCTGGGGTGATATACTGCTTCCAGTGTTCCCGATGTGGCCTTCTGTATATTGGTGAGACCCAATGCAGACTGGGAGCTCGTTTTGCTGAACAGCAACGCTCTGTCCTCCAGAGAAAGCAGGATCTCCCAGTGGCCACACATTTTAATTCCACATCACATTCCCATTCTGATATGTGTATCCACGGCCTCCTCCACTGTAAAGATGAAGCCACACTCAGGTTGGAGGAACAAAACCTTATATTCCGTGTGGGTAGCCTCCAACCTGATGGCATGAACACTGACTTCTCTAACTTCCGCTAGTGCCCTACGTCCCCCTCGTACCCCATCCGTTATTTATTTATATACACACGTTCTTTCTCTCTCTCTCCTCTTTCTCCTTCTGTCTCTCTGACTGTACCCCTTGCCTATCCTCTGTGTTTTTCCTCCCTCCCCCTTTTCCTACTGCCTGGGCCTCCTGTCCCATGATCCTCTCATATCACTTTTGCCAATCACCTGTCCAGCTCTTAGCTCCAACCCTCTCTCTCCTGTCTTCTCCTATCATCTTGGATCTCCCCCTCCTCCTCCCACTTTCAAATCTCTGACTAGCTCTTCCTTCAGTTAGTCGTGACGAAGGGTCTCGGCCAGAAACGTCGACTGTACCTCTTCCTAGAGATGCTACCTGGCCTGCTGCGTACACCAGCTGCTTTGATGTGTGTTGCTTGAGTACTTTCTCTGTCGTAATTGTGACTGCTCACACTTCTCTTCCCTGCCACCTTTGAGTGTCCGTTATACGGATGATTTTCTCCTCAGTGAGGACTGATGCAAAATACTCGTTCAGTTCCACCGCCATCTCCTTATCTCCCATTACAATTTCTCCAGCATCATTTTCTATCGGTCCTATACCTAGCCTCACCTGTCTTTTTCTCTTTATATACTTGAAAAAGCTTTTAGTATCCTCTTTGATATTATCTGCTAGCTTCCTTTCATAGTTAATGCTTTCCCTCTTAATGACCTTCTTAGTTTCCTATTGCAAAGTTTTAAAAACTTCCCAATCCTCTGTCTTCCCACTAATTTTTACTTCCTTGTATGCCCCCTCCATTGTTGTAACTTTGACTATGGCTTTTTCCATTCAAAAATTTCTTCTTTTTTGGAATACACCTGTCTTGCACCTTTCTCACTTCTCGCATAAACTCCAGCCACTACCGCTCTGCCGTCCTTCCTGCCAGTGTCCCTTTCTAGTCAACTTTGACCAGTTCCTCTCTCATGCCACTGTAATTTCCTTTACTCCACTGAGATACTGACACATCGGATTTCGGCTTCCCTTTTTTCAGATTTCACAGTGAACTCAATCATGTTATGATCATTGTCTCCTAAGGGTTCCTTCATCTCAATTTCTCTAATCACCTCGGGTTCATTACACAATACCCAATCCAGTACAGCCGATCCCCTAGTGGGATCAACAACCTGTTCTAAAAAGCCATCTCGCAGACATTCTACAAATTCTCTTTCTTGAAATCCAGTGCCGACCTGATTTTCCCAATCCACTCGCATGTTAAAATCTCCCACAATTTTCATAACATTGCCCTTCTGTCAAGGTTTTTCCATTTCCTTTTGGAAATGTGTAGTACACATTACTGCAGCGGTTTGGAGATCTATAAATAACTGCCATCAGGGTCTTCTTACCCCTGCGATTTCTTCGCTCAACCCATAAAGATCCCGTACCTTCCGATCCTATATCACCTCTTTTTAATCATTTAATATCATTTCTTACTAATAAACCCACGCCTCCCCCTCTGCCTACCTTCCTATCCTTCCGGTACAGCGTGTGTCCTTGGACGTTCAGCTCCCAGAGACATGCATCATTTAGCCAGTTCTCAGTAATGGCCACAATATCATACCTGCCAATCTGTAGCTGTACGACAAGGTGATCCACCTTATTCCTTATGCTGCGTGCATTTCAATATAACACCTGAAGACCAGTATGTGGTACTTTTCGCTTTGGTTTCGCTGCAACCTTATTACACTGCAACTCATCCCGATGGCTACAAATTTGCCCCATCACCTGCCTGTCTTTCCTGGCATTTTTACTGCTCACTATCTTGGATTTGTTTATGTTTTCCCCTTCCTCCGCTCTATCATTCCGGGTCCCATCGCCCTGCCAAACTAGCTTAAACCCTCCCTAACAGCTCTATTAAATCTTCCCGCAAGGATATTGGTCCCCTTCGCGTTCAGTCGTAACCTGTCCCTTTTGAACAGGTCATATTTCCCCCAGAAGAGATCCCCATTATCCAAGAATCTGAAACCCTGCCCCCTGCACCGCTCTCTCAGCCATGCATTCATCTGCCTGATCTTACTATTCTTGCCCTCGCTCGCACGTGGCACAGGTAGCAATCCCGAGATTACTACCCTGCAGGTCCTGCTTCTCAGCTTCCTTCCTAACTCCCAGAAATCTCTCTTCAGGACCTCCTCCCTTGTCCTATCTATGTCATTGGTACCAACATGTACCAAGACAACTGGCTGCTCGCCCTTCCCCTTCAGAATATTCTGGACCCGATCCGAGACATCCCGTACCCTGGCACCTGGGAGGCAACACATCATGCGGGGATCTCTCTCAGGCTCACAGAATCTCCTGTTCGTTCCCCTGACTATGGAATCCCCTATGACTACCTCTCTGTAGTTCCGATAACTACAAATTAACCTTTAAATGTTTCCTTTGCATCTCTGATTTTCGGATTTTCTCCCCATTTAGAAAATAGTCAACACATTCTTTCTGCTACCCAAGTGCATGATGATACATTGTCCAACATAATATTTCATTTTCCACTTTCATGCTCATTCCGCAAGTCTGTCTAAGTCCTTCGGCATCCTATCTGTTTCAACGCTGACTGCCGCTCCATCATTCATCTTATCAACTTCAAACTTGGCAAAAAAGCCATCTATTCCGTCATCTAAATTACTGATACACAGCATTAAAAGAAGCGTGCCGGCACCAAACCCTGCAGAATACCGCTAGTTACTGGCAACCAACCATAAGAGGATCCTTTCATTCCCACTCACAGCCTCCTACCAATTCACCAATGCACTAACCACGCCAGTAACTCCTAATTTGGTAAGCAGCCTCAGTTGTGGCATCGTGTCAAAGGCCTTCAGAAAGTCGAAACATACAGCATCCTCTGCGTCCACTTTTTATATCTTATGCATCCTCAAAAATCTCCAACAGGTAAGATTTTCACTTGGGAAAACCATGCTGACTTTGTCCTATCTGGTCCTGTGTCGCCAAATAAATTCCTTTACTCCATTGAAGTACTGCTACATCACCCTCCATTTTCTCCCTATCAAATTTCAATTTGAATTCAGCCATATTGTGATTACTGCCTCCGGTTTATTACATAACCCAGTCCACTATAGCTGATCCCCAAGTCGGCTCAATGAAAAAGTGTTCTACAGAGCCATCTCCCAGGCATTCAACAAACTCACTCCCTTGAGATCCATTTCCAACCTGATTTTCGCAATCGAACTGCATGTTCAAATCACCCATGACAATCATAAAATTGCCCTTTTGACATGCCTTTTTTATTTCCTGTTGTAATCTGTGGTCCACATCCCAGCTGCTCTTAGGGCGCCGATGTATATCTGCCATCAGAGTTATTTTATCCTTGCAGTTGCTTAACTCAGCCCAGAAGAATTCAAAATCTTCCGATTCTATGTCACATCTTTCTACTGATTTGATGCCAGTCTTTGCCAGCAGAGCCGCGCCACCCCCTCCGCCTTCCTTCCTATCCCTCTAATACAATGTGCAGCCTTAGATATTTATCTCCCAACTGCAATCTTCCTTCAGCCAGGGCTTGTAATGTGCACAATATCGTACCTGATCATTTCTAACCGTGCAACAGGATCATCTACCTTATTTCTTTTACTCCGTGGTTTGAGATATAGCATATTGCGGAATGTATTTGCTCCTATTTTTTGATTCTGCATTTCTAACGCACCAATAATCAGCCCGCTGGCTGCAATTATGTCCAATCATCTGCCTACCCTTCCTGACTGCACGCTATTTTTGTTTGGTTTTTATTTTTTGCCACCGTCCTATCCTGAGTTTTTAAAGTCAACATCAATCCAATACTTAAGATATATCAATGCCATCTGCCCAGGATAGAGGTTATCTTTGCGAAACTTTCTGGAGGAAATCACTTCAGCACTGTGGACTAAGCTGAGGTCTACCGACAGATGGAGATGGAAGAAGAGTCCAAAGTATTTCTCACTATAAATACTCACAAACAGCCTTATCGCTGTAATAGGCTTATTTGGCAGTAAAATCTGCACCTGCTCTCAGGCAGAAATCTATGGGCCAGGTATTGCAAGGCTCCCAGGGAGTTAGAGACATCATGGTTACCAGTAGATATGACAATGAACATCTCCAAAGTCCATGAAACCGTTGAAACGATTAAAAGATTTGGGGCTCTGAGCACGACACATATTCTGTACACTTCTGCCAACTACCTGTCATTTAGATCATTCATTTAGAATTTAAGCGTATATGAAGTCACTATGGAAGAGAAATATCAATGCTTTACATTGTAATGGGCATTGAGGGAATAATGAATTGTTTTTAAATGAGAAATCGAAATCTATAAGCATTTATCTGTAATTAACGTACTCTGTGTGACTGAAATGCGCCCTGCAGCCGAGATACAAAAATAACTGTATTTGTACTTCCTTGTTCTGAGAATTTTCATGTTTCTGCGTTTGAGCCAGCTTGCCTGATATACCTTCGAGAACTAACACTTAGGTAAAATGTGTAGCTGCTCAACGACATTTTTTTGCTACTTCGCTATTCGGTAGCGTTGCTGGAGTTCCGCTAAAAATACTGAGAAACTGATTGCTAATCTTTGCCTTGAAGTCGTCATGCAGAATGCAGTGTACTACTTATACATGGTCTTCCAAAATGTTAGACATTGTTCTCTGTAAATGCTAGACAAAGGTTCAAATAAAGAATTATCTGGTCATACAATGTCGCGAGGCACGTGACCATAGTGTTGTAAAAATCCACCTCAGTGTCTCTTCTCACGTACCATTCATGTAGAAATATGACCGAGATTTCTTGTATGACAGAGTCCAAAGACCCCGCTTTCAGGGGTTCGGGCTCGCTTTGATATCATGTATCAATAAAGATTATCGGAAGCAGCTTCCTTCGAGTCCGAGTATGCTATTTCCGCGACAAATTGGCGATGGGGATGTGATCATCTTTAGTATCCAAACACCTTCCAAGTCAGGAGGGAATTGTTGGACGGGTACTATTATAGCAGGATCTCTGAACAAAGGACCCGAACGGAAAGAGGGGACCTTCGAAGTTAAGATGATCTGGCGCCCAAGCTGAAACGGGGGTGGCCGTGGGGAATATTCAATTGCGGGCGACCTAGCTGAAAGTGGGGGGAGGGCGACTAGTTCCGGCGTCTTGGCTGAAAGAGGGACGGCCGACGGGTCCTAGCTGAATAGGGGACTGAAATTGTAAAAGGAAGAGTACCGTTCAGAAGATGAAGGAACGGAGAAGTTGCCGAGGAAACTCTAAACCGGTGGGCGCTGCAGAGAAGCTTTCGGGGAAATAAGCGGGCGCGCGGCGTCACTCTTTCTTTTTCAGACAATGGGAACTGTCTGCAGTCGGGCGGCTGCTGTTGCTCCTGCAGACCCGCCTCAACGAGCAAGATCGCGTTGGGCTTTGAACGTAAGTAGGAAAACCGTGAAACGGATAAAAACTGTGAAGAAAGCTCGGCAGAAGGGAGGAGATCACTTGATACCCCCGGAGTCAACAGCAGACACGGTAATTCGGGAAACAGGTAACGACAGATACGCTGTAACTTTTAGCAAAGATCTGTACGGCTGGTCGCAGGGAGACTGGCCGTACGGAGGGAGTTTTAAAATTGATTTGCAACAGACCTGTTGGGACGAGGTAGCGAATGGAAATGGGAACCCTAAGTGTGATTTTGAGAATATGATGGGATGTTTTGGGAAATGGATGCAGGTGGCAATGAGACACAAGCCCCATAAACAAAAGAGAAAGATAGAAAAAGAGGAGGAGCACCCTGTCACGAAGAGTCTCGATGAAAAGCAAGGCCCGGCACCACCAACCGCTCCGCCACCCTTCCCACCCAGACACCACCCCACCCCCCAACGATGCCGGCACCCGTGCCATTATACCCCCGGATACCGCAAATGGTATCTCTCGAAAGGAGAGATTCTGGTCCTAATATTCTACCAAATGGACTGATAAACGAGATAATAGAGATGGTAGCAGCCTGGGTCAGCAGAGTAACCGCACTCGGGAACAATCGGCACATCACCTCCTGCTGAAGGAGCTGATGAACCCTCACAAGGGGCAGGCGGAGGGGAAGGCAGGGAGGTATAACTGGAGGAAGGGGTCCAAACCAGACACATGTCTCAACGAATGGCCATTCACTCCTCCACCTCTCCGACAGCTCAGCCTCCAACAATAATGATAGGAGAAACAGCAATATTAAAGCCATGGACGCCTGCAGAGGCCTGAGCTTTTGTAGCTGAGCTCCCTAATCGAATAAAAAGACCAACAGCGTTCCTCAGTTGGTTGGAACAAATGTGCGAAATTTATAAGCCTCTCCCGGTAGATTTGCGGACTCCTTTTCAAACGTGCCTATGAATGCTCCTGGGCAGCTTCGAAAGATACATTCCAGGTTCCGCCCGGAAAGAATGCAGATTAGCGGAAAGATGATGAGAAAACACCACAGGGTAACGAATCCCTGTGTTCTTGGCTGTCCAGTAGAGGGAAGGACGCCATATTGTGGGCAGCACAACGGCATAGGGACTTAGGAGAAGTGACTAGATGCTTTCAGAAGAAGGTTAAAGGAGCCCCTGATTTTATAGCTCGGTTTAAGAATACCTGAGAGGAGTATGCCGGAGTTCCCTTAGAGGAAAATGGGCCATTGGCCATCCAGACTCTGCAAAATTTAATGTTGCCCCAACAAGGCAGATTTTTAAAATGCGAGATTTGAACTGGCAGGCTATGCCTTGGTCAAAGCTAGTCACTACTTTGATAAACATGGAAAGGGAGGGAACCTTCGTCGCACCCGGGATGGCCTTCAAACGCATTAGACAAAATTTTACCTACAGGAACAGGAGAGGGGAAAAGAAAAACGGAGAACATAGAAAAAGAGAGTTGAAAGATCCCAGGATATGTGCCGAAGATGTGGGGAAAATGGACATTGGGCCAAAGAGTGCCGAATTCGTGCAAAGCAGGGTCGAAGTACTTCCTATAAAGAACCCACAGAATGGACTGGACAAAACGAGAGAAGGGTGACCTCCTTCTCTTATAGCAACCCTTTCCCACTGGAATATGGGTCCCAGGGGAGGTGGTGGAAAAGGGAACGGTCATATCACTTTCCCAAGACTCCGAAACGTAACCCATGGTAAATCTTAGAATATGAGACACTCACTTGGTGGACACTGGCGCTACCCTGTCCTCTGTACCCCCACCCTGGGATTACCCCTGAGCCAGAACAGGTTAGGAACCGTAGTGGTAGCCGGAATCCCACTGTCAGAACTCTTATCGAAGAAGTTCCCCTTGTCCCTGGGAGACACTTGTATACAAGAAACTTTGATAGTCTCCAATACTACTCCCCTGCCGCTGTTGGGATGCCAAGCTCTGTGTAAGGTAGGAACTACTATTTACTGCTCTCCTCAGGGCATGTACATGGAAGTACCCTCGCCCCGGACGCATCAGTTAACGTCCCTGTTTCTCAACCACGAGGCCAAACTCGACCCGGTATTGTAATGCTGGCAACTCGAGGGCAACCCCGACACAGTTAAGATGTGCCGGCTGCGGCCAGAACTTGAGGGGCTGGCGCCGACGGCTCGCACTGAAGCTTTGTGGGGCTTGTTGCAAGTGGTCCGATACTACTCCCGTTTACACTGCACCGCCTGGTACACAACGACAGATTATCCAGAATACCGAGAAAAGGCGTACACCCACGAAGGGTTGAAAGCTGAGATACACCCAGACCATTATCTATATTTTGAGAAGGAAGGGCTGGGTATCCCGTTACGCCTGACCGCAGAGTAGCAACCCCTGTCCCACCTGGGACCTGCGTCAATACCTCACCTACCCCTTGCTGTACGGCCTCCCTATCAGGAGAAACAGATAGGCCCAATGATTAAACGGTTGCAATCAGCCCCTATTATCGAGTGCATTGGGGACTTTGAATGGAACGAGCCTCAGGAGGGAAGAATACACTTTCCAGGAATATCCCGCCAGTTGGAGGACACCCTAACCGAATTTCAACGACAACAACTGCCCGAGCCGCCAGGCCATAGGAGCCCTTCTGCATTGGAAAGGGTAAATGCAGACTTGTGGGCCCTCCACAAGACACACGTGGGTCGAGTGCTCACTGCAAGAGACCTCTGTGTCAAGCTAAAAATGAATGCTGTGTTACCATGTGTTAGGCAGTATCGACTAGCAGCTAAGGCAGAAGAAGGCATAGCCCCGGTCATGGACTCCCTGCTCCAACAGGGGGTTCTGAAGCCTACCGTCAGCCCCTGTACACACCAATACTGCCTATACCTAAAGTTGGACGGCCCAATGAGCATTGCAATTCCCATAGCACCGGTGGGACCTGACGTCAGTATGATTGTTTCATCCATTCCCTCTGATGCTACTGTCTACACTGTGGTCGACCTGTGCTCCGTGTTTTTTTTCTATTCCTCCCCATCCGGATAGCCAGTATTTGTTTGCCTTCACATACAAAGGGCATCAGTATACCTGGACCCGATGCCCCAGGGGTATACCGAAATTCCGGCCGTGTACGCTGCTGCCGTTGAACATGACTGAGACAAGTGTCATCTGGGAGAAAGTTCTATATTAATACAATACGCCGACGATCTGTTGGTGGCGTCAGCTACACTAGCAGAGTGTGTAAAAGACTCAGTGACCCTGCTCCAGTTCCTAGCTGCCCGAAGTCATTGGTGGCTAAATCCAAGCTGCAATTTTGTCAGCCACAAGTGCAGTACCTCGGGTTTTAATTGAAGGCTGGGACTCGAGAGATAGGAGCGGACCGAATACAGGCCATTTTACGGAAACGGCCGCCTAAAACGAAGAAAGATGTTCTTTCCTTCCTGGGGATGGTCAACTATTGTCGACAATGAGTACACGACTACCGCCTGCATGATGCAGTCCTCCGTGCCGCCACTGCAAATGAAGCGCCTACACAGGATACGAGGTGATTTAGCTGTTACACCCCAATTATACGTACGCCGATCAGCTGCAGTTAGTCCTGCTACCTTTGTTCCAGAGCCTTCCGAAGAAGACGAGCATGACTGCATTACTGTGGTACAACACTCCACTTCCCCCAGGGTGGATCTGCGAGTAGACCCTTGCCGAATGCGGACGTGATCCTTTTTACCGATGGGTGTTCTCACAAAACAAGGGGTGACACTTGCCGTGGTGGATCTACACCAGACTGTGGAGGACTATGCGCTACCTCATGACATTTCAGCCCAGGCTGCGGAACTTTTTTGCCCCAACCCGAGCCTGTATACTAGCCAAGGTCCAGACAGCCAATATATATACGGACTCTCGCTATGCCTTTGGAGTTGTCCATGATTTCGGCCAAATATAGAAGAATAAGGGTTTCATTACATCAGCGGGAAAGTCCATCAAACACTCCCAGCTAGTGTTAAATTTGCTGGAGGCAACTTAGTTGCCCAGACAGGTAGTGATTATTAATTGTGAAGCGACAGACGAAATTTCCCAGGGAAATGCCTGCGCTGACCAGGCAGCCAAAAGGGTGACAGCTGCGAGGAGACCGGGCCTTCAAGCTCTCTGTGCCATGAATAACTCCCCCATCCCTGTTTTAGGGCCCGCTGAATTACAGGAAGCACAACAGAACTCTAGCCCACGGGAAAAGCGAACGAGGGAGAAGGCACAATGCCTCTTTAAAAAGGGATTTTGGTTTCACCCAGTCCAGACCCAGATGGTGTGCCCGAGAAATTGTGTTTGCCCCTGTGTCGCCTAGTGGACCCACATGCACACATGGGCAAAGGAGGGATGCAACATTCAATCGATCGTCAATGGTATGCACCTGGCAGAACGAAAACTACAGTATACAGACAATTACTCGCTTCTGCCTGATTTGTCAGCAAAATAACCAGGGACCGGGAGCAGTTAAGTATGACCACCTTCCGATGCCTAAAATGTCCTTTGAAAATTTGTAAATTGATTGTTCATATGCCCCCGGCCTCAGGATATAAGGACATGTTGGTCATTGTGGACATGGTCACCCGATGGGTGGAGGTTTCTTCCAAACGGAAAGATAACGCACGAACTGTGCTAAAGATATTGTGCAAGGAAATAATGCCGAGATATGGACTACCCATGGGTTTAAACAGTGACAGAGGTCTCACTTTGCGGGCAGGATTGAGTAGGATTTAGTGCAGGCCATGGGGTTTCAATGCAAGTTGCACATTCCTTTCCAGCCACAGTCTTCGGGGATTGTGGAAAAGGTGAATGGAAAATTGAAGAATGCCCTTTCGAAAGTATGTCAGGACAATAACTTGTCATGGCCACAAGCTCTCCCCGTAGTGTTGCACGCTCTGCGAAATACGAAAATTAGAGCTACAAGAGTGACACATCATGAAGCCCTGACGGGTCGCCAAAAGACCACAGGGTCAGACATCCAGTGTCTGCCGAAAAATTGGCACTGATATGGAATGATGAGCAAACCCTAGACTATGCACAGGTCTAATGTAAAACAGCAGCCGAACGGCATGAGAGGATCAGGCAGGCACA
Source organism: Mobula birostris (assembly GCF_030028105.1). Classification (NCBI taxonomy): domain Eukaryota; kingdom Metazoa; phylum Chordata; class Chondrichthyes; order Myliobatiformes; family Myliobatidae; genus Mobula; species Mobula birostris. The sequence goes on from NC_092398.1 coordinate 24,397,759, forward strand.
GGCCCCCGTGGAAGATGCCCCTGTACATGCTTTCCACCAGGAAACAAGATGGATGTTAAAAATTAAAAAAAAAGAAGACTCTCTCTGCCTACGCTGTCTTAATAACAACCCGAAGGCTTTGAAACTCGACGGAAAGGAAGACTGGATTCAGGTCGCCGGATGCAAATAAAAAAAAAACACCCTCCGAATGCAGAATAGGACGTGAAATTCGGGTCGACGGTCAACTAACAACAGGCAGAGTCCAGCGGGACTGAGGATGCAGTGTTTGAGCGGAGTGGTGTTCATAGGAGGGTTGATTCAGGTGGTGGGAGGGAGCAACACTAACAGCTTATTGTTTCTCTGCCATCTGTATGGTAACAGGTAAAGCAGGGAGCATGCTGCGTATGTGCCGAAATTCCCCAGTTGGTAAAACCATTATCCGTATGTCGGTGGTCCCTCTTAAGCTAAGTGAAGTGACATCAGTGGCTTTGTTTAGTGGAGGCAGGAATGATTGCGGTGTCAATGGTGCTGAGAACGGGCCAGGATGGCCTTGTGGCCTTGAAGGATGGTACTATCGGCCTTCTTCCCGCAACCCATCCAACCTATGGTCAGGAGTTATCGTAACTCCACCGCAGCGGACCAGTAAAAAAAAAAACTTCTGTTACTGCAATAACAATTCGGGCTGCCCTTACCAAGTAGGGGATTTCTCCTGCTCAAAAAATAAGACTGCCTCTGATGACACTCTACCCCGTCCCGTTAATGGCACTTACCCGAAATGATGGAAGACACAGCCAGCAAGGAGCACTGGTCAGGTGAAGAGGTGTACCCGGGAAGAAAATACCCATCTCTGATGCATATGAACTCCCTTATGAGGAGGAGGAGGAAATACCACAGCAAGGAGTGTTAATCTCGAAGATTAACAAGGAGGGAACTATGGAAGAAAAATATCAAGGCTTTACATTGTAATGGACATTGAGGGAACAATCAATTGTTTTTAAAAGTGAAATCGATGTCTATAATCATTTATCTCTAATTAATGTACTCTGTGTGACTGAACTGTGCCTTGTAGCAGAGATATCAAAAATCTCTATCTGTAGTTCTTTGTTCTGAGAATTTTTATCCGTCTGCGTTTGAGCCAGCTTGCCTGATATATATTTGAGAACCAACACTTATGTAAAATGTGTAGCTGCTCAAGGAGTTGTTTGTTTGTTTGTTTTTTTTTGCTTCTTCGCTATTCGGTAGCGTTGCTGGAGTTCCAGTAAAGTACTAAGAAACTGATTGCGAAGATTTGCCTTGAAGTCGTCATGCAGGATGCAGTGGACTAATTATACATTGTTCTCTAACATGTTAGACATTGTTTTCTGTATATTTAAATGCTAGACAAAGGTTTATATAAGGAACTATCTGGTCATAAATTGTCCTGAAGCACGTGACATTTACTTCTGTAAAAATCCACTTAAGTGTCTCTTGTCACGTACCATTCATGCATAAGTATGGCTGAGTTTTCTTGTTTGACAGAGTCCTAAGACCCTGATTTTAGGAACTGGGGCCCTCCATGATATCATGTATCAATAAAGATTTCCCGAACCGGCTCCCTTCGGGTCCGTGTACTCTTTTTCAGCGACAGTCACGCGTCACTCTAGCAGTCATCATGTCTACTGACAATGTTGGAACACAAGTGTGGAGGAGAAACAGACTCCCAATGCAGAGATGGTGACCAAAGTTTGTTTATAAAATTCCAACAGAACATTCGTCGCTTGGTGGATTGCCACCGTGAGACGTAGCATTCCCAAAACTGGGATCCCGCGATCAGCTCTAATTGGAAGACTGCTAACATAAAAAAGTAACATGGAATCTCCGAGCCTATCAAAATAAGATGAGCAAGTCTAAACAGAAAGCACCAGGAACGCATCCCAAAGAGTGAGTCACCCGAGGAAAAAAAAAGCAGGAAGAAATGTCATTCATTGACATGTCTCGTTAAAGTTAACGAATTCGGATGCTGCAATACTCTCAGAGCTCAACACGCTCCTGGACCCCGCAAACTCAGCGGCATTAGGACCCGAGTAGGCAGTCACTCCTGACGGATGTACTGTATACGTGGGGCTGCTCTCCTCTTACGCCGATGAAAAGACGTTTTCCATCTTCTGGGATTAATGTGATTATTGGAGGGTATTTTGTATTGGTTTCCTTCAGGTTTTCGGTGTTTCTTTCTTGTGGCCGATTGCCGGGGGGCTGAACTGTTAAATGTTGCATGTAGAAGGCAGTGTTGGGGAACTTGGAGTCACTGTCCCTGTTCCTTTCAGAAAGTAAGGGGTCGAAAACCTAATGTGTAGGGAGTCTTTGATTGTTATTGTGGCCGATTTTCTTTTGATGCCCGCGAGGGAGAATATTGGGGTCTGCGACTTATGTTTGTATTTTTTTCGTGCCGAATAGACTGGGGGAGTCGATGTGTTTTCTTTCATCAACATCTACGGTCTTTCTGTATTTAATCGCTATCCGTAGTAAACAAATATCATCGTTTAATCACACATGCAGCGACAATAAGAGAGATGACAGTGATATGCTTAAATTATACTGAATCAACACGCACCGCTATGTCAACAATTCACAATTTCACCCAGGGGCGACCCTGCTGTTTGTCCTGGGGTTAAGAACTGGGGAAGAAGGCGGGACCACGAACATCTGAAGCCGCAGCCACCCACCCGGCGCAACTTTTTAAAGTAGTTGGCTTCATAATGCAGTCTGTTCTTCTCTCCTCAGTGACAGGTCCCAACAGCACCACTCCGCTCATTGGTATCGCCTGTCACAGCGCTCTCCCATCCGCTCCGCTCCTACTCAGTGGTCGAGCCCGCGCGTATGACCAAAACATGCCGACGAGATAGAAGTCCATTGCCAATATAGACAACCGGCTTTCACTTGTATCCTTTGGTGGATACACATCGACCAGGTACTTCCGCACACCGGACGAGCTGAGCGGTCGGGTGGAGTAAATGCCGATTCACCGCTCGAAAACAGACGACAGTCACGAACACCGCGGGGCCGCGGCGACTTTCCTGAACTGAAAATGCGCGGTGGGTGGAGGCTTCTGGAGAATGTACTCTAGATGTTATTGCTTAGAGGGCATGCGCTGCGATGCGGAGCATCCTGAGCAATATAGCAGATTCGGAATACTTCAACCGCGCATGCTCTATAGCTCATGAGCTCTTTGGGAGTCCTGCATCCTCCTGGAAGTTCCAGTTTCACAATATTATAAGGTCTCAATGATTTCTCCACGTCAGACTAGAAATTGCCAGTACAACTTCAAAATTTACTTTCATTTATCTATGAGATCCAATAAGGCCGGTATATATTCCCCATTCCTAACAGCCTCCAGAAAGATGGGGGTGAACTGCGCCCTCGAATCGCCACAGTCTGTTGAAATGGACTGCTGGGGACGAGGATGCAGGGTTCAGAGCCGTTGACGATGATGGATTTGATTTAATTTGCCCGTGATCGAATGGCAGAGCAGACTTGGCCGACCGGCTGGCCTCATTCTCTTGCCTTAAGGTCTTATGAAGTTGGGATAGCGGATGGCTGTTAGGTGCTTCGTACTGTTCGCTGCCTCCCCGCCCCCCGCGGCAAAAGCACTAGGGTTGAGTGGGGGTGTTACCGGAATTGTCCGGGCGAGCAAACGATCTGAATTGTGCGGACATACACTGTCCGCCAGTGTTGGAGATTGGTGTCTAACGTCAGGAGTGGCAGGTGAGGGTCTTCTTGTCACACGAATCCAGGTTGTTAGCCCTGAGCTGTACCCCAAACCTAGAAGACGAGTCGATCACTCTTAGTTTGGGGTCTATCCTTTGACTTGCTTGGCATGGGTGACCCTAACGAGAGCGAAAACATAAATCTCTGACTCCAGACGTCAAAGCTCGCTGGGCCACAGAGGCAAGCAAGCCCCCAAACCCAACGACTGTCTTCATGAGGTCCTCTTGGCCTGAGGTGTGGTAAAGAGAAATGGCTCGGAGAGAGGGCAAGCCCATATCCATTGGATCAGTGAAAGTGAGGAGTCGACTAAGGTACTAAGAGTCACAAAGGGACGGCCCGGTGATAGGCACTGCAACAACGAATTCCAAGATCAGACACAGAGTGAAGCCCGTTCTATATTCTCCCATCCTATACTTCCGGGGTCAGACACAGAATGAAGGGCACTCCTAATCGTTCCATAACACATTCCCCGAGTCAGACACAGAGTGCAGCACCCTCCCCACTGTCCCATTACACTCTCCCGGGGTCAGGCAGAGCGTGAAGTTCCCTCCACAGCGTCCAATCGCACACTCTATGGATCAGACACAAAGTGAAGCTCCCTTGACGCCGTCCCATCACCCACTACCAGCGTCGGACACAGTGAGTTCCAGTGAGGAAGAAATCACTGATAGTCTCCATGTCCTGTTTGTGAAACTCTTGTTCACATATGGTTCGGATTTCTGCAGCATTCATGGACTCACGGTCTCAGACTATATTTTTTTTGTCTGAGTGTATTTACTGATATCTTATATGCACGTGCAAACGTTTATATTGTTTTGTTATGTGTTGCTGTTGGTATTTTTATTCACCTTGGCCCCGGAGTAACGCTGTTGCGTTCGGCTATAATCATGTATGCTTGATTAACAATTAAATGAAACTATGAAATGTGGATGCAAAGGCTCATGGCGTCGTAGTTAAACATTGGGGAACGTAATTCCAAAGCATGGTCACACTGGAGACAACATCTCAGAGATTCCCTTCGAGGCACTTCGGCCGAGCGGCAGTGGTGGGGACAGATATGGAACTTTTTCAACGAGAGTATCTTCCCCCTTTGCATCAGGGACCTAGAGCGGCTGCTATCCCTCAGTGCGTTCAGAACACAACATGTTGAAGAATGAAACACGGGAACTGGTCCTACAGCACACCATTTCTGTGATAACCCGACCCCAAACTACATTAATCTCTTCAAACTTAGTGCATATCTCTTCATTCCATTCAATTTTAAACACCATAGACTATTAGACATAGAAGCAGAATAAGGCCATTCAGCTCATTGAGTCTGATTTATCATCCACCTCAGCAACATTCTCTGGTCTTCTATCCATATACTAGGACACGTTTTCTCAATCGAGAGATCGGCAACCTCCAGGGTAGCGGGGTGGAGATAAATATCTACCAAAAGAGATGGAAGACGCTCCTTCCCTCCGGTAGCCTGCAGGTCACCATTAGGCACGCTGTAACACCTGCTTTGCTCTCCCGATCAGTGTCACATTGAACCGCGAGGGCAGTTGGTATGTGTAGCGGGTGTATATCACAGATCCTGACTAAGCAACCTGTGGTGCCAGGCAGACAATCTCAGAAGGACATTGATAATGGCTGGGTTAAACCATCTTGTAAAGATACTGGCCAGAAGAAGGCACACGAAAACGGCGGCGACTTTCCGGAAGAAAAAATGCGCTTTTGGTGGAAGAACACACACAAAATGCCGGTGGAACGCAGCAGGCCAGGCAGCATCAGAGGAAGAAGTACAATCAACGTTTCGGGCCGAGACCTTTCGTCAGGACGAACTGAAAGAAGAGTGAGTAAGAAATTTGAAAGTGGTTGTCCTGCTGAATGTAGTCTACAATGCTGTTGCTTACAGGGTGTGTGCTCTGTTGTGAAGGATCTCGGGAAATGTATTAAATGAGGAATAATTCAACCGCGCATGCTCTATAGCAAATGGGGTTAATTTCAGAAATTAACCACGTGGTCTCCTTCTAACTTAACTTCTCAAAAATAAAAGGAAATGTTTTGTTTCTCACTGCTCTCTGAGTAAAGTATTATCTCATGATGTCAACACCTCAACTTCCTCATATTGAGCTTCCTGGAACTACAAACTCAGAGTGTCTCTACCGATGTGGAATAACTCATCTCTTCTGCTCATTCGGAATTAAGACCGCACCTTTGCTAAATCAGCATCCAAATTCCGCACAAGAAACAACTCCTCAAAATACCTCGATCACCCAATGAATTCGACCGTCCATCACTGTTCAGTTCCTGTGCAAGATTACTCCCATGCGCCCAAGGGAATTTAACGTCTGATTGCAAGTATCCAAACCTGCGGAGGACCTCGACGGAGCCGGAGATTTCAGGCAAAGGTGAGATGAACTTCCACGGGATTCAGATAACAGACACAGAGATACTGTAGACAGTCAGAATCGCTTTCCCATTGTGGGAGCAACATTGAGAGGAAGACTTATATTTATCATGAGGTCATTAGGATATGATTATTTTGGTATCGGAGAGTGTAATGCCCTGGTTCATATTTTTACCGTTATTTTGTAAGTATTTCATTTTAGTCTTCAGCCTCCAAGTTCACGAAACCAAATCCTTAACTATCGACTCCAATATCTTCCCAACCACTGCGGTCAGACTAATTGGCCTACAATATTTTTTCTTCTTCCTATCTCCATTTTTGAGGAGTCTAATGACGTTTGCAATTTTACAGTCTTCGGACCTATTCCAAAAACCAGTGATTCTTGAAAGATCATTACGAATGCCTTTACAATCTCTTCAGCTACCTCTTTCTGAGCACTGGGGTGTACACCATCAGGTCTATGTGACTCATCCACGTTCAGACCTATCAGTTTGCCAAGGATCTTTACCCCAGTAATGTTAACTTCACACACTTCATGATCCACGATACACGAATGGTATGTTTCTTCCGTGCTGCCAGATAAGAACATTTCCTAAAAGCCCTGAGAAGAACCTACTAGATGCATTTTTAAATTTGAAACCTTTTAATAATGGATCTATATCTACTGTCTAAAATATGCTGTAGAGAATGAGAATTGTTCCTTCAGATTCAATAAAAAAACTTTGTGAACAAGATTTACAGACTTCAATTTCTGAGTAAACTTGGATTCAAATTTATAAATTGGTTAACACTTCATCGTTATGTGCCCGCCACTCTGTCCTACAATTTAAAGTGGTACATTGCGCCCATATGACCAAGGATAAATTGTCTCGCTTTTATTTAGGTATATCTCCGTTTTGTGATCAATGTAATAATGGAGAGGCTTCACTCATTTACATGTTTTGGACATGTCCGAGTCTTGAAAAATATTGGAAAGAAGTACTTCAAACCTTCTTGAAACTTTTCAAAATAAACTTTAAAGCTAATCCTTTGACACTTTTATTTGGTATTGTTGGAGGAAACGATATCATTTTGGAGTCATCTGACTTGCATATTTGGCTTTTATTTATCCTATGGCCAGAAGGACAATCTTGCTGAAATGGAAAGCTGTGTCCCCACCCATTCACTCTCAATCGTCTCGTGATGTCATGTCATGTATAAATTTAGAGAACATTCGATGTTTAATCTCTGAATCCAGCAAAGACTTTCAAACATTGTAGGTAACTTGTGTGAATGATTTTCAAAACATTTGATTTGCTGTTAAAGCACAGATGATGACTGAAACTTTTTTTCATTTTTTTCTTTACTAATCATCTTCGGTCTTGGTAGTGAGCAACATTTTTAATATAACAAAATTACTATATTTCAATCTTACGTATTAATTAATCAGTATGAATATAGCGTAAGGAGTCTTTATATGCGATATATTTTTTACTGTACTCTGTATTCTTATATACAAAATTAATAATAAAAATATTGGAAAGGAATCGTTGTTGAGAGGATCTTCCTGTTAGGTTGAAAGGAAGGTTTAAAAGTTTGAGAGAGCCATGGTTTTCAAGGGATATTGCAAACTTGGTTTTGAAAAAGAGAGGGATCTACAATAAATATCTGCAGCTTTGAGTTAATGAGGTGCTCGAGGAATATAAAGAATGTAAAAGAGAATCTTAAGAAAGAAATTAGAAGTGCTAAAATAAGATAGAAGGCTACTTTGGCAAGTAGGTAGAAATAAATCCAAAGGGTTTCTACAGTTGTACTAATAGTAAATGGATAGTGAGGGATAAAATTGGTCCCTCAGAGAATCAGAGTGGACGGCTATATGCGGAGCCAAAAGTAATGGGGGAGATTTTGAACAATTTCTTTTCTTCGGTATTCACTAAGGAGAAGGATTTTGAATTGTGTAAGGTAAAGGAAACCAGACGGGTATTTATGGAAAGTACGACGATTAAAGAAAAGCAAGTATTAGCGCTGTTGAGGAATCTAAAAGTGGATAAGTTTCTGGGTCCGGTAGAGATATTCACTAGGATCTTGAGGGAAGTTGGTGTGGAAATCGCAGGGGCTCTGACAGAAATATTTCAAATATCATTAGAAACGGGGATGGATGTTGCCAGAGGATTGCCATATTGCTCATGTTGTTCCATTGTTTAAAACGGATTCTAAGACTATATCGAGCAATTATCTGCTTGTGAGTTTGACGTAAGTGGTAGGTAAATTGATGGAAAGTATTCTTAGAGAAGCTATGTACAATTCTCTGGATAGACAGGGCTGATTAGAGACAGTCATCCTGGATTTGTGCGTGGAAGGTCATGTTTGACAAATCTTTTTGAATGTTTGATTAGGTTACTCGGAAAGTGGACGACGGTAAAGCGGTGGATGTTGTCTGTATGGATTTCAGTAAGGCCTTAGACAAAATTCGACACGGAAGGTTAGTTAGGAAGGTTCAATCGTTAGGCATTAATTTCGATGTAGTATAATGGATTCAGCAGTGGCTGAAAGATGGCAGATAGAGTTTAATGCTGAAAAACGAGAGGTGCTACATTTTGGTGGGACTAATCAAAATAGGGCATACATGGTAAATGGTAGGGCATTGAAGAATGCAGTAGAACAGAGGGATCTAAGAATAATGGTGCATAGTTCTCTGAAGGTGGAATCTCATGTGATAGGGTGGTAAAGAAAGCTTTTGGTATGCTGGCCTTCATTAATTAGAGCATTGAGTATAGTAGTTGGGATGTAATGTTGAAATTGTATAAGGCATTGGTGCGGCCAGATTTGGAGTATTGTGTACAGTTCTGGTCACCGAATTATCGGAAAGATGTCAATAAAATTGGGAGAGTACAGAGGAGATTTATTAAAACGTTACCTGCGTTTCATCTCCTAAGTTACAGATAAAGGTTTAACAAGTTAGGTCTTTGTTCTTTGGAGCATAGAATGATGCGAAGGGACTTGAAAGAGGTATTTAAAATTATGAAGGGGATGGATAGAGTTGACGTGGATAGGCTTTTTCCATTTGAGAGTGGGGGAGATTCAAACAAGAGAACATGAGTTGAGAGTTAAAGGGAAAAAGTTTAGGGGTAACATGAGGGGGAACTTCTTTACTCAGAGAGTGGTAGCTGTGTGGAACGAGCATCCAGCAGAAATGGAGCAGGTTTGATGTTGTCGTGTAAAGTAAATTTGGATAGCTATATGGACAGGAAAGGAATCGTGGATTATGTCTGAGTGCAGGTCGGTGGAGCAAGGTGAGAGTAACAGATCGGCACGGACTAGAAGGGCATAGATGGCCTGTTTCCGTGCTGTAATTGCTATATGGTTATATGGATAGAGCGAAAAAAAAACTGCAAGTGTAAGAAGTCCCTGTCTTAGTCGCTGAAGAACTGAGGGAAAAGTTTAAGGTAAAAGAACAGTAAGGGAAAAGTGATCATATTATGATTGAATTTATCCTGAAGAAATTGCTCTGAACACATATGTATCAGGTACGACTGCAGAATATAGGTAAGTAGAGTGACCGCAGAATATAGGTAATTAGAGTCATGCGAGAGGCGTTGGCCAGAATAGATAGGAAAAGGACGCTTTGGACGTTGGTAGAACCGCAATGGCTGGAATTTCTGGAAGCAGTTCGGAAGCGCAGAATATAAACATCCCAACAGAAGGAAGTATTCTCAAGGCACAATGAAACAATCGTGGGCAAGAAAAGCAGTTAACGCCAACAGAAATCAAAACGGTAACCAAAAATACAGCGAGATTTACTAGGAATTCAAAGGATTAGGTAGCTTTGAAAAACCAACAGAAGGAAACTAAAATGTAATTGAAGATGGAATACGAAGGTAAACTGACCAATAAAATTAAAGAGTATACCAAATGTTTCCTACGATAAGTAAAGTGTAAAAGGGAGACAAGAATGGATATTGGGCCTCTGTAAATAAATGCTGTTGAGTTAGTAATGGGGGACACGTAATTGGTAGATGATCTGAATAAATATTTTTCATCTCTACTCACTGTGGAAGACACGAGCAGGATGGGTGTGAATTCACTATTCCTCGACAGCAAGTTCTGGGGTAAATCGAAGGACTGGGATAGATCAGTCACCTGGAACAGATGGAGTAATCACAAAAACAAACTCTGCACTGTCCCATCATACAATGTCCGGCAGAAATAAATCCCGTGGCCTCTAATAAATAGAATGTTTTATTCTTCAGTCCTCTCTAAGTGAAGTATTATCTCATGATGTCAACACGTGAATTTGTGCATATTGAGCTTCTTGTGACTTCAAACCCAGAGAGTTTGGACGGCTGTAAAAAGATGTTGGAGATGTACTAAAGGCGGACGCGGAAACGGCGGACCACCTGAATAGGTATTTTCCATCAGTGTTCACTGTGGAAGACACTAGCATGAAGTGTCGGAATTCACTATTCCTTGAGAGAAAGTTCTGGGGAATCAAAAGGTCTGAAGGTAGATAAATCACCTGACCTTATGGGGTTAATTTCAGAAATTTACCACGTGATCGCTTTATCTACTTTACTTCTCAAAAACAAGAGGAAATGTTTTTTCCCTCTGTGCTTTCTGAGTAAAGCATTATCTCATGATTTCAACAACTCAACTTCTTTATATTGAGCTTCCTGGATCCTCAAACCAGCGAGTCTCTATCGAGGTGGACGAACTCATCTCTTCGCTCATTCGGAACCAAGGCCCCATCTTTACTAAATCAGCATCCAAATTCAGCACAAGACACAACTCCTCGATCTACCTCGAGCACTTAGGAAATCCCACCGTCCGTCTCTGTGCAAGTCCCGTTCAAGATTACTTCCGTGCGCTCAGGAGAACTTAACGTCTAAGTACAAGACTCCAAAACTGCTAAGGACCGGGAAGGAGCCGGAGGTTCCAGGGAAAGGTGAGATGCATTTCCACGGGTTTTATATTAATTTGGAAATGCGGTGGCTGATCAGGGATTATCAGCGTGGCGGCGTTGTGGAAGGAAGCCTGCCTTACTACTTTCGGGAGGTTTTTCAGGAGAGTATATTCTCTTAGGCAATGAAGGCAGGGCAATGGGATTATCAATATGCAGTTCAGTGAGGAGAACTTCAGAGGTTAGAAAGCCTGGGCTTGTTTTCCATGCTGCGGAAAGCAGCTTACGAATGGCCTAACAAAGGAAATTAAGATACCAGCTATAGAGATGGTGCAGACAGGTAGAATCGCTTTTCCATTGTAGGAGCAACATTGAGGGTAAGGCTTATATTTATCTCGAGCGGAGACTTAACCGAATATAAAGGCTAGGCTATTTTAAAGTTTATTTTAATTTTTAGTGAGATTTAGAGATAAAGTACGGTAATCAGCCATTCCGACCCGACGAAGCCGAGCCGCCCAATTACTGTCACGTGATCAATTAACCTACTGGCGTCTCGAGTTTCTGGGGTTGAAAGGTTTGTCATATGAGGCACTCACTTCTACTCACTGAAATTCAGAAGAATTGGTGGGCGGGGGGAATGTCTTCATAGAAAGCTGTCCAATGTTAAACGGCCTCGAAAGAGTGGATGTGGAATAGATGTTTCCTATGGGATGTATGCTAAGACTAGACGACACAGCCGCAGAATGCAGGGCCGTTCTTTTAACAGGGAGCTTATGAGCACTTTGGAAAGCCACTCTACAGCACTCTGCAAAATGTCTTAGGCACATACTGTATTTAGAGACACACGTGGAGCAGCCCTTTCTGCCATCTAGCCCGCACCGCCAGCAACCAACCTATTTAATCGCAGCCTTTTCGCAGGATATTTTACAATGATCAAATAACCTCATAACTAGTACGTCTGTGGAACGTGGAGAAACCGGAGTACCCGGAGCAATCTCACACGGTCTCGGGAACTTGTATTAGTGGTTGTAGCAACCTGATCACTCTAATCCAGTAGAATATTCTCCTGGCTGCAGAGGATGATACAGGATCAAAATAACGGCTGTGTTCGGGTGGATACCCTTCATAGGGAACGCCTCCGTGGCACTTTGTTTCACGTGGGGAGGATAAAACACGGGCAGCCACCACACGGTATTCGACAGTTCTGGGCGGCCGGGGTCCAGCGGCAAGTAATGAAAAAAGATTGTGGTCTCTGCGCTGCAGCAGACTTACTCCACCTTCACTGCCATATTACGTGTCCTGTTTCCGTTCCGTGTGGCTATCTTCCTTCTTCGTTCTCTCCTTCTCTCCTCAATACCTCTTCGCTCAATTATTCAACCCTCTAACTTCCACAATTTTTCCACCACCAGATCAGACATATCGCTCTCTGAAGGAGTGTCCAATTCGACGTTCACTGGGAATCTCTCCCCCAACAATTTCGCGGCCGGTAGATTCAGAATGGAGTGGGGAGCACCTTCCGTCATGACAATGGTCATCCTCATCCTTACCGTCCTACTGGGCGTCCCGGGAAACGGCGCAGTCATCTGGGTGACGGGCTTCAAGATGAAAAGTAACGTCTGCAATGTGTGCTGCCTGAACTTGGCTGTGGCTGACCTGATTTATTGCCTGTGTCTCCCCTTATACATCATTCTCCAGCTCAAACCCCGTTATTTCTGGCAGCTTGTATTACCCACTATGTTCCTAGTCGCTTTTGCCAGCCTATATCTGTTATGCCTGATCAGCATCTACCGCTGCCTGGCTATTACACGGCCCATATGGTTCCAGCAACATCTGAGCCTCGCATGGGTTCGTGTCACCTGCTTCGTGGTCTGGGTCATAGCCATCGTCATCTTTATGCTTGTATGCCTCTCTGGGTATTTTTTCGCCTGTGCGCTAATTTGGATCGCGTTCACCTTCGCCATCCCGCCTTTTGTAATTATGATCATTTGCTACGCCTTCGTTGGCTGGAGGCTGCAAGGGGTCAGGCTCGCTGAGTCCAGGAAGGCCAGACGCCTGATCGTGACCGCGGTCGCCGCATTTATGATCTGCTGGCTCCCCAGCACTCTCTACGCCCTCATATCAAACGACTACATGCAGAGTCATTTTAACTGGTATATATTCACTGAGGCCCTGACCTCATTCAACAGCGCCCTCAACCCTCTTATCTACGTCTTCGCCGGCAGCGACTTCCGTCAGGTCTTCAGGCGCTCCATGTTTGCCTCGCTCCTGCTGGCCTTCACCGAGCATGAGCCAAAGGGTAAGACCGAGACCCGCAATTCCACCTCAAATACGAATGTCTGATAGAATACCTCGTGGGCCCTCAACCGACCAATATCTCCTGACACAGGCACAGTGGACAGTCGGCTGCAAATATGGTCAGCACTGGAGGCTTTCCTGTACGCTTCTTCCAATCTCTTAGAACATAGAGCGTAGAACATTACAGCTCAGGGACAGGCTATTCGGCCTACTATTGTCAATCAATTAAATTATTAAATTACTGGCCAATTAATCTAATCCCCTCTGAATACCCAATGTCGATATCCTTCCAATTAGCTCTTTTCGCCGACATAAACATCCCTTAAAAGTCTCTAAGCTATCTGTCTTTGCCATCATCCCAGTCAGCGTATACCAAGGATGCACCACTCTCTGTGTAAACTACTTGCCCCTCGCATCTCCCTTGTAGTTACGCCATCTCCTCTTAAATACATGGCCTTTGGTGTTAGACATTTCAACCTTGGGTAAAATATACTGTTGGTCTGTGCCTTTCATAACCTACCAAAATTCCATCAGGTCTCCCCTCTCTTTTCGCTGGCCCAGTCTTCATTCGGATACAGCAATCCATGGTCTCCTCCACTGTAGAGATGAGGCCACACTCAAGTTGGAGGAACAATATCTTATATTGCATTTGGGTACATCCAACTTGCTGACATGTACGTAGATTTCTCAAAATTCCAGTCATGCCCTCCCTCCTACACCGCTCCCCATCGCCTTTTTCCTCTCTCACATTGCCTGCACATCTCCTCCCTCTGTTGCTCCTTCCACCTTATCTTTCCTTCATGGGCTTCTTTGCATTCCCCTTCTCGAGCCCTGTATTTCTTTCACCAATCAACTTCCCAGCTCTTTACTTTATCCCTTGCCCCGGTTTGACGTATTACCTTGCGTTTCACTCTCCCCCTCCCTATCTTTTCATTCTGCTCCTCATCTTTTCCTCCCGGTCCTGCTGAAGGAACTCAACCCGAAAGGTCGAATGCACATTTCTCCATAAATTTTCAGAAATTTCTGTTTGTTTCTCAGAATTCCACCATCTGCAGTTTCTCTGTTTGTAATCTGGTTCATCCATTCCACATCAACTCTGTCTAGGCCTTTTAATATTCCAAAGGATTTAATGACATCACATTCATCCTTCTGAATTCCAGAGAGTACAGACCCGGAGCTATCAAAGCTTCTTTCTATGATGACCTTTTCATTACCGGAATTATCTTTCTGAACCTCTCCTGAACGCGCTCCAACGCCAGCACTTCTTTTCTTAGATGAGGAGCGCAAACTGTTCACAATACTCAAGCGAGGACTCACCGGTGCTTTATAAAGCCTCAGCATCACATCCCTGCTCCTGTATTCCAGACCTCTTGAAATGAACACTACCATTACATTTGCCTTCTTCACCACCGAATCTACGAATCAGACCATAAGGCCATAAGACAAAGGAGCAGAAGTCTGCCATTCGGCCCATCGAGTCTGCTCAGCCATTTTATCATGAGCTGATCCATTCTCCCATTTAGTACCAGTCCCCCTCCTTCTCACCATAATCTTTGATGCCCTGGCTACTCAGATACCTATCAATCTCTGCCTTAAGTACAGCTAATATCTTGACGTCCACTGCTGTCCGTGGCAACAAATTCCATAGCTTCACCACACTCTGGCTAAAAAATTTCTTCTCATTTCTGTTCTGAATGGGCGGCCTTCAATCCTTAAGTCATGCCCTCTCGTACTAGGCTCCCCAATCATGGGAAACAACTTTGCCATATTCACTCTGTCGATGGCTTTCAACTTTTGAAATGTTTCTATGAGGTATCCCCTCGTTCTTCTAAACTCCAAGGAATACAGTCCCAGAGCGTACAAGCGTTCCGCATATATTATCCCTCTCATTTCCTGAATCATTCTAGGGAATATTCTCTGTACCCTCTCCAAGGTCAGCACGTCCTTTTTTTAAATAAGGAGACCAAAACTGCCCACAGTACTCCAAGTGAAGTCTCACCAGCGCCTTATAAAGCCTCAACATCACATCCCTGCTCCAATACTCTATTCCTCTTGAAATCAATGCCAACATTGCATTTGCCTTCTTCACCACCGACTCAACCTGGAGGTTAATCTTAAGGCTATCCTGTGTGAGGACTCCCAAGTCCCGTTGCATCTCAGAACTTATAATTATTTCCCCATTTAAATAATAGTCTGCCCGTTTATTTTTTTTCTGCCAAAGTGCATCACCGCACACTTTCCAACATTGTGTTTCATTTGTCACTTCTCTTTGTTTCCTCAGCACCACCGGCCCCTCCACCTACCTTCGTATCGTCAGCAAACTTAGCCACAATTCCATCTATTCCATAATCCCAATCGTTGATGTACAAATTAAAAAGAAGCGGCCCCAGCACGGACCCCTGTGGAACACTACTGGTAACCGGCAGCCACCCAGAATAGGATCCCTTTATTCCCACTCTCTGTTTCCTGCCAATCAGCCAACGCTCTTTCCACGTATTTAACTTTCTCGTAACCCCATGGGTTCTGATCTTGTTAAGTAGCCTCATGTATGGCACCATGTGAAAGGCCTTCTGAAAATAACTGCCATCAGGGTCTTTTTACCCCTGCGATTTCTGCGCTCAACCCATAAAGATCCCGTAACTTCCGATCCTATATCACCGCTTTTTAATGATTTAATATCATTTCTTACTAATAAACCCAGGCCTCCCCCTCTGCCTACCTTCCTATCCTTCCGGTACAGCGTGTGTCCTTGGACGTTCAGCTCCCAGAGACATGCATCATTTAGTCAGTTCTCAGTAATGGCCACAATATCATACCTGCCAATCTGTAGCTGTACGACAAGATGATCCACCTTATTCCTAATGCTGCAGGCATTTCAGTATAACACCTGAAGACCAGTATGTGGTACTTTTCGCTTTGGTTTCACTGCAACCTTATTACACTGCAACTCATCCCGATGGCTACAAATTTGCCCCATCACCTGTCTGTCTTTCCTGACATTTTTACTGCTCACTATCTTGGATTTGTTTATGTTTTCCCCTTCCTCCGCTCTATCATTCCGGGTCCCATCGCCCTGCCAAATTAGTTTAAACACTCCCTATCAGCTCTATTAAATCTTCCCGCAAGGATATTGGTCCCCTTCGGGTTCAGTCGTAACCTGTCCCTTTTGAACAGGTCATATTTCCCCCAGAAGAGATCCCCATTATCCAAGAATCTGAAACCCTGTCCCCTGCACCGCTCTCTCAGCCATGCATTCATCTGCCTGATCTTACTATTCTTGCCCTCGCTCGCACGTGGCACAGGTAGCAGTCACGAGATTACTACCCTGCAGGTCCTGCTTCTCAGCTTCCTTCCTAACTCCCAGAAATCTCTCTTCAGGACCTCCTCCCTTTTCCTATCTATGTCATTGGTACAAACATGTACCAAGACAACTGGCTGCTCGCCCTCCCCCTTCAGAATATTCTGGACCCGATCCGAGACATCCCGTACCCTGGCACCTGGGAGGCAACACATCATGCGGGTATCTCTATCAGGCTCACAGAATCTCCTGTCCGTTCCCCTGACTATGGAATCCCCTATGACTACCTCTCTGTAGT
Organism: Mobula birostris; assembly: GCF_030028105.1. Taxonomy (NCBI): domain Eukaryota; kingdom Metazoa; phylum Chordata; class Chondrichthyes; order Myliobatiformes; family Myliobatidae; genus Mobula; species Mobula birostris. Next base: position 24,414,644 of record NC_092398.1, read on the forward strand.
TCCGATAACTACAAATTAACCTTTAAATGTTTCCTTTGCATCTCTGATTTTCGGATTTTCTCCCCATTTTGAAAATAGTCAACACATTCTTTCTGCTACCCAAGTGCATGATGATACATTGTCCAACATAATATTTCATTTTCCACTTTCATGCTCATTCCGCAAGTCTGTCTAAGTCCTTCGGCATCCTATCTGTTTCAACGCTGACTGCCGCTCCATCATTCATCTTATCAACTTCAAACTTGGCAAAAAAGCCATCTATTCCGTCATCTAAATTACTGATACACAGCATTAAAAGAAGCGTGCCCGGCACCAAACCCTGCAGAACACCGCTAGTTACTGGCAACCAACCATAAGAGGATCCTTTCATTCCCACTCACAGCCTCCTACCAATTCACCAATGCACTAACCACGCCAGTAACTCCTAATTTGGTAAGCAGCCTCAGTTGTGGCATCGTGTCAAAGGCCTTCAGAAAGTCGAAACATACAGCATCCTCTGCATCCACTTTTTATATCTTATGCATCCTCAAAAATCTCCAACAGGTAAGATTTTCCCTTGGGAAAACCATGCTGACTTTGTCCTATCTGGTCCTGTGTCGCCAAATAACTTCCTTAACTCCATTGAAGTACTGCTACATCACCCTCCATTTTCTCCCTATCAAATTTAAATTTGAATTCAGCCATATTGTGATTACTGCCTCCGGTTTATTACATAACCCAGTCCAGTATAGCTGATCACCAAGTAGGCTCAACGAAAAAGTGTTCTACAGAGCCATCTCCCAGGCATTCAACAAACTCACTCCCTTGAGATCCATTTCCAACCTGATTTTCCCAATCGAACTGCATGTTCAAATCACCCATGACAATCATAAAATTGCCCTTTTGACATGCCTTTTTTATTTCCTGTTGTAATCTGTGGTCCACATCCCAGCTACTCTTAGGGCGCCGATGTATATCTGCCATCAGAGTTATTTTACCCTTGCAGTTGCTTAACTCAGCCCAGAAGGATTCAAAATCTTCCGATTCTATGTCACATCTTTCTACTGATTTGATGCCAGTCTTTGCCAGCAGAGCCGCGCCACCCCCTCCGCCTTTCTTCCTATCCCTCTAATACAATGTGCAGCCTTAGATATTTAGATCCCAACTGCAAACTTCCTTCAGCCAGGGCTCGTTATGTGCATAATATCGTACCTGATCATTTCTAACCGTGCAACAGGATCATCTACCTTATTTCTTTTACTCCGTGGTTTGAGATATAGCATATTGCGGAATGTATTTGCTCCTATTTTTTGATTCTGCATTTCTAACGCACCGATAATCAGCCCGCTGGCTGCAATTATGTCCAATCATCTGCCTACCCTTCCTGACTGCATGCTATTTTTGTTTGTTTTTTTATTTTTTGCCACCGCCCTGTCCTGAGTTTTTAAAGTCAACATCAATCCAATACTTAAGATATATTAATGCCATCTGACCAGGAGAGAGGTTATCTTTGCGAAACTTTCCGGAGGAAATCACTTCAGCAAGGTGGACTAAGCTGAGGTCTACCGATAGATGGAGATGGAAGAAGAGTCCAAAGTATTTCTCACTATAAATACTCACAAACAGCCTTATCGCTGTAATAGGCTTATTTGGCGGTAAAATCTGCACCTGCTCTCAGGCAGAAATCTATGGGCCAGGTATTGCAAGGCTCCCAGGGAGTTAGAGACATCATGGTTACCAGTAGATATGACAATGAACATCTCCAAAGTCCATGAAACCGTTGAAACGATTAAAAGATTTGGGGCTCTGAGCACGACACATATTCTGCACACTTCTGCCAACTCCCTGTCATTTAGATCATTCATTTAGAATTCAAGCGTATATAAAGTCACTATGGAAGAGAAATATCAATGCTTTACATTGTAATGGGCATTGAGGGAATAATGAATTGTTTTGAAATGAGAAATCGAAATCTATAAGCATTTATCTGTAATTAACGTACTCTGTGTGACTGAAATGCGCCCTGCAGCCGAGATACAAAAATAACTGTATTTGTACTTCCTTGTTCTGAGAATTTTCATGTTTCTGCGTTTGAGCCAGCTTGCCTGATATACCTTCGAGAACTAACACTTAGGTAAAATGTGTAGCTGCTCAACGACATTTTTTTTGCTATTTCGGTATTCGGTAGCGTTGCTGGAGTTCCGCTAAAAATACTGAGAAACTGATTGCTAAGCTTTGCCTTGAAGTCGTCATGCGGAATGCAGTGTACTACTTATACATGGTCTTACAAAATGTTAGACATTGTTCTCTGTAAATGCTAGACAAAGGTTCAAATAAAGAATTATCTGGTCATACAATGTCGCGAGGCACGTGACCATAGTGTTGTAAAAATCCACCTCAGTGTCTCTTCTCACGTACCATTCATGTATAAATGTGACCGAGATTTCTTGCATGACAGAGTCCCAAGACCCCGCTTTCAGGGGTTCGGGCTCGCTTTGATATCATGTATCAATAAAGATTATCGGAAGCAGCTTCCTTCGAGTCCGAGTATGCTATTTCCGCGACAAATTGGCGATGGGGATGTGATCATCCTTAGTATCCGAACACCTTCCAAGTCAGGAGGGAATTGTTGGACGGGTACTATTATAGCAGGATCTCTGAACAAAGGACCCGAACGGAAAGAGGGGACCTTCGAAGTTAAGATGATCTGGCGCCCAAGCTGAAATGGGGGTTGCGGGCGACCTAGCTGAAAGTGGGGGGAGGGCGACTAGTTCCGGCGTTTTCGCTGAAAGAGGGACGGCCGACGGGTCCTAGCTGAATCGGGGACTGAAATTGTAAAAGGAAGAGTACCGTTCAGTAGATGAAGGAACGGAGAAGTTGCTGAGGAAACTCTAAACCGGTGAGCGCTGCAGAGAAGCTCTCGGGGAAATAAGCGGGCGCGCGGCGTAACTCTTCTTTTTCAGACAATGGGAACTGTCTGCGGTCGGGCGTCTGCTACTGCTCCTGCAGACCCGCCCCAACGAGCAAGATCGCGTTGGGCCTTGAACGTAAGTAGGAAAACCGTGAAACGGATGAAAACTGTGAAGAAATCTCGACAGAAGGGAGGAGATCCCTTGATACCCCCGGAGTCACCAGCAGACACGGTAATTCGGGAAACAGGTAACGACCGATACGCTGTAACTTTTAGCAAAGATCTGTACGGCTGGTCGCAGGGAGACTGGCCGTACGGAGGGAGTTTTAAAATTGATTTGCAACAGACTTGTTGGGACGAGGTAGCGAATGGAAGTGGGAACCCTAAGTGTGATTTTGAGAATATGATGGGATGTTTTGGGAAATGGATGCAGGTAGCAATGAGACACCAGCCCCATAAACAAAAGAGAAAGAAAGAAAAAGAGGAGGAGCCCCCTGTCACGAAGAGTCTCGATGAAAAGCAAGGCCCGGCACCACCAACCGCTCCGCCACCCTACCCACCCAGCCCCCCCCCCCCCCTCAACGATGCCGGCACACGTACCATTATACCCCCGGATACCGCAAATGGTATCTCTCGAAAGGAGAGATTCTGGTCCTAATATTCTACTAAATGGACTGATAAACGAGGTAATAGAGATGGTAGCAGCCTGTGTCAGCAGAGTAACCGCACTCGGGAACAATCGGCACATCAGCTCCTGCTGAAGGAGCTGATGAACCCGCACAAGGGGCAGGCGGAGGGGAAGGCAGGGAGGTATAACTGGAGGAAGGGGTACAAACCAGACACATGTCTCAACGAATGGCCATTCACTCCTCCACCTCTCCGACAGTTCAGCCTCCAACAATAATGATAGGAGAAACAGCATTATTAAAGCCATGGACGCCTGCAGAGGCCTGAGCTTTTGTAGCTGAGCTCCCTAATCGAATAAAAAGACCAACATCGTTCCTCAGTTGGTTGGAACAAATGTGCGAAATTTATAAGCCTCTCCCGGTAGATTTGCGGACTCCTTTTCAAACGTGCCTATGAATGCTCCTGGGCAGCTTCGAAAGATACATTCCAGGTTCGGCCCGGGAAGAATGCAGATTAGCGGAAAGATGATGAGAAAACACCACAGGGTAACGAATCCCTGTGTTCTTGGCTGTCCAGTAGAGGGAAGGACGCCATATTGTGGGCAGCACAACGGCATTGGGACTTAGGAGAAGTGACTAGATGCTTTCAGAAGAAGGTTGAAGGAGCCCCTGATTTTATAGCTCGGTTTAAGAATACCTGAGAAGAGTATGCCTGAGTTCTCTTAGAGGAAAATGGGCCATTGGCCATCTAGACTCTGCAAAATTTAATGTTGCCCCAACAAGGCAGATTTTTAAAATGCGAGATTTGAACTGGCAGGCTATGCCTTGGTCAAAACTAGTCACTACTTTGATAAACATGGTAAGGGAGGGAACCTTCGTCGCACCAGGGATGGCCTTCAAACGCATTAGACAAAATTTTACCTACAGGAACAGGGTAGGGGAAAAGAAAAACGGAGAACATAGAAAAAGAGAGTTGAAAGATCCCAGGATATGTGCCGAAGATGTGGGGAAAATGGACATTGGGCCAAAGAGTGCCGAATTCGTGCAAAGCAGGGTCGAAGTACTTCCTATAAAGAACCCACACAATGGACTGGACAAAACGAGAGAAGGGTGACCTCCTTCTCTTATAGCAACCCTTTCCCACTGGAATATGGGTCCCAGGGGAGGTGGTGGTATAGGGAACGGTCATATCACTTTCCCAAGACTCCGAAACGCAACCCATGGTAAACTTTAGAATAGGAGACACTCACTTGGTGGACACTGGCGCTACCCTGCCCTCTGTACCCCCACCCTGGGATTACCCCTGAGCCAGATCAGGTTAGGAACCGTAGTGGTAGCCGGAATCCCACTGTCAGAATTCTTATCGAAGAAGTTCCCCTTGTCCCTGGAAGACACTTGTATACAAGAAACTTTGATAGTCTCCAATACTACTCCCCTGCCGCTGTTGGGATGCCAAGCTCTGTGTAAGGTAGGAGCTACTATTTACTGCTCTACTCAGGGCATGTACATGGAAGTACCCTCGCCCCGGACGCATCAGTTAACGTCCCTGTTTCTCAACCACGAGGCCAAACTCGACCCGGTATTGTAATGCTGGCAACTCGAGGGCAACCCCGACACAGTTAAGATATGCCGGCTGCGGCCAGAACTTGAGGGGCTGGCGCCGACAGCTCGCACTGAAGCTTTGTGGGGCTTGTTGCAAGTGGTCCGATACTACTCCCGTTTACACTGCACCGCCTGGTACACAACGACAGATGATCCAGAATACCGAGAAAAGGCGTACACCCACGAAGGGCTGAAAGCTAAGATACACCCAGACCCTTATCTATATTTTGAGAAGGAAGGGCTGGGTATCCCGGTACGCCTGACCGCAGAGTAGCAATCCCTGTCCCACCTGGGACCTGCGTCAATACCTCACCTACCCCTTGCTGCACGGCTTCCCTATCAGGAGAAACAGATAGGCCCAATGATTAAACAGTTGCAATCAGCCCCTATTATCGAGCGCATTGGGGACTTTGAATGGAACGGGCCTGAGGAGGGAAGAATACACCTTCCGGGAACATTCTGCCAGTTGGAGGTCCCCCTAACCGAATTTCAACGACAATAACCGCCCGAGCCGCCAGGCCATAGGAGCCCTTCAGCATTGGAAAGGGTAAATGCAGACTTGTGGACCCTCCACAAGACACACGTGGGTCGAGTGCTCACTGCGAGGGACCTCTGTGTCAAGCTAAAAATGAATGCTGTATTACCATGTGTTAGGCAGTATCGACTAGCAGCTAAGGCAGAAGAAGGCATAGTCCCGGTCATGGACTCTCTGCTCCAACAGGGGGTTCTGAAGCCTACCGTCAGCCCCTGCACACACCAATACTGCCTATACCTAAAGTTGGACGGCCCAATGAGCGGCGCGCTCTCTGCATGATGTAAGGGCTGTAAACAGCATTGCAATTCCCACAGCACCGGTGGTACCTGACGTCAGTATGATTGTTTCATCCATTCCCTCTGATGCTACTGTCTACACTGTGGGCGACCTGTGCTCCGCGTTTTTATTTATTCCTCTCCATCCGGATAGCCAGTATTTGTTTGCCTTCACATACAAAGGGCATCAGTATACCTGGACCCGATGCCCCAGGAGTATACCGAAATTCCGGCCGTGTACGCTGCTGCCGTTGAACATGACTGAGACAAGTGCCATCTGGGAGAAAGTTCTATATTAATACAATACGCCGACGATCTGTTGGTGGCGTCAGCTACACTAGCAGAGTGTGTAAAAGACTCAGTGACCCTGCTCCAGTTCCTAGCTGCCCGAAGTCATTGGTGGCTAAATCCAAGCTGCAATTTTGTCAGCCACAAGTGCAGTACCTCGGGTTTTAATTGAAGGCTGGGACTTGAGAGATAGGAGCGGACCGAATACAGGCCATTTTACGGATACGGCCACCTAAAACGAAGAAAGATGTTCTTTCCTTCCTGGGGATAGTCGGCTATTGTCGACAATGAATACACGTCTACCGCCTGCATGATGCAGTCCTCCGTGCCGCCACTGCAAATGAAGCACCTACACAGGATACGAGGTGATTTAGCTGTTACACCCCAATTATACGTATCGCCGATCACCTGCAGTTAGTCCTGCTACCTTTGTTCCAGAGCCTTCCGAAGAAGACGAGCATGACTGCATTACTGTGGTACAACACTCCACTTCCCCCAGGGTGGATCTGCGAGTAGACCCTTCCCGAATGCAGACGTGATCCTTTTTACCGATGGGTGTTCTCACAAAACAAGGGATGACCCTTGCCGTGGTGGATCTACACCAGACAGTGGAGGACTATGCGCTACCTCATGACATTTCAGCCCAGGTTGCAGAACTTTTTGCCCTAACCCGAGCCTGTATACTAGCCAAGGGCCAGACAGCCAATATATATACGGACTCTCGCTATGCCTTTGGAGTTGTCCATGATTTCGGCCAAATATAGAAGAATAAGGGTTTCATATATCAGCGGGAAAGTCCATCAAACACTTCCAGTTAGTGTTCAATTTGTTGGAGGCATCTTAGTTGCCCAGACAGGTAGCGATTATTAATTGTGAAGCGCATTCCAAAGCGACAGACGTATTTCCCAGGGAAATGCCCGCGCTGACCAGGCAGCCAAAAGGGTGGCAGCTGCGAGGAGACCGGTCCTTCAAGCTCTCTGTGCCACGAATAACTCCCCCATCCCTGTTTTGGGGCCCGCTGAATTACAGGAAGCAGAGCAGAAAAGCGAACGTGGGAGAAGGCACAATGCCGCTTTAAAAAGGGATTTTGGTTTCGCCCAGACCAGACCCAGGTGGTGTGCCCGAGAAATTGTGTTTGCCCCTGTGTCGCCTAGTGGACCCACATGCACACATGGGCAAAGGAGGGATGCAACATTCAATCGATCGTCAATGGTATGCACCTGGCAGAACGAAAACTACAGTATACAGAAAATCACTCGCTCCTGCCTGATTTGTCAGGAAAATAACCAGGGACCGGGAGCAGTTAAGTATGACCACCTTCTGATGCCTAAAATGTACTTTGAAAATTTGGAAATTGATTTTGTTCATATGCCCCCGGCCTCAGGATATAAGTACAGGTTGGTCATTGTGGACATGGTCACCCGATGGGTGGAGGCTTCTTACACCCGGAAAGATGACGCACGAACTGTGGTAAAGATATTGTGCAAGGAAATAATACCGAGATATGGACTACCCATGGGGTTAAACAGTGACAGAGGTGCTCACTTTACGGGCAGGATTGAGAAGGATTTAGTGCAGACCATGGGGTTTCAATGGAAGTTGCATATTCCTTTCCAGCCACAGTCTTCGCGGATTGTGGAAAGGGTGAATGGGGAATTGAAGAATGCCCTTTCCAAAGTATGTCAGAACAATAACTTGTCATGGCCACAAGCTCTCCCCATAGTGTTGCACGCTTTGCGAAATAGGAAAAATAGAGCTACAAGAGTGACACGTCATGAAGCCCTGAAGGGTCGCCAAATGACCACAGGGCCAGACATCCGGTGTGTGCCGAAAAATTGGCGCTAATATGGAATGATGAGCAAACCCTAGCCTATGCACAGGCCATATGTAAAACAGCAGCCGAACGGCATGAGAGGATCAGGCAGGCACAGGCCCCCGTGGAAGATGCCCCTGTACATGCTTTCCACCAGGAAAACCAGATGGACGTTAAAAATTAAAAAAGAAAAGACTCTCTCTCTCCCAGTTGGAAGTGGTCCTGCACTGTCTTAATAACAACCCGGACGGCTTTGAAAATCGACGGAAAGGAAGACTAGATTCAGGCCGCCGGATGCAAAAAAAAAAAAAAAAATCACCCTCCGAATGCAGAATAGGACGGGAAATTCGGGTGGGCGGTCAGCTAACAACAGGCAGAGTCCAGCGGGACTGAGGATGTAGTGGTTAGACGGAGTGGTGTTCATAGGAGCGTTGATTCAGGTGGTGGGAGGGAGCAACACTAACACCTTATTGTTTCTCTGTCACCCGTATGCTAATAGGTAAAGCAGGGAGCATGCTGCGTATGGACCGAAATTCCCCAGCTGGTAAAACGATGATCCGTATGTCGCTGGTCCCTCTTAACCTAAGTGAAGTGACATCAGTGGTTTTGTTTAGTGGGGGCAGGAATGGTTGCAGTGTCAATGGTTCTGAGAACTGGCCAGGATGGCCTTCTGGCTTTGAAGGATGGTACTATCGGCCTTCTTCCCGCAACCCATCCAACCTATGGTCAGGAGTTAGTGTAACTCCACCGCAGCGGACCAGTAAAAAAAATACTTCTGTTACTGCAATAACAATTAGAGCTGCCCTTACCAAGTAGGGGATTTCTCCTGCTCAAAAATAAGACTGCCTCTGATGACACTCTACCCCGTCCCCTTAATGGCAGTTACCCGAAATGATGGAAGACACAGCCAGCAAGGAGCATCTGCTGCGGTGAAGAGGTGTACCCAGGGAAGAAAATACCCTTCTGCGACGCATATAAATTCCCTTATGAGGAGGAGGAGGAAATACCACAGTAAAGAGTGTTAATCTCGAAGATTAACAAGGAGGGAACTATGGAAGAAAAATATCAAAGCTTTACATTGTAATGGACATTGAGGGAATAATGAGTTGTTTTTAAATGTTAAATCGAAGTCTATAATCATTTATCTGTAATTAATGTACTCTGTGTGACTGAACTGTGCCTTGTAACAGAGATATAAAAAATCTCTATCTGTAGTTCTTTGTTCTGAGAAGTTTTATCCGTCTGCGTTTGAGCCAGCTTGCCTGATATATATTTGAGAACCAACACTTATGTAAAATGTGTAGCTGCTGAAGGAGTTTTTTTTTTTTTTTTTGCTTCTTCGCTATTCGGTAGCGTTGCTGGAGTTCCAGTAAAGTACTAAGAAACTGATTGCGAAGATTTGCCTTGAAGTCGTCATGCAGGATGCAGTGGACTAATTATACATTGTTCTCGAAAATGATAGACATTGTTTTCTGTATATTTAAATGCTAGACAAAGGTTTAAATAAGGAACTATCTGGTCATAAGTTGTCCTGAAGCACGTGACATTTACTTCTGTAAAAATCCACTTGTATCTCTTGTCACGTACCATTCATGCATAAGTATGGCTGAGTTTTCTTGTTTGACAGAGTCCTAAGACGCTGATTTACGAACTTGGGCTCTCCATGATATCATGTGTCAATAAAAATTTTCCGAAGCGGCTCCCTTCGGGTCTGTGTACTCTTTTTCCGCGACAGTCACGAATCACTCTAGCAGTCATCATGTCTACTGGCAATGTTGGAACACAAGTGTGGAGGAGATACAGACTCCCAATGTAGAGATGGTGACCAGAGTTCGTTTATAAAATTCCAACAGAACATTCATCCTTGGTGGATTGCCACCATGAGACGTAGCATTCCCAAAACTGGGATCGCGCGATCACGTCCAATTGGAAGACTGCTAACAGAAGTGACATGGAATCTCCGAGCCTATCAAAATAAAATGAGCAGGTCTGAACAGAAAGCACCGGGGCCGCATCCCAAAGAGCGAGTCACTCGAGAAAAAAAAAGTAGGAAGAAATGTCAATCATTGACGTCTCGTTAAAGTTAACGAATTCGGGTGCGCCAATACTCTCAGAGCTCAACACGCTCCTGGACCCCGCAAAGTCAGCGGCATTACGACCCGAGTAGGCGGTCACTCCCGACGGTTGTACTGTATACGTGCGGCTGCTCTCCTCTTACGCAGATGAAAAGACGTTTTCCTTCTTCTGAGATTAATGTGATTATTGGAGTGTATTTTGTATTTGTTTCCTTCAGGTTTTCGGTGTTTCTTTCTTGTGGCCGATTGCCGGGGAGCTGAGCTGGTAATTGTTGCATGTAGAAGGCGATGTTGGGGAATTTGGAGTCACTGTCCCTGTTCCTTTCAGAAAGTAAGGGGTCGAAAACCTAGTCTGTACGGAGTCTTTGATTGTTATTGTGGCCGATTCTTTTTTTAATGCCCGCGAGGGGGAACATTGGGGTCCTCGAGTTATGTTTCTATTTTTTCCGTGCCGAATACTCTGGGGGAGTCGATGTGTTTTCTTTCATCAACATCTACGGTCTTTCTGTATTTAATCGCTATCCGTAGAAAACAAATATCATCGTTTAATCAGACATGCAGCGATAATAAGAGAGATGACAGTGATATGATTAAATTATACTGAGTCAACACCCTACACTATGTCAACAATTCACAATTTCACCCAGGGGGCGACCCTGCTGTTTTTCCTGGGGTTAAGAACTGGGGAAGAAGGCGGGACCACGAACATCAGAAGCCCCACCCACCCACCCGACTCAACTTTTTAAAGTAGTTGGCTTCTTAATGCAGTCTGTCCTTCTCTCCTCAGTGACAGGTCCCAACAGCACCACTCCGCTCATTGGTATCTCCCGTCACAGCGCTCTCCCACTCGCTCAGCTGCCACTCAGTGGTCGCGCCCGCGCGTATGAACAAAACATGCCGACGAGATCGAAGTCCATTGCCAATATAGAGCACCGGCTTCCACTTGTTTCTTTGGTGGATACACATCGACCGGGTGCTTTAGCACAACGGACGAGCTAAGCGGTCGGGTGTAGTGAATGCCGATTCACCGCTCGGAAAACAGACGACAGACACGAACACCGCGGGGCCGCGGCGACTTTCCTGAACTGAAAATGCGCAGTGGGTGGGGGCTTCTGGGGAATGTACTCTAGATGTTATTTCTTACAGGGCATGCGCTGCGTTGCGGAGCATCCTGAGGAATATAGTAGATTCGGAATACTTCAACTGCGCATACGCTATAGCTCATGAGCTCTTTGGGAGTCCTGCACCCTCCTGGAAGTTCTTGTTTCACAATCTTATAAGGTCTCAATGATTTCTGCACGTTAGACTAGAAATTGCCAGTACAACTTCAAAAGTTAATTTCATTTATCTATGAGATCCAATAAGGCCGGTAAATATTCCCCATTCCCAACAGCCCTGCAGAAAGATGGGGGTGAACTGCGCCCTTGAATCGCCACAGTCTGTTGAAATGGACTGCTGGGGCCGAGGATGCAGGGTTCAGAGCCGTTGACGGTGATGGATTTCATTTAACTTGCCCGTGATCGAATGGCAGAGCAGACTTGATCGGCCGGCTGGTCTCATTCTCTTTCCTTAAGGTCTTATGAAGTTGGGACAGCGGATGGCTCTTAGGTGGTTCGTACTGTTCGCTGCCGCCCCGCCCCCTGCGGGAAAAGCAGGAGGGTTGAGTGCGGGTGTTACCGGAATTGTCCGGGCGAGCAAATGATCTGAACTGTGCGGACATACACTATCCGCCAGTGTTGGAGATTGGTGTCTGACGTCAGGAGTGGCAGGTGAGGGTCTTCTTGTCACACGAGTCAAGGTTGTTAGCCCTGAGCTGTACCCCAAACCTAGAAGACGAGTCGATCACTCTTAGTTTGGGGTCTATCATTTGACTTGCTTGGCATGGGTGACCCTAACGAGAGCGAAAACATAAATCTCTGACTCCAGCCGTCAAAGCTCGCTGGGCCAGTGAGGCAAGCAAGCCGCCAAACTCAACGACTGTCTTCTTGTGGTCCTGTTGGCCGGCGGTGTGGTAAAGAGAAATGGCTCGGAGAGGGGGCAAGCCCATATCCATTGGATCAGTGAATGTGAGGGGTCGACTAAGGTACTAAGAATCACAAAGGGACGGCCCAGTGATGGGCACTGCAACAACGACTCCCAAGATCAGACACAGAGTGAAGCCCGTTCTACATTCTCCCATCCTATACTTCCGGGGTCAGACACAGAATGAAGGGCTCTCCTAATCGTTCCATAACACATTCCCCGAGTCAGACACAGAGTGCAGCACCCTCCCCACTGCCCCATCACACTCTCCCGGGGTCAGGCAGAGCGTGAAGTTCCCTCCACAGCGTCCAATCGCACACTCTATGGATCAGACACAAAGTGAAGCTCCCGTTACGCCGTCCCATCACCCACTACCAGCGTCAGACACAGTGAGTCCCAGTGAGGAAGAAATCACTGATAGTCTCCATGTACTGTCTGTGAAACTCTTGTTCACATATGGTTCGGATTTCTGCAGCATTCATGGACTCATGGTCTCAGACTATATTTTTTTGTCTGAGTGTATTTACTGATATCTTATATGCACGTTCAAACATTTATATTGTTTTGTTATGTGTTGCTGTTGGTAATTTTTTTTTACCTTGGCCCCGGAGTAACGCTGTTGCGTTCGGTTATAATCATGTATGCTTGATTAACAATTAAATGAAACTATGAAATGTGGATGCAAAGGCTCATGGCGTCGTAGTTAAACATTGGGGAACGTAATTCCAAAGCATGGTCACACTGGAGACAACATCTCAGAGATTCCCTTCGAGGCACTTCGGCCGAGCGACAGTGGTGGGGACAGATATGGAACTTTTTCAACGAGAGTATCTTCCCCCTTTGCATCAGGGACCTAGAGAGGAGGCTATCGCTCAGTGCGTTCAGAACACAACATGTTGAAGAATGAAACACGGGAACTGGTCCTACAGCACACCATTTCTGTGATAACCCGACCCCAAACTACATTAATCTCTTCAAACTTAGTGCATATCTCTTCATTCCATTCAATTTTAAACACCATAGACTATTAGACATAGAAGCAGAATAAGGCCATTCAGCTCATCGAGTCTGATTTATCATCCACCTCAGCAACATTCTCTGGTCTTCTATCCATATACTAGGACACGTTTTCTCAATAGAGAGATCGGCAACCTCCAGGGTAGCGGGGTGGAGATAAATATCTACCAGAAGAGGTGGAAGACGCTCCTTCCCTCCGGTAGCCTGCAGGTCACCATTAGGCACGCTGTAACACCTGCTTTGTTCTCCCGATCAGTGTCACAGGGAACCGCGAGGGCAGTTGGTATGTGTAGCGGGTGTATATCACAGATTCTGACTGAGCAACCTGTGATGCCAGGCAGACAATCTCAGAAGGACAGTGATAATGGCTGGGTTAAACCATCTTGTAAAGATACTGGCCAGAAGAAGGCACACGAAAACGGCGGCGACTTTCCGGAAGAGAAAATGCGCTTTTGGTGGAAGGACACACACAAAATGCCGGTGGAACGCAGCAGGCCAGGCAGCATCAGAGGAAGAAATACAATCAACGTTTCGGGCCGAGACCTTTCGTCAGGACGAACTGAAAGAAGAGTGAGTAAGAAATTTGAAAGTTGTTGTCCTGCTGAATGTAGTCTACAATGCTGTTGCTTACAGGGTGTGCGCTCCGTTGTGAAGGATGTCGGGAAATGTATTAAATGAGGAATATTTCAACCGCGCATGCTCTATAGCAAATGGGGTTAATTTCAGAAATTAACCACGTGGCCTCCTTCTAACTTAACTTCTCAACAGTAAAAGGAAATGTTTTGTTATTCACTGCTCTCTGAGTAAAGTATTATCTCATGATGTCAACACCTCAACTTCCTCATATTGAGCTTCCTGGAACTACAAACCCAGAGTGTCTCTACCGATGTGGAGTAACTCATCTCTTCTGCTCATTCGGAATTAAGACCGCACCTTTGCTAAATCAGCATCCAAATTCCGCACAAGAAACAACTCCTCAAAATAACTCGATCACCCAATGAATTCGACCGCCCATCACTGTTCAGGTCCTGTGCAAGGTTACTCCCATGCGCCCAAGGGAATTTAACGTCTGAGTGCAAGTATCCAAACCTGCGGAGGACCGCGACGGAGCCGGAGATTTCAGGCAAAGGTGAGATGAATTTCCACGGGATTCAGATAACAGATACAGAGATAGTGTAGACAGTCAGAATCGCTTTCCCATTGTGGGAGCAACATTGAGAGGAAGGCTTATATTTATCATGAGGTCATGAGGACATGATTATTTTGGTATCAGGGAGTGTAATGTCCTGGTTCATATTTTTACCGTTATTTTGTAAGTATTTCATTTTAGTCTACAGCCTCCAAGTTCACGAAACCAAATCCTTAACTATCGACTCCAATATCTTCCCAACCACTGCGGTCAGACTAATTGGCCTACAATATGCTTTCTTCTTCCTCTCTCCATTTTTGAGGAGTCTAATGACGTTTGCAATTTTACAGTCTTCGGACCTATTCCAAAAACCAGTGATCCTTGAAAGATCATTACGATTCCCTTTGCAATCTCTTCAGCTACCTCTTTCTGAGCACTGGGGTGTACACCATCAGGTCTATGTGACTCGTCCACGTTCAGACCTATCAGTTTGCCAAGGATCTTTACCCCAGTAATGTTAACTTCACACACTTCATGATCCACGATACACGAATGGTATGTTGCTTCCGTGCTGCCAGGATAAAGAATGTCTCTGAAACGATCCAAGGACATTCCCAAAGACGACAGCGGACAGCCATAAGTATTACTTCCTATTGGCACGAATAAAATAGGGAGACAAAGTGAGGAGGTCCTGAAGAGACATTTTAGGGAATTCGGTAGAAACTAAGAAACAAGACTTTCAGGGTGCTAATCGCTGAATTGCTAACTGTGTCATGCGCCAGTCATTGTAGGAGTAGGAAGAATTGGCAGATGATGGCGTAACTGATGAACTAGTGCAGGGGGCACGCAGGAACTTAGATTCATCGGACATTGGGATCTCTTCTGGTGAAGGTATGACTTGTACAAAAGGGACTAATTACACCTGAACCCGAAATGGTCCAATATCCTTTCGTGGCTGAAAGAGGATTATACAGTAGCTAGGAGCTTAATGTCCAAGGTTTTACAGTGTAGCGCAAGGACAGGCAGGACGGCAGAAGTTGTGGCGTTGGTGTGATGTTGAAAAAAATGAATTGAATTCATTAGTAAGAGGTGACAATGGAAAGAAGGTTATTGAATCTTTGTGGATTCACTATGAGAATTTGGATACAATTCCGAAAATAATTTGGCTTACTGAGATTTTTCTATCGAGTATCATTTTTCTAATTATTTTTAAACCCTCTATGATTGATATGGCTTTTAAAGTATAGGATGTATTAGGTATTAAATACTTTCAGGACTTGTTTGTAGAGGGAAGTATCTTATCGTTTGAACAACTCTCAACGAAATACAGTTTACCTAAAACTCATTGTTTTCTTCGATACCTACAACTGAGAGATTTTTGACGGTGTCAAATAAGAACATTTCCTAAAAGCCCTGAGAACAACCTACTAGATGCATTTTTTAATTTGAAACCTTTTAATAATGGATCTCTATCTACTGTCTAAAATATGCTGTAGAGAATGAGAATTGTTCCTTCAGATACAATAAAAAAAAACGTTGGGAACAAGATGTACAGACTTCAATTTCTGAGTAAACTTGGAATCAAATTTATAAATTGGTTAACTCTTCATCGTTATGTGCCCGCCACTCTCTCCTACAATTTAAAGTGGTACATAGGGCCCATATGACCAAGGATAAATTGCCTCGCTTTTATTTAGGTATATCTCCGTTTTGTGATCAATGTAATAATGGAGAAGCTTCACTCATTTACATGTTTTGGACATATCCGAGTCTTGAAAAATATTGGAAACAAGTTCTTCAAACCTTCTTGATACTTTTCAAAATAAACTTTAAAGCTAATCCTTTGACACTTTTATTTGGTATTGTTGGAGGAAACGATATCACTTTAGAGTCATCTGACTTGCATACTTGGCCTTTATTTATCCTATGGCCAGAAGAACAATCTTGCTGAAATGGAAAGCTGTGGACTCACCCATTCACTCTCAATCGTCTCGTGATGTCATGTCATGTATAAATTTAGAGAACATTCGATGTTTAATCTCTGATTCCAGCAAAGACTTTCAAACATTGTAGGTAACTTGTGTGAATGATTTTCAAAACATTTGATTTGCTGTTAAAGCACAGATGATGACTGAAACTTTTTTTTCATTTTTTTCTTTACTAATCATCTTCGGTCTTGGTAGTGAGTAACATTTTTTAATAGAACAAAATTGCTATATTACAATCTTACGAATTAATTAATCAGTATGAATATAGCGTAAGGAGTCTTTATATGCGATATATTTTTTCCTGTACTCTGTATTCTTATATGCAAAATTAATAATAAAACTATTGGAAAGGAATCGTTGTGGAGAGGATCTTCCTGTTAGGTTGAAAGGAAGGTTTAAAAGTTTGAGAGAGCCATGGTTTTCAAGGGATATTGCAAACTTAGTTCTGAAAAAGAGAGGAATCTACAATAAATATATGCAGCTTGGAGTTAATGAGGTGCTCGAGGAATTTAAAGAACGTAAAAAAAGAATCTTGAGAAAGAAATTAGAAGTGCTAAAATAAATTAGGAGGCTACTTTGGCAAGTAGGTAAAAATAAATCCAAAGGGTTTCTACAGTTGTGCTAATAGTAAATGGATAGTGAGGGATAAAATCGGTCCCTCAGAGAATCAGAGTGGACGGCTATATGTGGAGCCAAAAGAAATGGGGGAGATTTGTTGAACAATTTCTTTTCTTCGGTATTCACTAAGGAGAAGGATTTTGAATTGTGTAAGGTAAAGGAAACAAGACGGGTATTTATGGAAAGTACGACGATTAAAGAAAAGCAAGTATTAGCGCTGTTGAGGAATCTAAAAGTGGATAAGTTTCTGGGTCCGGACAGGGCTGATTAGGGACTGTCATCGTGGATTTGTGCGTGGAAGGTCATGTTTGACCTTCAGCAGTGGCTGAAAGATGGCAGATAGAGTCTAATGCTGAAAACTGAGAGGTGCTACATTTTGGTGGGACTAATCAGAATAGGACATACATGGTAAATGGTAGAGAATTGAAGAATGCAGTAGACCAGAGGGATCTAGGAATAATGGTGCATAGTTCCCTGAAGGAGGAATCTCATGTGATAGGGTGGTGAAGAAAGCTTTTGGTATGCTGGCCTTTATTAATTAGAGCATTGAGTATAGTAGTTGGGATGTAATGATGAAATTGTATAAGGCATTGGTGCGGCCAGATTTGGAGTATTGCGTACAGTTCTGGTCACCGAATTATCGGAAAGATGTCAATAAAATTGGGAGAGTACAGAGGAGATTTATCAAAACGTTACCTGCGTTTCATCTCCTAAGTTACAGATAAAGGTTTAACAAGTTAGGTGTTTGTTCTTTGGAGCAGAGAATGATGCGAAGGGACATGATAGAGGTATTTAAAATTATGAAGGGGATAGATAGAGTTGACGTGGATAGGATTTTTCCATTTGAGAGCGGGGGAGATTCAAACAAGAGAACACGAGTTGAGAGTTAAAGGGAAAAAGTTTATGGGTAACATGAGGGGGAACTTCTTTACTCAGAGAGTGGTAGCTGTGTGGAACGAGCATCCAGCAGAAGTGTTTGAGGCAGGTTTGATGTTGTCGTGTAAAGTAAATTTGGATAGCTATATGGACAGGAAAGGAATCGGGGGTTATGGCTGAGTGCAGGTCGGTGGAGCAAGGTGAGAGTAAGAGTTCGGCACGGTCTAGAAGGGCCTAGATGACCTGTTTCCGTGCTGTAATCGCTATATGGTTATATGGATAGAGCTAAAAAAAAACTGCAAGCGTAAGAATTCCCTGTCTTAGTCGCTGAAGATCTGAGGGAAAAGTTTAAGGTAAAAGAACCCTGAGGGTAAAGTGATCATATTATGATTGAATTTATCCTGAAGAAATTGCTCTGAACACATATGTATCAGGTACGACTGCAGAATATAGGTAAGTAGAGTGACCGCAGAATATAGGTAATTAGAGTCATGAGAGAGGCGTTGGCCAGAATAGATAGGAAAAGAACACTTTGGACATTGGTAGAACCGCAATGGCTGGAATTTCCGGAAGCAGCTCGGAAGGCGCAGCATATAAACATCCCAACAGAAGGAAGTATTCTCAAGGCACAATGAAACAACCGTGGGCAAGAAAAGAAGTTAACGCCAACAGACATCCAAACGGTAACCAAAAATACAGCAAGTTTTACTAGGAATTCAGAGGATTAGGTAGCTTTGAAAAACCAACAGAAGGAAACTAAAAAGTAATTGAAGTTGGAATATGAAGGTAAACTGACCAATAAAATTAAAGAGGATACCAAATGTTTCCTACGATAAGTAAAGTGTAAAAGAGAGACAAGAATGGATGTTGGGCCGCTGTAAATAAATGCTGTTGAGTTAGTAATGTGGGACACGGAATTGGTAGATGATCTGAATAAATATTTTTCATCTCTGCTCTCTGTGGAAGACACGAGCAGGATGGGTGTGAATTCACTATTCCTCGACAGCAAGTTCTGGGGTAAATCGAAGGACTGGGATAGATCCGTCATCTGGAACAGATGGAGTAATCACAAAAAGAAACTCTGCACTGTCCCATCATACAATGTCCGGCAGAAATAAATCCCGTGGCCTCTAACAAATGGAATGTTTTATTCTTCATTCCTCTCTGAGTGAGGTATTATCTCATGATGACAACACGTGAAATTGTGAATATTGAGCTTCTTGTAACTTCAAACCCAGAGAGTTTGGACGGCTGTAAAAAGATGCTGGAGATGTACTAAAGGCGGACGCGGAAACGGCGTACCACCTGAATAGGTATTTTCCATCAGTGTTCACTGTAGAAGACACCAGCATGAAGTGTCGGAATTCACTATTCCTTGATAGAAAGTTCTGGGGAATCAAAAGGTCTGAAGGTAGATAAATCACCTGACCTTATGGGGTTAATTTCAGAAATTTACCACGTGATCGCTTTATCTACTTTACTTCGCAAAAACAAGCGGAAATGTTTTTTTCCGTCTGTGCTTTCTGAGTAAAGTATTATCTCATGATTTCAACAACTCAACTTCCTTATATTGAGGTTCCTGGATCTTCAAACCCAGAGAGTCTCTACCGCGGTGGACGAACTCATCTCTTCGCTCATTCAGAACCAAGGCCCCATCTTTACTAGATCAGCATCCAAATTCAGCACAAGACACAACTCCGCGATCTACCTCGAGCACTTTGGAAATCCCACCGTCCGTCTCTGTGCAAGTCCCGTTCAAGATTACTTTCGTGCGCTCAGGAGAACTTAACGTCTGAGTACAAGACTCCAAAATTGCTGAGGACCGGGAAGGAGCCGGAGGTTCCAGGGAAAGGTGAGATGCATTTCCACGGGTTTTATATTAATTTGGAAATGTGGTGGCTGATCAGGGATCATCAGCGTGGCGGCGTTGTGGAAGGAACCCTGCCTTACTACTTCCGGGACGTTTTTCAGGAGAGTATATCCTCTTAGGCAATGAAGGCAGGGCAGTGGGTTTATCAATATGCAGTTCAGTGAGGAGAACTTCAGAGGTTAGAAACCCTGGGCTAGTTTTCCATGCGGCCGAAAGCAGCTTACGGATGGCCTAACAAAGGAAATTAAGATACTAGCAATAGAGATGATGCAGACAGGTAGAATCGCTTTTCCATTGTAGGAGCAAAATTGAGGGTAAGGCTTATATTTATCTTGAGCGGAGACTTAACCGAATATAAAGGCTAGACTATTTTAAAGTTTATTTTAATTTTTAGTTAGATTTAGAGATAAAGTACGGTAATCAGTCCTTCCGACCCGACGAGACCGTGCCGCCCAATTACTGTCATGTGATCAATTAACCTACTGGCGTCTCGAGTTTCTGGGGTTGACAGGTTTGTCATATGAGGCACTCACTTCTACTCACTGAAATTCAGAAGAATTGGTGGGCGGGGGGGATGTCTTCATAGAAAGCTGTTCAATGTTAAAAGGCCTCGAAAGAGTGGATGTAGAATAGATGTTTCCTATGGGAAGTAGGCTAAGACTAGACGACACAGCCGCAGAATGCAGGGCCGTTCTTTTAACAGGGAGCTTATGAGCACTTTGGAAAGCCATTCTACAGTACTCTGCAAAGTGTCTTAGGCACATACTGTATTTAGAGACACACGTGGAGCAGCCCTTTCTGCCATCTAGCCCGCACCGCCAGCAGCCAACCTATTTAATCGCAGCCTTTTAGCAGGATATTTTACAATGATCAAATAACCTCATAACTAGTACGTCTGTTGAACGTGGAGAAACCGGAGTACCCGGAGCAAACTCACACGGTCTCGGGAACTTGTATCAGTGGTTGTTGCAACCTGAGCACCCAAATCCAGTACAATATTCTCCTGGCTGCAGAGGATGATACAGGATCAAAATAACGGCTGTGTTCGGGTGGATACCCTTCATAGGGAACGCCTCCGTGGCACTTTGTTTCACGTGGGGAGGATAAAACACGGGCAGCCACCACACGGTATTTGACAGTTCTGGGCGGCCGGGGTCCAGCGGCAAGTAATGAAAGAAGATTGTGGTCTCTGCGCTGCAGCAGACTTACTCCACCTTCACTGCCATATTACGTGTCCTGTTTCCGTTCCGTGTGGCTATCTTCCTTCTTCGTTCTCTCCTTCTCTCCTCAATACCTCTTCGCTCAATTATTCAACCCTCTAACTTCCACAATTTTTCCACCACCAGATCAGACATATCGCTCTCTGAAGGAGTGTCCAATTCGACGTTCACTGGGAATCTCTCCCCCAACAATTTCGCGGCCGGTAGATTCAGAATGGAGTGGGGAGCACCTTCCGTCATGACAACGGTCATCCTCATCCTTACCGTCCTACTGGGCGTCCCGGGAAACGGCGCAGTCATCTGGGTGACGGGCTTCAAGATGAAAAGTAACGTCTGGAATGTGTGCTTCCTGAACCTGGCTGTGGCTGACCTGATTTATTGCCTGTGTCTCCCCTTATACACCATTCTCCAGCTTAAACCCATTTATTTTTGGCTGGTTGTATTACCCACTATGTTCCTAGTCGCTTTTGCCAGCCTATATCTGTTATGCCTGATCAGCATCTACCGCTGCCTGGCTATTACACGGCCCATATGGTTCCAGCAACATCTGAGCCTCGCATGGGATCGTGTGACCTGCTTCGTGGTCTGGGTCATAGCCATCGTCATCTTTATGCTTGTATTCTTCTCTGGGTATTTTTCCGTGTGTGCGCTAATTTGGATCACGTTCACGTTCGCCCTCCCGCCTCTTGTAATTATGATCATTTGCTACGCCTTCGTTGGCCGGAGGCTGCAAGGGGTCAGGCTCGCTGAGTCCAGGAAGCCCATACGCCTGATCGTGACCACGGTCGCCGCATTTATGATCTGCTGGCTCCCCAGCACTCTCTACGCCCTCATATCAAACGACTACATGCAGAGTCATTTTAACTGGTATATACTCACTGAGGCCCTGGCCTCATGCAACAGCGCCCTCAACCCTCTTATCTGCGTCTTCGCCGGCAGCGACTTCCGTCAGGTCTTCAGGCGCTCCATGTTTGCCTCGCTCCTGCTGGCCTTCACAGAGCATGAGCCAAAGGGTGAGACCGAGACCCGCAATTCCACCTCAAATACGAATGTCTGATAGAATACCTCGTGGGCCCTCAGCCGACCAATATCTCCTGACTACAGACACAGTGGACAGTCGGCTGCAAATATGGTCAGCACTGGAGGCTTTCCTGTACGCTTCTTCCAATCTCTTAGAACATAGAGCGTAGAACAGTACAGCTCAGGGACAGGCCATTCGGCCTACTATTGTCGGATCAATTAAATTATTAAATTACTGGCCAATTAATCTAATCCCCTCTGAATACCCAATGTCGATATCCTTCCAATTAGCTCAATTCGCCGACATAAACATCCCTGAAAAGTCTCTAAGCTATCTGTCTTTACCATCATCCCAGTCAGCGTATACCAAGCATGCACCACTCTCTGTGTAAACTACTTGCCCTTCCCATCTCCCTTGTAATTACACCGTCTCATCTTAAATACATGGCCTTTGGTGTTAGACATTTCAACCTTCGGTAAAATATACTGTTGGTCTGTGCCTTTCATAACCTACCAAAATTCCATCAGGTTTCCCCTCTCTTTTCGCTGGCCCAGTCTTCATTCGGATACAACAATCCATGGTCTCGTCCACTGTAGAGATGAGGCCACACTCAAGTTGGAGGAACAATAACTTATATTGCATTTGGGAACATCCAACTTGCTGACATGTACGTAGATTTCTCAAAATTCCAGTCATGCCCTCCCTCCTACACCGCTCCCCATCGCCTTTTTCCTCTCTCACATTGCCTGCACATCTCCTCCCTCTGTTGCTCCTTCCACCTTATCTTTCCTTCATGGGCTTCTTTCCACTCCCCTTCTCGAGCCCTATATTTCTTTCACCAATCAACTTTCCAGCTCTTTATCCCTTGCCCCGGTTTGACGTATTACCTTGCGTTTCACTCTCCCCCTCCCTATCTTTTAATTCTGCACCTCATCTTTTCCTCACGGTCCTGCTGAAGGAACTCAACCCGAAAGGTCGAATGCACATTTCTCCATAAATCTTCAGAAATTTCTGTTTGTTTCTCAGAATTCCACCATCTGCAGTTTCTCTGTTTGTAATCTGGCACATCCATTCCACATCAACTCTGTCTAGGCCTTTCAATATTCCAAATGATTTAATTACATCACATTCATCCTTCTGAATTCCAGAGATACAGACCCGGAGCTATCAAAGCTTCTTTCTATGATGACCTTTTCATTACCGGAATTATCTTTCTGAACCTCTCCTGAACCCGCTCCAACGCCAGCACTTCTTTTCTTAGATGAGGAGCGCAAACTGTTCACAATACTCAAGCGAGGACTCACCGGTGCTTTATAAAGCCTCAGCATCACATCCCTGCTCCTGTATTCCAGACCTCTTGAAATGAACACTACCATTACATTTGCCTTCTTCACCACCGATTCTACGTATCAGACCATAAGGCCATAAGACAAAGGAGCAGAAGTCTGCCATTCGGCCCATCGAGTCTCCTCAGCCATTTTATCATGAGCTGATCCATTCTCCCATTTAGTACCACTCCCCCGCCTTCTCACCATAATCTTTGATGCCCTGGCTACTCAGGTACCTATCAATCTGTGCCTTAAGTACACCTAATATCTTGACGTCCACTGCTGCCCGTGGCAACAAATTCCATAGATTCACCACACTCTGGCTAAAAAATTTCTTCTCATTTCTGTTCTGAATGGGCGGCCTTCAATCCTTAAGTCATGCCCTCTCGTACTAGACTCCCCAATCATGGGAAACAACTTTGCCATATTCGCTCTGTCGATGGCTTTCAACTTTCGAAATGTTTCTATGAGGTCTCCCCTCGTTCGTCTAAACTCCAAGGAATACAGTCCAAGAGCGTACAAACGTTCTTCATATGTTAACCCTCTCATTTCCTGAATCATTCTAGGGAATATTCTCTGTACCCTCTCCAACGTCAGCATGTCCTTTTCTTAAATAAGGAGACCAAAACTGCCCACAGTACTCCAAGTGAAGTCTCACCAGCGACTTATAAAGCCTCAACATCACATTCCTGCTCCAATACTCTATTCCTCTTGAAATGAATGCAAACATTGCATTTGCCTTCTTCACCACCGACTCAACCTGGAGGTTAATCTTACGGCTATACTGTGTGAGGACTCCCAAGTCCCGTTGCATCTCAGAAGTTGTAATTATTTCCCTATTTAAATAATAGTCTGCCCGTTCATTTTTTTTCTGCCAAATTGCATCACCAAACACTTTCCAACACTGTGTTTCATTTGTCACTTCTCTTTGTTTCCTCAGCACCACCGGCCCCTCCACCTACCTTCGTATCGTCAGCAAACGTAGCCACAAATCCATCTATTCCATAATCCCAATCGTTGATGTACAAATTAAAAAGAAGCGGCCCCAGCACGGACCCCTGTGGAACACTACTGGTAACCGGCAGCCAACCAGAATAGGATCCCTTTATTCCCACTCTCTGTTTCCTGCCAATCAGCCAACGCTCTTTCCACGTATTTAACTTTCTCATAATCCCATGGGCTCTGATCTTGTTAAGTAGCCTCATGTGTGGCACCATGTGAAAGGCCTTCTGAAAATCCAAATATACAACATCTACTGCATCTCCCTTGTCCAACCTACTTGTAATTTCTTGAAAAAATTGTCATATCTTTGTCAGGCAGGATTTTCCTTTAAGGAATCCATGCTGAATTCTGCCGACCTTGTTATATGTCTCCAGGTGCTCTGTAACGTCATCCTTGACAACTCGTTTCTGCATACCACGACACGGTTTATCCTACCCCACCCCATCCCCCATTCAATCCCTTCCTACCTATGATCGTGACACTTCTCACGCTCTTAAACTTTTCGATGATTTTAAGTTCCCTGACCCCACCTTTTTATTTTTCCCATGCATGTCCAGTCCCTATATAATTCTATTACCCATCGGGAAGGTCGTAAAGATCTCCGCTTCTTTTTGGATTCGACGCCTAATCAGTTCCCCTCTGCCACCATTCTGCTCCTTATAGCGGAATTAGTTCTTACTCTTAATAAGTCTTCCTCCAAAGTAAAGGTGTAGCTATGGGCACCCGTATGGGTCCTAGATATACCTGTCGTTTTGTTGGTTTTTGCAACAATCTATGTTCCAAACCTATTCTGGTATCTGTCCCCAACTTTCCCTTCGCTACATCGACGACTGCATTGGTGCTGCTTCCAGCACGCATGCTGAGCACGTTGACTTAATTAACTTTGCCCCCAACCTTCACCCTGCCCTCAAGTTTATCTGGTCCATTTCCGACATCTACCGCCCCTTTTTAGATCTTTCTGTCTCTATCTATGTTGACAGCTTATCTATAGATGTCTACTAGAGGCCGACTCACTCTCACAGCTATCTGGACTATTCCTCTTCTCACCCTGTCTCTTGCAAAAATGCCATCTCCTCCTCGCAATTCCTCCGTCTCCGCCGCATGTGCTCTCAGGATGAGGCTTTTCATTCCAGGACGAGGGAGATGGCCTCCTTTATTAAAGAAAGGGGCTTCCCTTCCTCCACCATCAACTCTGCTCTCAAGCGCATCTTCCCCATTTCACGCACATCTGCTCTCACTCCATCCTTCCGTCACCCCACTAGGAATAGGGTTCCCCTGATCCTCACCTACCACCCCACCAGCCTCCAGGTCCAACATATTATTCTCCGTAACTTCGGCCACCTGCAACGGGATCCCACCACTAAGCACGTCTTTCCCTCAACCCCCTCTCTGCTTTCCGCATGGATCGCTCCCTTCGCGACTCCCTTGTCCATTCGTCCCTCCATCCCTCCCCGCTGATCTCCCTCCTGGCACTTCTCCTTGCAAGCGGAACAAGTGCTACACATGCATTTACACTTCCTCCCTTACCACTATTCAGGGCCCCAGACAGTCCTTCCAGGTGAGGCGACACTTCACCTGTAAGTCGGCTGGGGTGATATACTGCTTCCAGTGCTCCCGATGTGGTCTTCTGTATATTGGTGAGACCCAATGCAGACTGGGAGCTCGTTTTGCTGAACAGCAACGTTCTGTCCTCCAGAGAAAGCAGGATCTCCCAGTGGCCACACATTTTAACTCCACATCACATTCCCATTCTGATATGTGTATCCACGCCCTCCTCCACTGTAAAGATGAAGCCACACTCAGGTTGGAGGAAGAAAACCTTATATTCCGTGTGGGTAGCCTCCAACCTGATGGCATGAACATTGACTTCTCTAACTTCCGCTAGTGCCCCACGTCCCCCTCGTACCCCATCCGTTATTTATTTATATACACACGTTCTTTCTCTCTCTCTCCTCTTTCTCCTTCTGTCTCTCTGTCTGTACCCCTTGCCTATCCTCTGTGTTTTTCCTCCCTCCCCCTTTTCCTACTGCCTGGGCCTCCTGTCCCATGATCCTCTCATATCACTTTTGCCAATCACCTGTCCAGCTCTTAGCTCCATCCCTCTCTCTCCTGTCTTCTCCTATCATCTTGGATCTCCCCCTCCTCCTCCCAGTTTCAAATCTCTGACTAGCTCTTCCTTCAGTTAGTCGTGACGAAGGGTCTCGGCCAGAAACGTCGACTGTACCTCTTCCTAGAGATGCTACCTGGCCTGCTGCGTGCACCAGCAGCTTTGATGCGTGTTGCTTGAGTACTATCTCTGTCGTAATTGTGACTGCTCACATTTCTCTTCCCTGCCACCTTTGAGTGTCCGTTATACGGATGATTTTCTCCTCAGTGAGGACTGATGCAAAATACTCGTTCAGTTCCACCGCCATCTCCTTATCTCCCATTACAATTTCTCCAGCATCATTTTCTATCGGTCCTATACCTAGCCTCACCTGTCTTTTTCTCTTTATATACTTGAAAAAGCTGTTAGTATCCTCTTTGATATTATCTGCTAGCTTCCTTTCATAGTTAATGCTTTCCCTCTTAATGACCTTCTTAGTTTCCTTTTGCAAAGTTTTAAAAACTTCCCAATCCTCTGTCTTCCCACTAATTTTTACTTCCTTGTATGCCCCCTCCATTGTTGTAACTTTGACTATGGCTTTTTCCATTCAAAAATTTCTTCTTTTTTGGAATACACCTGTCTTGCACCTTTCTCACTTCTCGCATAAACTCCAGCCACTACCGCTCTGCCGTCCTTCCTGCCAGTGTCCCTTTCTAGTCAACTTTGACCAGTTCCTCTCTCATGCCACTGTAATTTCCTTTACTCCACTGAGATACTGACACATCGGATTTCGGCTTCCCTTTTTTCAGATTTCACAGTGAACTCAATCATGTTATGATCATTGTCTCCTAAGGGTTCCTTCATCTCAATTTCTCTAATCACCTCGGGTTCATTACACAATACCCAATCCAGTACAGCCGATCCCCTAGTGGGCTCAACAACCTGTTCTAAAAAGCCATCTCGCAGACATTCTACAAATTCTCTTTCTTGAAATCCAGTGCCGACATGATTTTCCCAATCCACTCGCATGTTAAAATCTCCCACAATTTTCATAACACTGCCCTTCTGTCAAGGTTTTTCCATTTCCTTTTGGAAATGTGTAGTCCACATTACTGCAGCGGTTTGGAGACCTATAAATAACTGCCATCAGGGTCTTCTTACCCCTGCGATTTCTTCGCTCAACCCATAAAGATCCCGTACCTTCCGATCCTATATCACCTCTTTCTAATCATTTAATATCATTTCTTACTAATAAACCCACGCCTCCTCCTCTGCCTACCTTCCTATCCTTCCGGTACAGCGTGTGTCCTTGGACGTTCAGCTCCCAGAGACATGCATCATTTAGCCAGTTCTCAGTAATGGCCACAATATCATACCTGCCAATCTGTAGCTGTACGACAAGGTGATCCACCTTATTCCTTAGGCTGCGTGCATTTCAATATAACACCTGAAGACCATATGTGGTACTTTTCGCTTTGGTTTCGCTGCAACCTTATTACACTGCAACTCATCCCGATGGCTCCAAATTTGCCCCATCACCTGCCTGTCTTTCCTGGCATTTTTA
Organism: Mobula birostris; assembly: GCF_030028105.1. Lineage (NCBI taxonomy): Eukaryota > Metazoa > Chordata > Chondrichthyes > Myliobatiformes > Myliobatidae > Mobula > Mobula birostris. Next base: position 24,442,489 of record NC_092398.1, read on the forward strand.
CTGCTCACTATCTTGGATTTGTTTATGTTTTCCCCTTCCTCCGCTCTATCATTCCGGGTCCCATCGCCCTGCCAAACTAGCTTAAACCCTCCCTAACAGCTCTATTAAATCTTCCCGCAAGGATATTGGTCCCCTTCGGGTTCAGTCGTAACCTGTCCCTTTTGAACAGGTCATATTTCCCCCAGAAGAGATCCCCATTATCCAAGAATCTGAAACCCTGCCCCCTGCACCGATCTCTCAGCCATGCATTCATCTGCCTGATCTTACTATTCTTGCCCTCGCTCGCACGTGGCACAGGTAGCAATCCCGAGATTACTACCCTGCAGGTCCTGCTTCTCAGCTTCCTTCCTAACTCCCAGAAATCTCTCTTCAGGACCTCCTCCCTTGTCCTATCTATGTCATTGGTACCAACATGTACCAAGACAACTGGCTGCTCGCTCTTCCCCTTCAGAATATTCTGGACCCGATCCGAGACATCCCGTACCCTGGCACCTGGGAGGCAACACATCATGCGGGTATCTCTATCAGGCTCACAGAATCTCCTGTTCGTTCCCCTGACTATGGAATCCCCTATGACTACCTCTCTGTAGTTCCGATAACTACAAATTAACCTTTAAATGTTTCCTTTGCATCTCTGATTTTCGGATTTTCTCCCCATTTAGAAAATAGTCAACACATTCTTTCTGCTTCCCAAGTGCATGATGATACATTGTCCAACATAATATTTTATTTTCCACTTTCATGCTCATTCCGCAAGTCTGTCTAAGTCCTTCGGCATCCTATCTGTTTCAACGCTGACTGCCGCTCCATCATCCATCTTATCAACTTCAAACTTGGCAAAAAAGCCATCTATTCCGTCATCTAAATTACTGATACACAGCATTAAAAGAAGCGTGCCCGGCACCAAACCCTGCAGAACACTGCTAGTTACTGGCAACCAACCATAAGAGGATCCTTTCATTCCCACTCACAGCCTCCTACCAATTCACCAATGCACTAACCGCGCCAGTAACTCCTAATTTGGTAAGCAGCCTCAGTTGTGGCATCGTGTCAAAGGCCTTCAGAAAGTCGAAACATACAGCATCCTCTGCATCCACTGTTTATATCTTATGTATCCTCAAAAATCTCCAACAGGTAAGATTCTCCCTTGGGGAAACCATGCTGACTTTGCCCTATCTGGTCCTGTGTCGCCAAATAAATTCCTTTACTCCATTGAAGTACTGCTACATCACCCTCCATTTTCTCCCTATCAAATTTCAATTTGAATTCAGCCATATTGTGATTACTGCCTCCAGTTTATTACATAACCCAGTCCAGTATAGCTGATCACCAAGTAGGCTCAATGAAAAAGTGTTCTACAGAGCCATCTCCCAGGCATACAACAAACTCACTCCCTTGAGATCCATTTCCAACCTGATTTTCCCAATCGAACTGCATGTTCAAATCACCCATGACAATCATAAAATTGCCCTTTTGACATGCCTTTTTTATTTCCTGTTGTAATCTGTGGTCCACATCCCAGCTACTCTTAGGGCGCCGATGTATATCTGCCATCAGAGTTATTTTACCCTTGCAGTTGCTTAACTCAGCCCAGAAGAATTCAAAATCTTCCGATTCTATGTCACATCTTTCTACTGATTTGATGCCAGTCTTTGCCAGCAGAGCCGTGCCACCCCCTCCGCCTTCCTTCCTATCCCTCTAATACAATGTGCAGCCTTAGATATTTAGCTCCCAACTGCAATCTTCCTTCAGCCAGGGCTTGTAATGTGCACAATATCGTACCTGATCATTTCTAACCGTGCAACAGGATCATCTACCTTATTTCTTTTACTCCGTGGTTTGAGATATAGCATATTGCGGAATGTATTTGCTCCTATTTTTTGATTCTGCATTTCTAACGCACCTATAATCAGCCCGCTGGCTGCAATTATGTCCAATCATTTGCCTACCATTCCTGACTGCACGCTATTTTTGTTTGGTTTTTATTTTTTGCCACCGTCCTATCCTGAGTTTTTAAAGTCAACATCAATCCAATACTTAAGATATATCAATGCCATCTGACCAGGAGAGAGGTTATCTTTGCGAAACTTTCTGGAGGAAATCACTTCAGCAATGTGGACTAAGCTGAGGTCTACCGACAGATGGAGATGGAAGAAGAGTCCAAAGTATTTCTCAGTATAAATACTCACAAACAGCCTTATCGCTGTAATAGGCTTATTTGGCAGTAAAATCTACACCTGCTCTCAGGCAGAACACTATGGGCCAGGTATTGCAAGGCTCCCAGGGAGTTACAGACATCATGGTTACCAGTAAATATGACAATGAACATCTCCAAAGTCCATGAAACCGTTGAAAGGATTAAAAGATTTGGGGCTCTGAGCACGACACATATTCTGTACACTTCTGCCAACTACCTGTCATTTAGATCATTCATTTAGAATTTAAGCGTATATGAAGTCACTATGGAAGAGAAATATCAATGGTTTACATTGTAATGGGCATTGAGGGAATAATGAATTGTTTTTAAATGAGAACTCGAAATCTATAAGCATTTATCTGTAATTAACGTACTCTGTGTGACTGAAATGCGCCCTGCAGCCGAGATACAAAAATAACTGTATTTGTACTTCCTTGTTCTGAGAATTTTCATGTTTCTGCGTTTGCGCCAGCTTGCCTGATATACCTTCGAGAACTAACACTTAGGTAAAATGTGTAGCTGCTCAACGACATTTTTTTTGCTACTTCGCTATTCGGTAGCGTTGCTGGAGTTCCGCTAAAAATACTGAGAAACTGATTGCTAAGCTTTGCCTTGAAGTCGTCATGCAGAACGCAGTGTACTACTTATACATGGTCTTCCAAAATGTTAGACATTGTTCTCCGTAAATGCTAGAGAAAGGTTCAAATAAAGAATTATCTGGTCATACAATGTCGCGAGGCACGTGACCATAGTGTTGTAAAAATCCACCTCAGTGTCTCTTCTCACGTACCATTCATGTATAAATATGACCGAGATTTCTTGTATGACAGAGTTCCAAGACCCCGCTTTCAGGGGTTCGGGCTCGCTTTGATATCATGTATCAATAAAGATTATCGGAAGCAGCTTCTTCGAGTCCGAGTATGCTATTTCCGCGACAAATTGGCGATGAGGATGTGATCATCTTTAGTATCCAAACACGTTCCAAGTCAGGAGGGAATTGCTGGACGGGTACTATTTTAGCCGGATCTCTGAAAAAAGGACCCGAGCGGAAAGAGGGGAGCTTCCAAGGGGACTGAAATTGTAAAAGGAAGAGTACCGTTCAGAAGATGAAGGAACGGAGAAGTTGCTGAGGAAACTCTAAACCGGTGAGCGCTGCAGAGAAGCTCTCGGGGAAATAAGCGGGCGCGCGGCGTAACTCTTCTTTTTCAGACGATGGGAACTGTCTGCAGTCGGGCGTCTGCTACTGCTCCTGCAGACCCGCCCCAACGAGCAAGATCGCGTTGGGCCTTGAACGTAAGTAGGAAAACCGTGAAACGGATGAAAACTGTGAAGAAAGCTCGGCAGAATGGCGGAGATCCCTTGATACCCCCGGAGTCACGAGCAGACACGGTAATTCGGGAAACAGGTGACGACCGATACGCTGTAACTTTTAGCAAAGATCTGTACGGCTGGTCGCAGGGAGACTGGCCGTACGGAGGGAGTTTTAAAATTGATTTGCAACAGACCTGTTGGGACGAGGTAGCGAATGGAAATGGGAACCCTAAGTGTGATTTTGAGAATATGATGGGATGTTTTGGGAAATGGATGCAGGTGGCAATGAGACACCAGCCCCATAAACAAAAGAGAAAGAAAGAAAAAGAGGAGGAGCACCCTGTCACGAAGAGTCTCGATGAAAAGCAAGGCCCGGCACCACCAACCGCTCCGCCACCCGACCCACCCAGACACCCCCCCCCCCAACGATGCGGGCACACGTACCATTATACTCCCGGATACCGCAAATGGTATCTCTCGAAAGGAGAGATTCTGGTCCTAATATTCTACCAAATGGACTGATAAACGAGATAATAGAGATGGTAGCAGCCTGGGTCAGCAGAGTAACCGCACTCGGGAACAATCGGCACATCAGCTCCTGCTGAAGGAGCTGATGAACCCGCACAAGGGGCAGGCGGAGGGGAAGGCAGGGAGGTATAACTGGAGGAAGGGGTACAAACCAGACACATGTCTCAACGAATGGCCATTCACTCCTCCACCTCTCCGACAGTTCAGCCTCCAACAATAATGATAGGAGAAACAGTAATATTAAAGCCATGGACGCCTGCAGAGGCCTGAGCTTTTGTAGCTGAGCTCCCTAATCGAATAAAAAGACCAACAGCGTTCCTCAGTTGGTTGGAACAAATGTGCGAAATTTATAAGCCTCTCCCGGTAGATTTGCGGACTCCTTTTCAAACGTGCCTATGAATGCTCCTGGGCAGCTTCGAAAGATACATTCCAGATTCCGCCCGGGAAGAATGCAGATTAGCGGAAAGATGATGAGAAAACACCACAGGGTAACGAATCCCTGTGTTCTTGGCTGTCCAGTAGAGGGAAGGACGCCATATTGTGGGCAGCACAACGGCATAGGGACTTAGGAGAAGTGACTAGATGCTTTCAGAAGAAGATTGAAGGAGCCCCTGATTTTATATGCCTGAGTTCTCTTAGAGGAAAATGGGCCATTGGCCATCTAGACTCTGCAAAATTTAATGTTGCCCCAACAAGGCAGATTTTTAAAATGCGAGATTTGAACTGGCAGGCTATGCCTTGGTCAAAACTAGTCACTACTTTGATAAACATGGTAAGGGAGGGAACCTTCGTCGCACCAGGGATGGCCTTCAAACGCATTAGACAAAATTTTACCTACAGGAACAGGGTAGGGGAAAAGAAAAACGGAGAACATAGAAAAAGAGAGTTGAAAGATCCCAGGATATGTGCCGAAGATGTGGGGAAAATGGGCATTGGGCCAAAGAGTGCCGAATTCGTGCAAAGCAGGGTCGAAGTACTTCCTATAAAGAACCCACAGAATGGACTGGACAAAACGAGAGAAGGGTGACCTCCTTCTCTTATAGCAACCCTTTCCCACTGGAATATGGGTCCCAGGGGAGGTGGTGGTATAGGGAACGGTCATATCACTTTCCCAAGACTCCGAAACGCAACCCATGGTAAATCTTAGAATAGGAGACACTCACTTGGTGGACACTGGCGCTACCCTGTCCTCTGTACCCCCACCCTGGGATTACCCCTGAGCCAGAACAGGTTAGGAACCGTAGTGGTAGCCGGAATCCCACTGTCAGAACTCTTATCGAAGAAGTTCCCCTTGTCCCTGGGAGACACTTGTATACAAGAAACTTTGATAGTCTCCAATACTACTCCCTTGCCGCTGTTGGGATGCCAAGCTCTGTGTAAGGTAGGAACTACTATTTACCGCTCTCCTCAGGGCATGTACATGGAAGTACCCTCGCCCCGGACGCATCAGTTAACGTCCCTGTTTCTCAACCACGAGGCCAAACTCGACCTGGTATTGTAATGCTGGCAACTCGAGGGCAACCCCGACACAGTTAGGATGTACCGGCTGCGGCCAGAACTTGAGGGGCTGGCGCCGACGGCTCGCACTGAAGCTTTGTGGGGCTTGTTGCAAGTGGTCCGATACTACTCCCGTTTACACTGCACCGCCTGGTAGACAACGACAGATGATCCAGAATACCGAGAAAAGGCGTACACCCACGAAGGGCTTAAAGCTGAGATACACCCAGACCCTTATCTATATTTTGAGAAGGAAGGGCTGGGTATCCCGTTACGCCTGACCGCAGAGTAGCAACCCCTGTCCCACCTGGGACCTGCGTCAATACCTCAGCTACCCCTTGCTGTACGGCCTCCCTATCAGGAGAAACAGATAGGCCCAATGATGAAACGGTTGCAATCAGCCCCTATTATCGAGTGCATTGGGGACTTTGAATGGAACGGGCCTCAGGAGGGAAGAATACACCTTCCAGGAACATCCCGCCAGTTGGAGGACACCCTAACCGAATTTCAACGACAACAACTGCCCGAGCCGCCAGGCCATAGGAGCCCTTCAGCATTGGAAAGGGTAAATGCAGACTTGTGGGCCCTCTACAAGACACACGTGGGTCGAGTGGTCACTGCGAGAGACCTCTGTGTCAAGCTAAAAATGAATGCTGTATTACCATGTGTTAGGCAGTATCGACTAGCAGCTAAGGCAGAAGAAGGCATAGCCCCGGTCATAGACTCTCTGCTCCAACAGGGGGTTCTCAAGCCTACCGTCAGCCCCTGTACACACCAATACTGCCTATACCTAAAGTTGGACGGCCCAATGAGCATTGCAATTCCCATAGCACCGGTGGTACCTGACGTCAGTATGATTGTTTCATCCATTCCCTCTGATGCTACTGTCTACACTGTGGTCGACCTGTGCTCCGCGTTTTTTTTCTATTCCTCTCCATCCGGATAGCCAGTATTTGTTTGCCTTCACATACAAAGGGCATCAGTATACCTGGACCCGATGCCCCAGGTGTATACCGAAATTCCGGCCGTGTACGCTGCTGCAGTTGAACATGACTGAGACAAGTGTCATCTGGGAGAAAGTTCTATGTTAATACAATACGCCGACGATCTGTTGGTGGCGTCAGCTACACTGGCAGAGTGTGTAAAAGACTCAGTGACCCTACTCCAGTTCCTAGCTGCCCGAAGTCATTGGTGGCTAAATCCAAGCTGCAATTTTGTCAGCCACAAGTGCAGTACCTCGGGTTTTCATTGAAGGCTGGGAATCGAGAGATCGTAGCGGACCGAATACAGACCATTTTACAGATACCGACGCCAAAAACGAAAAAATTCGGGTCGACGGTCAGCTAACAACAGGCAGAGTCCAGCGGGACTGAGGATGTAGTGGTTGACCGGAGTGGTGTTCATAGGAGCGTTGATTCAGGTGGTGGGAGGGAGCAACACTAACACCTTATTGTTCCTCTGCCATCCGTATGCTGATAGGTAAAGCAGGGAGCATGCTGCGTATGGGCCGAAATTCCCCAGCTGGTAAAACGATGATCCGTATGTCGGTGGTCCCTCTTAACCTAAGTGAAGTGACATCAGTAGTTTTGTTTAGTGGGGGCAGGAATGGTTGCAGTGTCAATGGTTCTGAGAACTGGCCAGGATGGCCTTCTGGCTTTGCAGGATGGTACTATCGGCCTTCTTCCCGCAACCCGTCCAACCTATGGTCAGGAGTTAGTGTAACTCCACCGCAGCGGAACAGTAAAAAAAAAACTTCTGTTACTGCAATAACAATTAGAGCTGCCCTTACCAAGTAGGGGATTTCTCCTGCTCAAAAATAAGACTGCCTCTGATGACACTCTACCCCGTCCCCTTAATGGCAGTTACCCGAAATGATGGAAGACACAGCCGGCAAGGAGCATCTGCTGAGGTGAAGAGGTGTACCCAGGGAAGAAAATACCATTCTGCGATGCATATAAATTCCCTTATGAGGAGGAGGAGGAAATACCACAGTAAAGAGTGTTAATCTCGAAGATTAACAAGGAGGGAACTATGGAAGAAAAATATCAAAGCTTTACATTGTAATGGACATTGAGGGAATAATGAATTGTTTTTAAATGTTAAATCGAAGTCTATAATCATTTATCTGTAATTAATGTACTCTGTGTGACTGAACTGTGCCTTGTAACAGAGATATAAGAAATCTCTATCTGTAGTTCTTTGTTCTGAGAAGTTTTATCCGTCTGCGTTTGAGCCAGCTTGCCTGATATATATTTGAGAACCAAAACTTATGTAAAATGTGTAGCTGCTGGAGGAGTTTTTTTTTTTTTGCTTCTTCGCTATTCGGTAGCGTTGCTGGAGTTCCAGCAAAGTACTAAGAAACTGATTGCGAAGATTTGCCTTGAAGTCGTCATGCAGGATGCAGTGGACTAATTATACATTGTTCTCTAAAATGATAGACATTGTTTTCTGTATATTTAAATGCTAGACAAAGGTTTAAATAAGGAACTATCTGGTCATAAATTGTCCTGAAGCACGTGACATTTACTTCTGTAAAAATCCACTTGTATCTCTTGTCACGTACCATTCATGCATAAGTATGGCTGAGTTTTCTTGTTTGACAGAGTCCTAAGACGCTGATTTTCGAACTTGGGCTCTCCATGATATCATGTGTCAATAAAGATTTTCCGAAGCGGCTCCCTTCGGGTCTGTGTACTCTTTTTCCGCGACAGTCACGAATCACTCTAGCACTCATCATGTCTACTGGCAATGTTGGAACACAAGTGTGGAGGAGATACAGACTCCCAATGAAGAGATGGTGACCAGAGTTCGTTTATAAAATTCCAACAGAACATTCATCGCTTGGTGGATTGCCACCGTGAGACGTAGCATTCCCAAAACTGGGATCGCGCGATCACGTCTAATTGGAAGACTGCTAACATAAGTAACATGGAATCTCCGAGCCTATCAAAATAAAATGAGCAAGTCTAAACAGAAAGCACCGGGACCGCATCCCAAAGAGCGAGTCACTCGAGAAAAAAAAAGTAGGAAGAAATGTCAATCATTGACGTCTCGTTAAAGTTAACGAATTCGGGTGCGCCAATACTCTCAGAGCTCAACACGCTCCTGGACTCCGCAAAGTCAGCGGCATTACGACCCGAGTAGGCGGTCACTCCCGACGGATGTACTGTATACGTGCGGCTGCTCTCCTCTTACGCAGATGAAAAGACGTTTTCCATCTTCTGAGATTAATGTGATTATTGGAGTGTATTTTGTATTGGTTTCCTTCAGGTTTTCGGTATTTCTTTCTTGTGGCCGATTGCCGGGGGGCTGAGCTGGTAATTGTTGCATGTAGAAGGCGATGTTGGGGAATTTGGAGTCACTGTCCCTGTTCCTTTCAGAAAGTAAGGGGTCGAAAACCTAATCTGTACGGAGTCTTTGATTGTTATTGTGGCCGATTCTTTTTTTAATGCCCGCAAGGGGGAATATTGGGGTCCTCGAGTTATTTTTCTATTTTTTCCGTGCCGAATACTCTGGGGGAGTCGATGTGTTTTCTTTCATCAACATCTACGGACTTTCTTTATTTAATCGCTATCCGTAGTAAACAAATATCATCATTTAATCACACATGCAGCGAAAATAAGAGAGATGACAGTGATATGATTAAATTATACTGAGTCAACACCCTCCACTATGTCAACAATTCACAATTTCACCCAGGGGGCGACCCTGCTGCTTGTCCTGGGGTTAAGAACTGGGGAAGAAGGCGGGACCACGAACATCAGAAGCACCACCCACCCACCCGACTCAACTTTTTAAAGTAGTTGGCTTCTTAATGCAGTCTGTCCTTCTCTCCTCAGTGACAGGTCCCAACAGCACCACTCCGCTCATTGGTATCTCCCGTCACAGCGCTCTCCCACTCGCTCAGCTCCCACTCAGTGGTCGCGCCCGCGCGTATGAACAAAACATGCCGACGAGATAGAAGTCCATTGCCAATATAGACAACCGGCTTCCACTTGTATCCTTTGGTGGATAAACATCAACCGGGTGCTTTAGCACAACGGACGAGCTAAGCGGTCGGGTGTAGTGAATGCCGATTCACCGCTCGGAAAACAGACGACAGACACGAACACCGCAGGGCCGCGGCGACTTTCCTGAACTGAAAATGCGCAGTGGGTGGGGGCTTCTGGGGAATGTACTCTAGATGTTATTGCTTACAGGGCATGCGCTGCGTTGCGGAGCATCCTGAGGAATATAGTACATTCGGAATACTTCAACTGCGTATGCTCTATAGCTCATGAGCTCTTTGGGAGTCCTGCACCCTCCTGGAAGTTCTTGTTTCACAATCTTATAAGGTCTCAATGATTTCTGCACGTTAGACTAGAAATTGCCAGTACAACTCAAAAGTTAATTTCATTTATCTATGAGATCCAATAAGGCCGGTAAATTTTCCCCATTCCCAACAGCCTCCAGAAAGATGGGGGTGAACTGCGCCCTTGAATCGCCACAGTCTGTTGAAAGGGACTGCTGGGGCCGAGGATGCAGGGTTCAGAGCCGTTGACGGTGATGGATTTCATTTAACTTGCCCGTGATCGAATGGCAGAGCAGACTTGATCGGCCGGCTGGTCTCATTCTCTTGCCTTAAGGTCTTATGAAGTTGGGACAGCGGATGGCTCTTAGGTGGTTCGCACTGTTCGCTGCCGCCCCGCCCCCTGCGGGAAAAGCAGCAGGGTTGAGTGGGGGTGTTACCGGAATTGTCCGGGCGAGCAAACGATCTGAATTGTGCGGACATACATTGTCCGCCAGTGTTGGAGATTGGTGTCTGACGTCAGGAGTGGCAGGTGAGGGTCTTCTTGTCACACGAGTCAAGGTTGTTAGCCCTGAGCTGTACCCCAAACCTAGAAGACGAGTCGATCACTCTTAGTTTGGGGTCTATCCTTTGACTTGCTTGGCATGGGTGACCCTAACGAGAGCGAAAACATAAATCTCTGACTCCAGCCGTCAAAGCTCGCTGGGCCAGTGAGGCAAGCAAGCCGCCAAACTCAACGACTGTCTTCTTGTGGTCCTGTTGGCCGGCGGTGTGGTAAAGAGAAATGGCTCGGAGAGGGGGCAAGCCCATATCCATTGGATCAGTGAATGTGAGGGGTCGACTAAGGTACTAAGAATCACAAAGGGACGGCCCAGTGATGGGCACTGCAACAACGACTCTCAAGATCAGACACAGAGTGAAGCCCGTTCTACATTCTCTCATCCTGTACTTCCGGGGTCAGACACAGAATGAAGGGCTCTCCTAATCGTTCCATAACACATTCCCCGAGTCAGACACAGAGTGCAGCACCCTCCCCACTGTCCCATCACACTCTCCCGGGGTCAGGCAGAGCGTGAAGTTCCCTCCACAGCGTCCAATCGCACACTCTATGGATCAGACACAAAGTGAAGCTCCCTTTACGCCGTCCCATCACCCACTACCAGCGTCAGACACAGTGAGTTCCAGTGAGGAAGAAATCACTGATAGTCTCCATGTACTGTCTGTGAAACTCTTGTTCACATATGGTTCGGATTTCTGCAGCATTCATGGACTCACGGTCTCAGACTATATTTTTTTGTCTGAGTGTATTTACTGATATCTTATATGCACGTGCAAACATTTATATTGTTTTGTTATGTGTTGCTGTTGGTATTTTTTGTTTACCTTGGCCCCGGAGTAACGCTGTTGCGTTCGGCTATAATCATGTATGCTTGATTAACAATTAAATGAAACTATGAAATGTGGATGCAAAGGCTCATGGCGTCGTAGTTAAACATTGGGGAACGTAATTCCAAAGCATGGTCACACTGGAGACAACATCTCAGAGATTCCCTTCGAGGCACTTCGGCCGAGCGACAGTGGTGGGGACAGATATGGAACTTTTTCAACGAGAGTATCTTCCCCCTTTGCATCAGGGACCGAGAGAGGAGGCTATCGCTCAGTGCGTTCAGAACACAACATGTTGAAGAATGAAACACGGGAACTGGTCCTACAGCACACCATTTCTGTGATAACCCGACCCCAAACTACATTAATCTCTTCAAACTTAGTGCATATCTCTTCATTCCATTCAATTTTAAACACCATAGACTATTAGACATAGAAGCAGAATAAGGCCATTCAGCTCATCGAGTCTGATTTATCATCCACCTCAGCAACATTCTCTGGTCTTCTATCCATATACTAGGACACGTTTTCTCAATCGAGAGATCGGCAACCTCCAGGGTAGCGGGGTGGAGATAAATATCTACCAAAAGAGGTGGAAGACGCTCCTTCCCTCCGGTAGCCTGCAGGTCACCATTAGGCACGCTGTAACACCTGCTTTGTTCTCCTGATCAGTGTCACATGGAACCGCGAGGGCAGTTGGTATGTGTAGCGGGTGTATATCTCAGATTCTGACTGAGCAACCTGTGATGCCAGGCAGACAATCTCAGAAGGACATTGATAATGGCTGGGTTAAACCATCTTGTAAAGATACTGGCCAGTAGAAGGCACACGAAAACGGCGGCGACTTTCCGGAAGAGAAAATGCGCTTTTGGTGGAAGAACACACACAAAATGCCGGTGGAACGCAGCAGGCCAGGCAGCATCAGAGGAAGAAATACAATCAACGTTTCGGGCCGAGACCTTTCGTCAGGACGAACTGAAAGAAGAGTGAGTAAGAAATTTGAAGTGGTTGTCCTGCTGGATGTAGTCTACAATGCTGTTGCTTACAGGGTGTGCGCTCCGTTGTGAAGGATGTCGGGAAATGTATTAAATGAGGAATAATTCAACCGCGCATGCTCTATAGCAAATGGGGTTAATTTCAGAAATTAATCACGTGGCCTCCTTCTAACTTAACTTCTCAACAATGAAAGGAAATGCTTTGTTATTCACTGCTCTCTGAGTAAAATATTATCTCATGATGTCAACACCTCAACTTCCTAATATTGAGCTTCCTGGAACTACAAACCCAGAGTGTCTCTACCGATGTGGAGTAACTCATCTCTTCTGTTCATTGGGAATTAAGACCGCACCTTTGCTAAATCAGCATCCAAATTCCGCACAAGAAACAACTCCTCAAAATAACTCGATCACCCAATGAATTCGACCGTCCATCACTGTTCAGGTCCTGTGCAAGGCTACTCCCATGCGCCCAAGGGAATTTAACGTCTGAGTGCAAGTATCCAAACCTGCGGAGGACCGCGACGGAGCCGGAGATTTCAGGCAAAGGTGAGATGAATTTCCACGGGATTCAGATAACAGATACTGAGATAGTGTAGACAGTCAGAATCGCTTTCCCATTGTGGGAGTAACATTGAGAGGAAAGCTTATATTTATCATGAGGTCATGAGGACATGATTATTTTGGTATCAGAGAGTGTAATGTCCTGGTTCATATTTTTACCGTTATTTTGTAAGTATTTCATTTTAGTCTTCAGCCTCCAAGTTCACGAAACCAAATCCTTAACTATCGACTCCAATATCTTCCCAACCACTGCGGTCAGACTAATTGGCCTACAATATTCTTTCTTCTTCCTCTCTCCATTTTTGAGGAGTCTAATGACGTTTGCAATTTTACAGTCTTCGGACCTATTCCAAAAACCAGTGATCCTTGAAAGATCATTACGATTCCCTTTGCAATCTCTTCAGCTACCTCTTTCTGAGCACTGGGGCGTACACCATCAGGTCTATGTGACTCATCCACGTTCAGACCTATCAGTTTGCCAAGGATCTTTACCCCAGTAATGTTAACTTCACACACTTCATGATCCACGATACACGAACGGTATGTTGCTTCCGTGCTGCCAGGATAAAGAATGTCTCTGAAACGATCCAAGGACATTCCCAAAGACGACAGGGGACAGCCAAAAGTATTACTTCCTATTGGCACGAATAAAATAGGGAGACAAAGTGACGAGGTCCTGAAGAGACATTTTAGGGAATTCGGTAGAAACTAAGAAACAAGACTTTCAGGGTGCTAATCGCTGAATTGCTAACTGTGTCATGCGCCAGTCATTGTAGGAATAGGAAGAATTGGCAGATGATGACGTAATTGATGAACTAGTGCAGAGGGCACGCAGGAACTTAGATTCATCGGACATTGGGATCTCTTCTGGTGAAGGTATGACTTGTACAAAAGGGACTGATTACACCTGAACCCGAGATGGTCCAATATCCTTTCGTGGCTGAAAGAGGATTTTTCAGTAGCTAGCAGCTTAATGTCCAAGGTTTTACAGTGTAGCGCAAGGACAGGCAGGACGGCAGAAGTTGTGGCGTTGGTGTGATGCTGAAAAAAATGAATTGAAATCATTAGTAAGAGGTGACAATGGAAAGAAGGTTATTGAATCTTTGTGGATTCACTGTGAGAATTCGGATACAATCCCGAAAATAATTTGGCTTATTGAGATTTTTCTATCGAGTATCATTTTTCTAATTATTTTTAAACGCTCTACGATTGATATGGCTTTTAAAGAACAGGATGTATTAAGTATTAAATGCTTTCAGGACTTGTTTGTAGAGGGAAGTATCTTATCGTTTGAACAACTCTCAACGAAATACAGTTTACCTAAAACTCATTTTTTTCTTTGATACCTACAAATAAGAGATTTTTGACGGTGTCAAATAAGAATATTTCCCAAAAGCCCTGAGAAGAACCTACTGGATGCATTTTTTAATTTGATTTTTTTTAATAATGGATCTATATCTACTGTCTAAAATATGCTGTAGAGAATGAGAATTGTTCCTTCAGATACAATAAAAAAATACCTTGGGAACAAGATTTACAGATTTCAATTTCTGAGTAAACTTGGAATCAAATTTATAAATTGGTTAACACTTCATCGTTATGTGCCCACCACTCTGTCCTACAATTTAAAGTGGTACATTGCGCCCATATGACCAAGGATAAATTGCCTCGCTTTTATTTAGGTGTATCTCCGTTTTGTGATCAATGTAATAATGGAGAAGCTTCACTCATTTACATGTTTTGGACATGTCCGAGTCTTGAAAAATATTGGAAAGAAGTACTTCAAACCTTCTTGATACTTTTCAAAATATACTTTAAAGCTAATCCTTTGACACTTTTATTTGGTATTGTTGGAGGAAACGATATCATTTTGGAGTCATCTGACTTGCATATTTGGCCTTTATTTATCCTATGGCCAGAAGGACAATCTTGCTCAAATGGAAAGCTGTGTCCCCACCCATTCACTCTCAATCGTCTCGTGATGTCATGTCATGTATAAATGTAGAGAACATTCGATGTTTAATCTCTGAATCCAGCAAAGACTTTCAAACATTGTAGGTAACTTGTGTGAATGATTTTCTAAACATTTGATTTGCTGTTAAACCACAGATGATGACTGAAACTTTTTTTCATTTTTTTCTTTACTAATCATCTTCGGTCTTGGTAGTGAGTAACATTTTTAATATAACAAAATTACTATATTTCAATCTTACGTATTAATTAATCAGTATGAATATAGCGTAAGGAGTCATTATGTGCAATATATTTTTTCCTGTACACTGTATTCTTATATGCAAAATTAATAATAAAAGTATTGGAAAGGAGTCGTTGTGGAGAGAATCTTCCTGTTAGGTTGAAAGGAGGTTTAAAAGTTTGAGGGAGCCATGGTTTTCAAGGGATATTGCAAGCTTGGTTTTGAAAAAGATGGGGATCTACAATAAATATATGCAGCTTGGAGTTACTGAGGTGCTCGAGAAATATAAAGAACGTAAAAAAGAATCTTAAGAAAGAAATTGGAAGTGCTAAAATAAGATAGGAGGCTACTTTAGCAAGTAGATAAAAATAAATCCAAAGGGTTTCTACAGTTGTACTAATAGTAAATGGATAGTGAGGGATAAAATTGGTCCCTCAGAGAATCAGAGTGGACGGCTATATGGGGAGCCAAAAGAAAGGGGGAGATTTTGAACAATTTCTTTTCTTCGGTATTCACTAAGGAGAAGGATTTTGAATTGTGTAAGGTAAAGGAAACCAGACGGGTATTTATGGAAAGTACGACGATTAAAGTAAAGCAAGTATTAGCGCTGTTGAGGAATCTAAAAGTGTATAAGTTTCTGGGTCCGGACAAGATATTCACTAGGACCTTGAGGGAAGTTAGTGTGGAAATCGCAGGGGCTCTGACAGAAATATTTCAAATATCATTAGAAACGGGGTTGGATGTTGCCAGAGGATTGCCATATTGCTCATGTTGTTCCATTGTTTAAAACGGGTTCTAAGACTATATCTAGCAATTATCGGCTTGTGAGTTTGACGTAAGTGGTGGGTAAATTGATGGAAAGTATTCTTAGAGAAGCTATATACAATTATCTGGATAGACAGGGCTGATTAGAGACAGTCATCCTGGATTTGTGCGTGGAAGGTCATGTTTGACAAATCTTATAGAATGTTTGATTAGGTTACTCGGAAAGTTGACGAGGGTAAGGCGTTGGATGTTGTCTGTATGGATTTCAGTAAAGCCTTAGACAAAATTCCACACGGAAGGTTAGTTAGGAAGGTTCAATCGTTAGGCATTAATTTCGATGTAGTATAATGGATTCAGCAGTGGCTGAAAGATGGCAGATAGAGTTTAATGATGAAAGATGAGAGGTGCTACATTTTGGTGGGACTAATCAAAATAGGACATACATGGTATATGGTAGGGCATTGAAGAATGCAGTAGAACAGAGGGATCTAGGAATAATGGTGCATAGTTCCCTGAAGGTGGAATCTCATGTGATAGGGTGGTGAAGAAAGCTTTTGGTATGCTGGCCTTCATTAATTAGAGCATTGAGTATAGTAGTTGGGATGTAATGTTGAAATTGTATAAGGCATTGGTGCGGCCAGATTTGGAGTATTGTGTACAGTTCTGGTCACCGAATTATCGGGAAGATGTCAATAAAATTGGGAGAGTACAGAGGAGATTTATTAAAACGTTACCTGTGTTTCATCTCCTAAGTTACAGATAAAGGTTTAACAAGTTAGGTCTTTGTTCTTTGGAGCAGAGAATGATGCGAAGGGACTTGAAAGAGGTATTTAAAATTATGAAGGGGATGGATAGAGTTGACGTGGATAGGCTTTTTCCATTTGAGAGTGGGAGAGATTCAAACAAGAGAACATGAGTTGAGAGTTAAAGGGAAAAAGTTTAGGGGTAACATGAGGGGTAACTTCTTTACTCAGAGAGTGGTAGCTGTGTGGAACGAGCATCCAGCAGAAATGGAGCAGGTTTGATGTTGTCGTGTAAAGTAAATTTGGATAGATATATGGACAGGAAAGGAATCGGGGGTTATGGCTGAGTGCAGGTCGGTGGAGCAAGGTGAGAGTAACAGATCGGCACGGACTAGAAGGGCCTAGATGGCCTGTTTCCGTGCTGTAATTGCTATATGGTTATATGGATAGAGCTAAAAAAAAAAACTGCAAGTGTAAGAAGTCCCTGTCTTAGTCGCTGAAGAACTGAGGGAAAAGTTTAAGGTAAAAGAACCCTAAGGGTAAAGTGATCATATTATGATTGAATTTATCCTGAAGAAATTGCTCTGAACACATATGTATCAGGTACGACTGCAGAATATAGGTAAGTAGAGTGACCGCAGAATATAGGTAATTAGAGTCATGAGAGAGGCGTTGGCCAGAATAGATAGGAAAAGAACACTTTGGACGTTGGTAGAACCGCAATGGCTGGAATTTCCGGAAGCAGCTCGGAAGGCGCAGAATATAAACATCCCAACAGAAGGAAGTATTCTCAAGGCACAATGAAACAATCGTGGGCAAGAAAAGAAGTTAACGCCAACAGAAATCCAAACGGTAACCAAAAATACAGCGAGATTTACTAGGAATTCAGAGGATTAGGTAGCTTTGAAAAACCAACAGAAGAAACCTAAAAAGTAATTGAAGATGGAATACGAAGGTAAACTGACCAATAAAATTAAAGAGGATACCAAATATTTCCTACGATAAGTAAAGTGTAAAAGAGAGACAAGAATGGATGTTGGGCCTCAGTAAATAAATGCTGTTGAGTTAGTAATGGGGGACACGGAATTGGTAGATGATCTGAATAAATATTTTTCATCTCTACTCACTGTGGAAGACACGAGCAGGATGGGTGTGAATTCACTATTCCTCGACAGCAAGTTCTGGGGTAAATCGAAGGACTGGAATAGATCAGTCATCTGGAACAGATGGAGTAATCACAAAAAGAAACTCTGCACTGTCCCATCATACAATGTCCGGCAGAAATAAATCCCGTGGCCTCTAATAAATGGAATGTTTTATTCTTCATTCCTCTCTGAGTGAAGTATTATCTCATGATGACAACACGTGAAATTGTGCATATTGAGCTTCTTGTAACTTCAAACCCAGAGTGTTTGGACGGCTGTAAAAAGATGCTGGAGATGTACTAAAGGCGGACGCGCAAACGGCGGACCACCTGAATAGGTATTTTCCATCAGTGTTCACTGTGGAAGACACCAGCATGAAGTGTCGGAATTCACTATTCCTTGATAGAAAGTTCTGGGGAATCAAAAGGTCTGAAGGTAGATAAATCACCTGACCTTATGGGGTTAATTTCAGAAATTTACCACGTGATCGCTTTATCTACTTTACTTCTCAAAAACAAGAGGAAATGTTTTTTCCCTCTGTGCTTTCTGAGTAAAGCATTATCTCATGATTTCAACAACTCAACTTCTTTATATTGAGCTTCCTGGATCTTCAAACCCAGAGAGTCTCTACCGAGGTGGACGAACTCATCTTTTCGCTCATTCGGAACCAAGGCCCCATCTTTACTAAATCAGCATCCAAATTCAGCACAAGACACAACTCCTCGATCTACCTCGAGCACTTAGGAAATCCCACCGTCCGTCTCTGTGCAAGTCCCGTTCAAGATTACTTTCGTGCGCTCAGGAGAACTTAACGTCTAAGTACAAGACTCCAAAACTGCTGAGGACCGGGAAGGAGCCGGAGGTTCCAGGGAAAGGTGAGATGCATTTCCACGGGTTTTATATTAATTTGGAAATGTGGTGGCTGATCAGGGATCATCAGCGTGGCGGCGTTGTGGAAGGAGGCCTGCCTTACTACTTTCGGGAGGTTTTTCAGGAGAGTATATTCTCTTAGGCAATGAAGGCAGGGCAGTGGGATTATCAATATGCAGTTCAGTGAGGAGAACTTCAGAGGTTAGAAAGCCTGGGCTTGTTTTCCATGCGGCGGAAAGCAGCTTACGGATGGCCTAACAAAGGAAATTAAGATACTAGCTATAGAGATGGTGCAGACAGGTAGAATCGCTTTTCCATTGTAGGAGCAACATTGAGGGTAAGGCTTATATTTATCTCGAGCGGAGAATTAACCGAATATAAAGGCTAGGCTATTTTAAAGTTTATTTTAATTTTTAGTTAGATTTGGAGATAAAGTACGGTAATCAGCCCTTCCGACCCGACGAGACCGTGCCGCCCAATTACTGTCATGTGATCAATTAACCTACTGGCGTCTCGAGTTTCTGGGGTTGACAGGTTTGTCATATGAGGCACTCACTTCTACTCACTGAAATTCAGAAGAATTGGTGGGCGGGGGGGATGTCTTCATAGAAAGCTGTTCAATGTGAAAAGGCCTCGAAAGAGTGGATGTAGAATAGATGTTTCCTATGGGAAGTAGGCTAAGACTAGACGACACAGCCGCAGAATGCAGGGCCGTTCTTTTAACAGGGAGCTTATGAGCACTTTGGAAAGCCATTCTACAGTACTCTGCAAAGTGTCTTAGGCACATACTGTATTTAGAGACACACGTGGAGCAGCCCTTTCTGCCATCTAGCCCGCACCGCCAGCAGCCAACCTATTTAATCGCAGCCTTTTCGCAGGATATTTTACAATGATCAAATAACCTCATAACTAGTACGTCTGTTGAACGTGGAGAAACCGGAGTACCCGGAGCAAACTCACACGGTCTCGGGAACTTGTATCAGTGGTTGTAGCAACCTGATCACCCTAATCCAGTAGAATATTCTCCTGGCTGCAGAGGATGATACAGGATCAAAATAACGGCTGTGTTCGGGTGGATACCCTTCATAGGGAACGCCTCCGTGGCACTTTGTTTCACGTGGGGAGGATAAAACACGGGCAGCCACCACACGGTATTTGACAGTTCTGGGCGGCCGGGGTCCAGCGGCAAGTAATGAAAGAAGATTGTGGTCTCTGCGCTGCAGCAGACTTACTCCACCTTCACTGCCATATTACGTGTCCTGTTTCCGTTCCGTGTGGCTATCTTCCTTCTTCGTTCTCTCCTTCTCTCCTCAATACCTCTTCGCTCAATTATTCAACCCTCTAACTTCCACAATTTTTCCACCACCAGATCAGACATATCGCTCTCTGAAGGAGTGTCCAATTCGACGTTCACTGGGAATCTCTCCCCCAACAATTTCGCGGCCGGTAGATTCAGAATGGAGTGGGGAGCACCTTCCGTCATGACAACGGTCATCCTTATCCTTACCGTCCTACTGGGCGCCCCGGGAAACGGCGCAGTCATCTGGGTGACGGGCTTCAAGATGAAAAGTAACGTCTGGAATGTGTGCTTCCTGAACCTGGCTGTGGCTGACCTGATTTATTGCCTGTGTCTCCCCTTATACACTATTCTCCAACTTAAACCCATTTATTTTTGGCTGGTTGTATTACCCACTATGTTCCTAGTCGCTTTTGCCAGCCTATATCTGTTATGCCTGATCAGCATCTACCGCTGCCTGGCTATTACACGGCCCATATGGTTCCAGCAACATCTGAGCCTCGCATGGGTTCGTGTGACCTGCTTCGTTCTGGGTCATAGCCATCGTCATCTTTATGCTTGTATTCTTCTCTTGGTATTTTTCCGTGTGTGCGCTAATTTGGATCACGTTCACCTTCGCCCTCCCGCCTCTTGTAATTATGATCATTTGCTACGCCTTCGTTGGCCGGAGGCTGCAAGGGGTCAGGCTCGCTGAGTCCAGGAAGCCCATACGCCTGATCGTGACCACGGTCGCCGCATTTATGATCTGCTGGCTCCCCAGCACTCTCTACGCCCTCATACCAAACGACTACATGCAGAGTCATTTTAACTGGTATATACTCACTGAGGCCCTGGCCTCATTCAACAGCGCCCTCAACCCTCTTATCTACGTCTTCGCCGGCAGCGACTTCCGTCAGGTCTTCAGGCGCTCCATGTTTGCCTCGCTCCTGCTGGCCTTCACCGAGCATGAGCCAAAGGGTGAGACCGAGACCCGCAATTCCACCTCAAATACGAATGTCTGATAGAATACCTCGTGGGCCCTCAGCCGACCAATATCTCCTGACTACAGACACAGTGGACAGTCGGCTGCAAATATGGTCAGCACTGGAGGCTTTCCTGTACGCTTCTTCCAATCTCTTAGAACATAGAGCGTAGAACAGTACAGCTCAGGGACAGGCCATTCGGCCTACTATTGTCGGATCAATTAAATTATTAAATTACTGGCCAATTAATCTAATCCCCTCTGAATACCCAATGTCGATATCCTTCCAATTAGCTCATTTCGCCGACATAAACATCCCTGAAAAGTCTCTGAGCTATCTGTCTTTACCATCATCCCAGTCAGCGTATACCAAGCACGCACCACTCTCTCTGTGTAAACTACTTGCCCCTCCCATCTCCCTTGTAATTACGCAGTCTCCTCTTAAATGCATGGCCTTTGGTGTTAGACATTTCAACCTTCGGTAAAATATACTGTTGCTCTGTGCCTTTCATAACCTACCAAAATTCCATCAGGTCTCCCCTCTCTTTTCGCTGGCCCAGTCTTCATTCGGATACAACAATCCATGGTCTCGTCCACTGTCGAGATGAGGCCACACTCAAGTTGGAGGAACAATAACTTATATTGCATTTGGGTACATCCAACTTGCTGACATGTACGTAGATTTCTCAAAATTCCAGTCATGCCCTCCCTCCTACACCGCTCCCTATCGCCTTTTTCCTCTCTCACATTGCCTGCACATCTCCTCCCTCTGTTGCTCCTTCCACCTTATCTTTCCTTCATGGGCTTCTTTCCACTCCCCTTCTCGAGCCCTATATTTCTTTCACCAATCAACTTTCCAGCTCTTTACTTTATCCCTTGCCCCGGTTTGACGTATTACCTTGCGTTTCACTCTCCCCCTCCCTATCTTTTAATTCTGCACCTCATCTTTTCCTCACGGTCCTGCTGAAGGAACTCAACCCGAAAGGTCGAATGCACATTTCTCCATAAATCTTCAGAAATTTCTGTTTGTTTCTCAGAATTCCACCATCTGCAGTTTCTCTGTTTGTAATCTGGCACATCCATTCCACATCAACTCTGTCTAGGCCTTTCAATATTCCAAATGATTTAATGACATCACATTCATCCTTCTGAATTCCAGAGATACAGACCCGGAGCTATCAAAGCTTCTTTCTATGATGACCTTTTCATTACCGGAATTATCTTTCTGAACCTCTCCTGAACCCGCTCCAACGCCAGCACTTCTTTTCTTAGATGAGGAGCGCAAACTGTTCACAATACTCAAGCGAGGACTCACCGGTGCTTTATAAAGCCTCAGCATCACATCCCTTCTCCTGTATTCCAGACCTCTTGAAATGAACACTACCATTACATTTGCCTTCTTCACCACCGATTCTACGTATCAGACCATAAGGCCATAAGACAAAGGAGCAGAAGTCTGCCATTCGGCCCATCGAGTCTCCTCAGCCATTTTATCATGAGCTGATCCATTCTCCCATTTAGTACCACTCCCCCGCCTTCTCACCATAATCTTTGATGCCCTGGCTACTCAGGTACCTATCAATCTGTGCCTTAAGTACACCTAATATCTTGACGTCCACTGCTGCCCGTGGCAACAAATTCCATAGCTTCACCACACTCTGGCTAAAAAATTTCTTCTCATTTCTGTTCTGAATGGGCGGCCTTCAATCCTTAAGTCATGCCCTCTCGTACTAGACTCCCCAATCATGGGAAACAGCTTTGCCATATTCGCTCTGTCGATGGCTTTCAACTTTCGAAATGTTTCTATGAGGTCTCCCCTCGTTCGTCTAAACTCCAAGGAATACAGTCCAAGAGCGTACAAACGTTCTTCATATGTTAACCCTCTCATTTCCTGAATCATTCTAGGGAATATTCTCTGTACCCTCTCCAACGTCAGCATGTCCTTTTCTTAAATAAGGAGACCAAAACTGCCCACAGTACTCCAAGTGAAGTCTCACCAGCGACTTATAAAGCCTCAACATCACATTCCTGCTCCAATACTCTATTCCTCTTGAAATGAATGCAAACATTGCATTTGCCTTCTTCACCACCGACTCAACCTGGAGGTTAATCTTAAGGCTATCCTGTGTGAGGACTCCCAAGTCCCGTTGCATCTCAGAAGTTATAATTATTTCCCCATTTAAATAATAGTCTGCCCGTTCATTTTTTTTCTGCCAAATTGCATCACCAAACACTTTCCAACACTGTGTTTCATTTGTCACTTCTCTTTGTTTCCTCAGCACCACCGGCCCCTCCACCTACCTTCGTATCGTCAGCAAACTTAGCCACAAATCCATCTATTCCATAATCCCAATCGTTGATGTACCAATTAAAAAGAAGCGGCCCCAGCACGGACCCCTGTGGAACACTACTGGTAACCGGCAGCCAACCAGAATAGGATCCCTTTATTCCCAGTCTCTGTTTCCTGCCAATCAGCCAACGCTCTTTCCACGTATTTAACTTTCTCATAATCCCATGGGCTCTGATCTTGTTAAGTAGCCTCATGTGTGGCACCATGTGAAAGGCCTTCTGAAAATCCAAATATACAACATCCACTGCATCTCCCTTGTCCAACCTACTTGTAATTTCTTGAAAAAATTGTCATATCTTTGTCAGGCAGGATTTTCCTTTAAGGAATCCATGCTGAGTTCTGCCGACCTTGTTATTTGTCTCCAGGTGCTCTGTAACGTCATCCTTGACAACTCGTTTCTGCATACCACGACACGGTTTATCCTACCCCACCCCATCCCCCGTTCAATCCCTTCCTACCTATGATCGTGACACTTCTCACGCTCTTAAACTTTTCGATGATTTTAAGTTCCCTGACCCCACCTTTTTATTTTTCCCATGCATGTCCAGTCCCTATATACTTCTATTACCCATCGGGAAGGTCGTAAAGATCTCCGCTTCTTTTTGGATTCGACACCTAATCAGTTCCCCTCTGCCACCATTCTGCTCCTTATAGCGGAATTAGTTCTTACTCTTAATAAGTCTTCCTCCAAAGTAAAGGTGTAGCTATGGGCACCCGTATGGGTCCTAGCTATACCTGTCGTTTTGTTGGTTTTTGCAACAATCTATGTTCCAAACCTATTCTGGTATCTGTCCCCAACTTTCCCTTCGCTACATGGACGACTGCATTGGTGCTGCTTCCAGCACGCATGCTGAGCACGTTGACTTAATTAACTTTGCCTCCAACCTTCACCCTGACCTCAAGTTTACCTGGTCCATTTCCGACATCTACCGCCCCTTTTTAGATCTTTCTGTCTCTATCTATGTTGACAGCTTATCTATAGATGTCTACTAGAGGCCGACTCACTCTCACAGCTATCTGGACTATTCCTCTTCTCACCCTGTCTCTTGCAAAAATGCCATCTCCTCCTCGCAATTCCTCCGTCTCCGCCGCATGTGCTCTCAGGATGAGGCTTTTCATTCCAGGACGAGGGAGATGGCCTCCTTTATTAAAGAAAGGGGCTTCCCTTCCTCCACCATCAACTCTGCTCTCAAGCGCATCTTCCCCATTTCACGCACATCTGCTCTCACTCCATCCTTCCGTCACCCCACTAGGAATAGGGTTCCCCTGATCCTCACCTACCACCCCACCAGCCTCCAGGTCCAACATATTATTCTCCGTAACTTCGGCCACCTGCAACGGGATCCCACCACTAAGCACGTCTTTCCCTCAACCCCCTCTCTGCTTTCCGCATGGATCGCTCCCTTCGCGACTCCCTTGTCCATTCGTCCCTCCATCCCTCCCCGCTGATCTCCCTCCTGGCACTTCTCCTTGCAAGCGGAACAAGTGCTACACATGCATTTACACTTCCTCCCTTACCACTATTCAGGGCCCCAGACAGTCCTTCCAGGTGAGGCGACACTTCACCTGTAAGTCGGCTGGGGTGATATACTGCTTCCAGTGCTCCCGATGTGGTCTTCTGTATATTGGTGAGACCCAATGCAGACTGGGAGCTCGTTTTGCTGAACAGCAACGCTCTGTCCTCCAGAGAAAGCAGGATCTCCCAGTGGCCACACATTTTAATTCCACATCACATTCCCATTCTGATATGTGTATCCACGGCCTCCTCCACTGTAAAGATGAAGCCACACTCAGGTTGGAGGAACAAAACCTTATATTCCGTGTGGGTAGCCTCCAACCTGATGGCATGAACACTGAATTCTCTAACTTCCGCTAGTGCCCTACGTCCCCCTCGTACCCCATCCGTTATTTATTTATATACACACGTTCTTTCTCTCTCTCTCCTCTTTCTCCTTCTGTCTCTCTGACTGTACCCCTTGCCTATCCTCTGTGTTTTTCCTCCCTCCCCCTTTTCCTCCTGCCTGGGCCTCCTGTCCCATGATCCTGTCATATCACTTTTGCCAATCACCTGTCCAGCTCTTAGCTCCATCCCTCTCTCTCCTGTCTTCTCCTATCATCTTGGATCTCCCCCTCCTCCTCCCACTTTCAAATCTCTGACTAGCTCTTCCTTCAGTTAGTCGTGACGAAGGGTCTCGGCCAGAAACGTCGACTGTACCTCTTCCTAGAGATGCTACCTGGCCTGCTGCGTACACCAGCTGCTTTGATGTGTGTTGCTTGAGTACTTTCTCTGTCGTAATTGTGACTGCTCACACTTCTCTTCCCTGCCACCTTTGAGTGTCCGTTATACGGATAATTTTCTCCTCAGTGAGGACTGATGCAAAATACTCGTTCAGTTCCACCGCCATCTCCTTATCTCCCATTACAATTTCTCCAGCATCAGTTTCTATCGGTCCTATACCTAGCCTCACCTGTCTTTTTCTCTTCATATACTTGAAAAAGCTTTTAGTATCCTCTTCGATATTATCTGCTAGCTTCCTTTCATAGTTAATGCTTTCCCTCTTAAGGACCTTCTTAGTTTCCTATTGCAAAGTTTAAAAACTTCCCAATCCTCTGTCTTCCCACTAATTTTTACTTCCTTGTATGCCCCCTCCATTGTTGTAACTTTGACTATGGCTTTTTCCATTCAAAAATTTCTTCTTTTTTGGAATACACCTGTCTTGCACCTTTCTCACTTCTCGCATAAACTCCAGCCACTACCGCTCTGCCGTCCTTCCTGCCAGTGTCCCTTTCTAGTCAACTTTGACCAGTTCCTCTGTCATGCCACTGTAATTTCCTTTACTCCACTGAGATACTGACACATCGGATTTCGGCTTCCCTTTTTTCAGATTTCACAGTGAACTCAATCATGTTATGATCATTGTCTCCTAAGGGTTCCTTCATCTCAATTTCTCTAATCACCTCGGGTTCATTACACAATACCCAATCCAGTACAGCCGATCCCCTAGTGGGATCAACAACCTGTTCTAAAAATCCATCTCGCAGACATTCTACAAATTCTCTTTCTTGAAATCCAGTGCCGACCTGATTTTCCCAATCCACTCGCATGTTAAAATCTCCCACAATTTTCATAACATTGCCCTTCTGTCAAGGTTTTTCCATTTCCTTTTGGAAATGTGTAGTACACATTACTGCAGCGGTTTGGAGATCTATAAATAACTGCCATCAGGGTCTTCTTACCCCTGCGATTTCTTCGCTCAACCCATAAAGATCCCGTACCTTCCGATCCTATATCACCTCTTTTTAATCATTTAATATCATTTCTTACTAATAAACCCACGCCTCCCCCTCTGCCTACCTTCCTATCCTTCCGGTACAGCGTGTGTCCTTGGACGTTCAGCTCCCAGAGACATGCATCATTTAGCCAGTTCTCAGTAATGGCCACAATATCATACCTGCCAATCTGTAGCTGTACGACAAGGTGATCCACCTTATTCCTTATGCTGCGTGCATTTCAATATAACACCTGAAGACCAGTATGTGGTACTTTTCGCTTTGGTTTCGCTGCAACCTTATTACACTGCAACTCATCCCGATGGCTACAAATTTGCCCCATCACCTGCCTGTCTTTCCTGGCATTTTTACTGCTCACTATCTTGGATTTGTTTATGTTTTCCCCTTCCTCCGCTCTATCATTCCGGGTCCCATCGCCCTGCCAAACTAGCTTAAACCCTCCCTAACAGCTCTATTAAATCTTCCCGCAAGGATATTGGTCCCCTTCGCGTTCAGTCGTAACCTGTCCCTTTTGAACAGGTCATATTTCCCCCAGAAGAGATCCCCATTATCCAAGAATCTGAAACCCTGCCCCCTGCACCGCTCTCCAAGCCATGCATTCATCTGCCTGATCTTACTATTCTTGCCCTCGCTCGCACGTGGCACAGGTAGCAATCCCGAGATTACTACCCTGCAGGTCCTGCTTCTCAGCTTCCTTCCTAACTCCCAGAAATCTCTCTTCAGGACCTCCTCCCTTGTCCTATCTATGTCATTGGTACCAACATGTACCAAGACAACTGGCTTCTCGCCCTTCCCCTTCAGAATATTCTGGACCCGATCCGAGACATCCCGTACCCTGGCACCTGGGAGGCAACACATCATGCGGGTATCTCTATCAGGCTCACAGAATCTCCTGTTCGTTCCCCTGACTATGGAATCCCCTATGACTACCTCTCTGTAGTTCCGATAACTACAAATTAACCTTTAAATGTTTCCTTTGCATCTCTGATTTTCGGATTTTCTCCCCATTTAGAAAATAGTCAACACATTCTTTCTGCTTCCCAAGTGCATGATGATACATTGTCCAACATAATATTTTATTTTCCACTTTCATGCTCATTCCGCAAGTCTGTCTAAGTCCTTCGGCATCCTATCTGTTTCAACGCTGACTGCCGCTCCATCATTCATCTTATCAACTTCAAACTTGGCAAAAAAGCCATCTATTCCGTCATCTAAATTACTGATACACAGCATTAAAAGAAGCATGCCCGGCACCAAACCCTGCAGAACACCGCTAGTTACTGGCAACCAACCATAAGAGTATCCTTTCATTCCCACTCACAGCCTCCTACCAATTCACCAATGCACTAACCACGCCAGTAACTTCTAATTTGGTAAGCAGCCTCAGTTGTGGCATCGTGTCAAAGGCCTTCAGAAAGTCGAAACATACAGCATCCTCTGCATCCACTTTTTATATCTTATGTATCCTCAAAAATCTCCAACAGGTAAGATTTTCCCTTGGGAAAACCATGCTGACTTTGCCCTATCTCGTCCTGTGTCGCCAAATAAATTCCTTTACTCCATTGAAGTACTGCTACATCACCCTCCATTTTCTCCCTATCAAATTTCAATTTGAATTCAGCCATATTGTGATTACTGCCTCCGGTTTATTACATAACCCAGTCCAGTATAGCTGATCACCAAGTAGGCTCAATGAAAAAGTGTTCTACAGAGCCATCTCCCAGGCATTCAACAAACTCACTCCCTTGAGATCCATTTCCAACCTGATTTTCCCAATCGAACTGCATGTTCAAATCACCCATGACAATCATAAAATTGCCCTTTTGACATGCCTTTTTTATTTCCTGTTGTAATCTGTGGTCCACATCCCAGCTACTCTTAGGGCGCCGATGTATATCTGCCATCAGAGTTATTTTACCCTTGCAGTTGCTTAACTCAGCCCAGAAGAATTCAAAATCTTCCGATTCTATGTCACATCTTTCTACTGATTTGATGCCAGTCTTTGCCAGCAGAGCCGCGCCACCCCCTCCGCCTTCCTTCCTATCCCTCTAATACAATGTGCAGCCTTAGATATTTAGCTCCCAACTGCAATCTTCCTTCAGCCAGGGCTTGTAATGTGCACAATATCGTACCTGATCATTTCTAACCGTGCAACAGGATCATCTACCTTATTTCTTTTACTCCGTGGTTTGAGATATAGCATATTGCGGAATGTATTTGCTCCTATTTTTTGATTCTGCATTTCTAACGCACCTATAATCAGCCGGCTGGCTGCAATTATGTCCAATCATCTGCCTACCATTCCTGACTGCACGCTATTTTTGTTTGGTTTTTATTTTTTGCCACCGTCCTATCCTGAGTTTTTAAAGTCAACATCAATCCAATACTTAAGATATATCAATGCCATCTGACCAGGACAGAGGTTATCTTTGCGAAACTTTCTGGAGGAAATCACTTCAGCAATGTGGACTAAGCTGAGGTCTACCGACAGATGGAGATGGAAGAAGAGTCCAAAGTATTTCTCAGTATTAATACTCACAAACAGCCTTATCGCTGTAATAGGCTTATTTGGCAGTAAAATCTACACCTGCTCTCAGGCAGAACACTATGGGCCAGGTATTGCAAGGCTCCCAGGGAGTTAGAGACATCATGGTTACCAGTAGATATGACAATGAACATCTCCAAAGTCCATGAAATCGTTGAAACGATTAAAAGATTTGGGGCTCTGAGCACGACACATATTCTGTACACTTCTGCCAACTACCTGTCATTTAGATCATTCATTTAGAATTTAAGCGTATATGAAGTCACTATGGAAGAGAAATATCAATGGTTTACATTGTAATGGGCATTGAGGGAATAATGAATTGTTTTTAAATGAGAACTCGAAATCTATAAGCATTTATCTGTAATTAACGTACTCTGTGTAACTGAAATGCGCCCTGCAGCCGAGATACAAAAATAACTGTATTTGTACTTCCTTGTTCTGAGAATTTTCATGTTTCTGCGTTTGCGCCAGCTTGCCTGATATACCTTCGAGAACTAACACTTAGGTAAAATGTGTAGCTGCTCAACGACATTTTTTTTGCTACTTCGCTGTTCGGTAGCGTTGCTGGAGTTCCGCTAAAAATACTGAGAAACTGATTGCTAAGCTTTGCCTTGAAGTCGTCATG
Organism: Mobula birostris; assembly: GCF_030028105.1. NCBI lineage: Eukaryota > Metazoa > Chordata > Chondrichthyes > Myliobatiformes > Myliobatidae > Mobula > Mobula birostris. The sequence continues at coordinate 24,472,044 of NC_092398.1, forward strand.
CAGAATGCAGTGTACTACTTATACATGGTCTTCCAAAATGTTAGACATTGTTCTCTGTAAATGCTAGACAAAGGTTCAAATAAAGAATTATCTGGTCAGACAATGTCGCGAGGCACGTGACCATAGTGTTGTAAAAACCCACCTCAGTGTCTCTTCTCACGTACCATTCATGTATAAATATGACCGAGATTTCTTGTATGACAGAGTCCCAAGACCCCGCTTTCAGGGGTTCGGGCTCGCTTTGATATCATGTATCAATAAAGATTATCGGAAGCAGCTTCTTCGAGTCCGAGTATGCTATTTCCGCGACAAATTGGCGATGAGGATGTGATCATCTTTAGTATCCAAACACGTTCCAAGTCAGGAGGGAATTGCTGGACGGGTACTATTTTAGCCGGATCTCTGAAAAAAGAACCCGAGCGGAAAGAGGGGAGCTTCCAAGGGGACTGAAATTGTAAAAGGAAGAGTACCGTTCAGAAGATGAAGGAACGGAGAAGTTGCTGAGGAAACTCTAAACCGGTGAGCGCTGCAGAGAAGCTCTCGGGGAAATAAGCGGGCGCGCGGCGTAACTCTTCTTTTTCAGACGATGGGAACTGTCTGCAGTCGGGCGTCTGCTACTGCTCCTGCAGACCCGCCCCAACGAACAAGATCGCGTTGGGCCTTGAACGTAAGTAGGAAAACCGTGAAACGGATGAAAACTGTGAAGAAAGCTCGGCAGAATGGAGGAGATCCCTTGATACCCCCGGAGTCACGAGCAGACACGGTAATTCGGGAAACAGGTGACGACCGATACGCTGTAACTTTTAGCAAAGATCTGTACGGCTGGTCGCAGGGAGACCGGCCGTACGGAGGGAGTTTTAAAATTGATTTGCAACAGACCTGTTGAGACGAGGTAGCGAATGGAAATGGGAACCCTAAGTGTGATTTTGAGAATATGATGGGATGTTTTGGGAAATGGATGCAGGTGGCAATGAGACACCAGCCCCATAAACAAAAGAGAAAGAAAGAAAAAGAGGAGGAGCACCCTGTCACGAAGAGTCTCGATGAAAAGCAAGGCCCGGCACCACCAACCGCTCCGCCACCCTACCCACCCAGATCCCACCCCCGCCCCCCCCAACGATGCGGGCACACGTACCATTATACCCCCGGATACCGCAAATGGTATCTCTCGAAAGGAGAGATTCTGGTCCTGATATTCTACCAAATGGACTGATAAACGAGATAATAGAGATGGTAGCAGCCTGGGTCAGCAGAGTAACCGCACTCGGGAACAACCGGCACATCAGCTCCTGCTGAAGGAGCTGATAAACCCGCACAAGGGGCAGGCGGAGGTGAAGGCAGGGAGGTATAACTGGAGGAAGGGGTACAAACCAGACACATGTCTCAACGAATGGCCATTCACTCCTCCACCTCTCCGACAGTTCAGCCTCCAACAATAATGATAGGAGAAACAGCAATATTAAAGCCATGGACGCCTGCAGAGGCCTGAGCTTTTGTAGCTGAGCTCCCTAATCGAATAAAAAGACCAACAGCGTTCCTCAGTTGGTTGGAACAAATGTGCGAAATTTATAAGCCTCTCCCGGTAGATCTGCGGACTCCTTTTCAAACGTGCCTATGAATGCTCCTGGGCAGCTTCGAAAGATTCATTCCAGATTCCGCCCGGGAAGAATGCAGATTAGCGGAAAGATGATGAGAAAACACCACAGGGTAACGAATCCCTGTGTTCTTGGCTGTCCAATAGAGGGAAGGACGCCATATTGTGGGCAGCACAACGGCATAGGGACTTAGGAGAAGTGACTAGATGCTTTCAGAAGAAGATTGAAGGAGCCCCTGATTTTATAGCTCGGTTTAAGAATACGTGAGAGGAGTATGCCGGAGTTCCCTTAGAGGAAAATGGGCCATTGGCCATCCAGACTCTGCAAAATTTAATGTTGCCCCAACAAGGCAGATTTTTAAAATGCGAGATTTGAACTGGCAGGCTATGCCTTGGTCAAAACTAGTCACTACTTTGATAAACATGGAAAGGGAGGGAACCTTCGTCGCACCCGGGATGGCCTTCAAACGCATTAGACAAAATTTTACCTACAGGAACAGGAGAGGGGAAAAGAAAAACGGAGAACATAGAAAAAGAGAGTTGAAAGATCCCAGGATATGTGCCGAAGATGTGGGGAAAATGGACATTGGGCCAAAGAGTGCCGAATTCGTGCAAAGCAGGGTCGAAGTACTTCCTATAAAGAACCCACAGAATGGACTGGACAAAACGAGAGAAGGGTGACCTCCTTCTCTTATAGCAACCCTTTCCCACTGGAATATGGGTCCCAGGGGAGGTGGTGGTATAGGGAACGGTCATATCACTTTCCCAAGACTCCGAAACGCAACCCATGGTAAATCTTAGAATAGGAGACACTCACTTGGTGGACACTGGCGCTACCCTGTCCTCTGTACCCCCACCCTGGGATTACCCCTGAGCCAGAACAGGTTAGGAACCGTAGTGGTAGCCGGAATCCCACTGTCAGAACTCTTATCGAAGAAGTTCCCCTTGTCCCTGGGAGACACTTGTATACAAGAAACTTTGATAGTCTCCAATACTACTCCCTTGCCGCTGTTGGGATGCCAAGCTCTGTGTAAGGTAGGAACTACTATTTACCGCTCTCCTCAGGGCATGTACATGGAAGTACCCTCGCCCCGGACGCATCAGTTAACGTCCCTGTTTCTCAACCACGAGGCCAAACTCGACCTGGTATTGTAATGCTGGCAACTCGAGGGCAACCCCGACACAGTTAAGATGTACCGGCTGCGGCCAGAACTTGAGGGGCTGGCGCCGACGGCTCCCACTGAAGCTTTGTGGGGCTTGTTGCAAGTGGTCCGATACTACTCCCGTTTACACTGCACCGCCTGGTACACAACGACAGATTATCCAGAATACCGAGAAAAGGCGTACACCCACGAAGGGCTGAAAGCTGAGATACACCCAGACCCTTATCTATATTTTGAGAAGGAAGGGCTGGGTATCCCGTTACGCCTGACCGCAGAGTAGCAACCCCTGTCCTACCTGGGACCTGCGTCAATACCTCACCTACCCCTTGCTGTACGGCCTCCCTATCAGGAGAAACAGATAGGCCCAATGATGAAACGGTTGCAATCAGCCCCTATTAACGAGTGCATTGGGGACTTTGAATGGAACGGGCCTGAGGAGGGAAGAATACACCTTCCGGGAACATCCCGCCAGTTGGAGGACACCCTAACCGAATTTCAACGACAACAACTGCCCGAGCCGCCAGGCCATAGGAGCCCTTCAGCATTGGAAAGGGTAAATGCAGACTTGTGGGCCCTCCACAAGACACACGTGGGTCGAGTGCTCACTGCGAGAGACCTCTGTGTCAAGCTAAAAATGAATGCTGTATTACCATGTGTTAGGCAGTATCGACTAGCAGCTAAGGCAGAAGAAGGCATAGCCCCGGTCAGGGACTCTCTGCTCCAACAGGGGGTTCTCAAGCCTACCGTCAGCCCCTGTACACACCAATACTGCCTATACCTAAAGTTGGACGGCCCAATGAGCATTGCAATTCCCATAGCACCGGTGGTACCTGACGTCAGTATGATTGTTTCATCCATTCCCTCTGATGCTACTGTCTACACTGTGGTCGACCTGTGCTCCGCGTTTTTTTTCTATTCCTCTCCATCCGGATAGCCAGTATTTGTTTGCCTTCACATACAAAGGGCATCAGTATACCTGGACCCGATGCCCCAGGGGTATACCGAAATTCCGGACGTGTACGCTGCTGCCGTTGAACATGACTGAGACAAGTGTCATCTGGGAGAAAGTTCTATATTAATACAATACGCCGACGATCTGTTGGTGGCGTCAGCTACACTGGCAGAGTGTGTAAAAGACTCAGTGACCCTACTCCAGTTCCTAGCTGCCCGAAGTCATTGGTGGCTAAATCCAAGCTGCAATTTTGTCAGTCACAAGTGCAGTACCTCGGGTTTTCATTGAAGGCTGGGAATCGAGAGATCGGAGCGGACCGAATACAGACCATTTTACGGATGCCGACGCCAAAAACGAAAAAATTCGGGTCGACGGTCAGCTAACAACAGGCAGAGTCCAGCGGGACTGAGGATGTAGTGGTTGACCGGAGTGGTGTTCATAGGAGCGTTGATTCAGGTGGTGGGAGGGAGCAACACTAACACCTTATTGTTTCTCTGCCATCCGTATGCTAATAGGTAAAGCAGGGAGCATGCTGCGTATGGGCCGAAATTCCCCAGCTGGTAAAACGATGATCCGTATGTCGGTGGTCCCTCTTAACCTAAGTGAAGTGACATCAGTAGTTTTGTTTAGTGGGGGCAGGAATGGTTGCAGTGTCAATGGTTCTGAGAACTGGCCAGGATGGCCTTCTGGCTTTGAAGGATGGTACTATCGGCCTTCTTCCTGCAACCCGTCCAACCTATGGTCAGGAGTTAGTGTAACTCCACCGCAGCGGAACAGTAAAAAAAAACTTCTGTTACTGCAATAACAATTAGAGCTGCCCTTGCCAAGTAGGGGATTTCTCCTGCTCAAAAATAAGACTGCCTCTGATGACACTCTACCCCGTCCCCTTAATGGCACTTACCCGAAATGATGGAAGACACAGCCGGCAAGGAGCATCTGCTGAGGTGAAGAGGTGTACCCAGGGAAGAAAATACCATTCTGCGATGCATATAAATTCCCTTATGAGGAGGAGGAGGAAATACCACAGTAAAGAGTGTTAATCTCGAAGATTAACAAGGAGGGAACTATGGAAGAAAAATATCAGAGCTTTACATTGTAATGGACATTGAGGGAATAATGAATTGTTTTTAAATGTTAAATCGAAGTCTATAATCATTTATCTGTAATTAATGTACTCTGTGTGACTGAACTGTGCCTTGTAACAGAGATATAAAAAATCTCTATCTATAGTTCGTTGTTCTGAGAAGTTTTATCCGTCTGCGTTTGAGCCAGCTTGCCTGATATATATTTGAGAACCAAAACTTATGTAAAATGTGTAGCTGCTGAAGGAGTTTTTTTTTTTTTGCTTCTTCGCTATTCGGTAGCGTTGCTGGAGTTCCAGCAAAGTACTAAGAAACTGATTGCGAAGATTTGCCTTGAAGTCGTCATGCAGGATGCAGTTGACTAATTATACATTGTTCTCTGAAATGATAGACATTGTTTTCTGTATATTTAAACGCTAGACAAAGGTTTAAATAAGGAACTATCTGGTCATAAATTGTCCTGAAGCACGTGACATTTACTTCTGTAAAAATCCACTTGTATCTCTTGTCACGTACGATTCATGCATAAGTATGGCTGAGTTTTCTTGTTTGACAGAGTCCTAAGACGCTGATTTACGAACTTGGGCTCTCCATGATATCATGTGTCAATAAAGATTTTCCGAAGCGGCTCCCTTCGGGTCTGTGTACTCTTTTTCCGCGACAGTCACGAATCACTCTAGCACTCATCATGTCTACTGGCAATGTTGGAACACAAGTGTGGAGGAGATACAGACTCCCAATGAAGAGATGGTGACCAGAGTTCGTTTATAAAATTCCAACAGAACATTCATCGCTTGGTGGATTGCCACCGTGAGACGTAGCATTCCCAAAACTGGGATCGCGCGATCACGTCTAATTGGAAGACTGCTAACATAAGTAACATGGAATCTCCGAGCCTATCAAAATAAAATGAGCAAGTCTAAACAGAAAGCACCGGGACCGCATCCCAAAGAGCGAGTCACTCGAGAAAAAAAAAGTAGGAAGAAATGTCAATCATTGACGTCTCGTTAAAGTTAACGAATTCGGGTGCGCCAATACTCTCAGAGCTCAACACGCTCCTGGACTCCGCGAAGTCAGCGGCATTACGACCCGAGTAGGCGGTCACTCCCGACGGATGTACTGTATACGTGCGGCTGCTCTCCTCTTACGCAGATGAAAAGACGTTTTCCATCTTCTGAGATTAATGTGATTATTGAAGTGTATTTTGTATTGGTTTCCTTCAGGTTTTCGGTGTTTCTTTCTTGTGGCCGATTGCCGGGGGGCTGAGCTGGTAATTGTTGCATGTAGAAGGCGATGTTGGGGAATTTGGAGTCACTGTCCCTGTTCCTTTCAGAAAGTAAGGGGTCGAAAACCTAATGTGTACGGAGTCTTTGATTGTTATTGTGGCCGATTCTTTTTTTAATGCCCGCAAGGGGGAATATTGGGGTCCTCGAGTTATTTTTCTATTTTTTCCGTGCCGAATACTCTGGGGGAGTCAATGTGTTTTCTTTCATCAACATCTACGGTCTTTCTGTATTTAATCGCTATCCGTAGTAAACAAATATCATCATTTAATCACACATGCAGCGATAATAAGAGAGATGACAGTGATATGATTAAATTATACTGAGTCAACACCCTCCACTATGTCAACAATTCACAATTTCACCCAGGGGGCGACCCTGCTGTTTGTCCTGGGGTTAAGAACTGGGGAAGAAGGCGGGACCGCGAACATCAGAAGCCCCACCCACCCACCCGACTCAACTTTTTAAAGTAGTTGGCTTCTTAATGCAGTCTGTCCTTCTCTCCTCAGTGACAGGTCCCAACAGCACCACTCCGCTCATTGGTATCTCCCGTCACAGCGCTCTCCCACTCGCTCAGCTCCCACTCAGTGGTCGCGCCCGCGCGTATGAACAAAACATGCCGACGAGATAGAAGTCCATTGCCAATATAGACAACCGGCTTCCACTTGTATCCTTTGGTGGATAAACATCAACCGGGTGCTTTAGCACAACGGACGAGCTAAGCGGTCGGGTGTAGTGAATGCCGATTCACCGCTCGGAAAACAGACGACAGACACGAACACCGCGGGGCCGCGGCGACTTTCCTGAACTGAAAATGCGCAGTGGGTGGGGACTTCTGGGGAATGTACTCTCGATGTTATTGCTTACAGGGCATGCGCTGCGTTGCGGAGCATCCTGAGGAATATAGTAGATTCGGAATACTTCAACTGCGTATGCTCTATAGCTCATGAGCTCTTTGGGAGTCCTGCACCCTCCTGGAAGTTCTTGTTTCACAATCTTATAAGGTCTCAATGATTTCTGCACGTTAGACTAGAAATTGCCAGTACAACTTCAAAAGTTAATTTCATTTATCTATGAGATCCAATAAGGCCGGTAAATTTTCCCCATTCCCAACAGCCCTGCAGAAAGATGGGGGTGAACTGCGCCCTTTAATCGCCACAGTCTGTTGAAAGGGACTGCTGGGGCCGAGGATGCAGGGTTCAGAGCCGTTGACGGTGATGGATTTCATTTAACTTGCCCGTGATCGAATGGCAGAGCAGACTTGATCGGCCGGCTGGTCTCATTCTCTTGCCTTAAGGTCTTATGAAGTTGGGACAGCGGATGGTTCTTAGGTGGTTCGTACTGTTCGCTGCCGCCCCGCCCCCTGCCGGAAAAGCAGCAGGGTTGAGTGGGGGTGTTACCGGAATTGTCCGGGCGAGCAAACGATCTGAATTGTGCGGACAGACACTGTCCGCCAGTGTTGGAGATTGGTGTCTGACGTCAGGAGTGGCAGGTGAGGGTCTTCTTGTCACACGAGTCAAGCTTGTTAGCCCTGAGCTGTACCCCAAACCTAGAAGACGAGTCGATCACTCTTAGTTTGGGGTCTATCCTTTGACTTGCTTGGCATGGGTGACCCTAACGAGAGCGAAAACATAAATCTCTGACTCCAGCCGTCAAAGCTCGCTGGGCCAGTGAGGCAAGCAAGCCGCCAAACTCAACGACTGTCTTCTTGTGATCCTGTTGGCCGGCGGTGTGGTAAAGAGAAATGGCTCGGAGAGGGGGCAAGCCCATATCCATTGGATCAGTGAATGTGAGGGGTCGACTAAGGTACTAAGAATCACAAAGGGACGGCCCAGTGATGGGCACTGCAACAACGACTCCCAAGATCAGACACAGAGTGAAGCCCGTTCTACATTCTCCCATCCTATACTTCCGGGGTCAGACACAGAATGAAGGGCTCTCCTAATCGTTCCATAACACATTCCCCGAGTCAGACACAGAGTGCAGCACCCTCCCCACTGTCCCATCACACTCTCCCGGGGTCAGGCAAAGCGTGAAGTTCCCTCCACAGCGTCCAATCGCACACTCTATGGATCAGACACAAAGTGAAGCTCCCTTTACGCCGTCCCATCACCCACTACCAGCGTCAGACACAGTGAGTTTCAGTGAGGAAGAAATCACTGATAGTCTCCATGTGCTGTCTGTGAAACTCTTGTTCACATATGGTTCGGATTTCTGCAGCATTCATGGACTCACGGTCTCAGACTATATTTTTTTGTCTGAGTGTATTTACTGATATCTTATATGCACGTTCAAACATTTATATTGTTTTGTTATGTGTTGCTGTTGGTATTTTTTGTTTACCTTGGCCCCGGAGTAACGCTGTTGCGTTCGGCTATAATCATGTATGCTTGATTAACAATTAAATGAAACTATGAAATGTGGATGCAAAGGCTCATGGCGTCGTAGTTAAACATTGGGGAACGTAATTCCAAAGCATGGTCACACTGGAGACAACATCTCAGAGATTCCCTTCGAGGCACTTCGGCCGAGCGACAGTGGTGGGGACAGATATGGAACTTTTTCAACGAGAGTATCTTCCCCCTTTGCATCAGGGACCTAGAGAGGAGGCTATCGCTCAGTGCGTTCAGAACACAACATGTTGAAGAATGAAACACGGGAACTGGTCCTACAGCACACCATTTCTGTGATAACCCGACCCCAAACTACATTAATCTCTTCAAACTTAGTGCATATCTCTTCATTCCATTGAATTTTAAACACCATAGACTATTAGACATAGAAGCAGAATAAGGCCATTCAGCTCATCGAGTCTGATTTATCATCCACCTCAGCAACATTCTCTGGTCTTCTATCCATATACTAGGACACGTTTTCTCAATCGAGAGATCGGCAACCTCCAGGGTAGCGGGGTGGAGATAAATATCTACCAAAAGAGGTGGAAGACGCTCCTTCCCTCCGGTAGCCTGCAGGTCACCATTAGGCACGCTGTAACACCTGCTTTGTTCTCCCGATCAGTGTCACATGGAACCGCGAGGGCAGTTGGTATGTGTAGCGGGTGTATATCACAGATTCTGACTGAGCAACCTGTGATGCCAGGCAGACAATCTCAGAAGGACATTGATAATGGCTGGGTTAAACCATCTTGTAAAGATACTGGCCAGTAGAAGGCACACGAAAACGGCGGCGACTTTCCGGAAGAGAAAATGCACTTTTGGTGGAAGAACACACACAAAATGCCGTTGGAACGCAGCAGGCCAGGCAGCATCAGAGGAAGAAATACAATCAACGTTTCGGGCCGAGACCTTTCGTCAGGACGAACTGAAAGAAGAGTGAGTAAGAAATTTGAAAGTGGTTGCCCTGCTGGATGTAGTCTACAATGCTGTTGCTTACAGGGTGTGCGCTCCGTTGTGAAGGATGTCGGGAAATGTATTAAATGAGGAATAATTCAACCGCGCATGCTCTATAGCAAATGGGGTTAATTTCAGAAATTAACCACGTGGCCTCCTTCTAACTTAACTTCTCAACAATGAAAGGAAATGCTTTGTTATTCACTGCTCTCTGAGTAAAGTATTATCTCATGATGTCAACACCTCAACTTCCTAATATTGAGCTTCCTGGAACTACAAACCCAGAGTGTCTCTACCGATGTGGAGTAACTCATCTCTTCTGTTCATTGGGAATTAAGACCGCACCTATTCCCTTCACGAATCGCCGGTAATATCCGCAAAACCCCAAAAACGAGCGTAAGGCGCTCACCTTCTGAGGTCTCGGCCAGGTGGTGACTGCGGCTATCTTACCCGGATCGGTGGCCACTCCATTTCGCGAGATTATGTGCCCGACATAGCTGACCGACGTCTTACAGAACTGGCATTTATCCAGGGAAAGTTTTAACCCTTCCTCTTTCAGCCGACTCAGCACCTTCAGCAGCCGCTCCTCATGTTCCTCCAACGTAGATCCAAACACTATCAGGTCGTCCAGGTACACCAATACCTCCAGCAGGTTCATGTCCCGCACTGTCCGCTCCATGAGCCGCTGAAAGGTGGCTGGGGCCCCCGAGATACCTTGGGGCATTCGTTCGAACTGGAAAAACCCCAGGGGACAGATAAAGGCTGTCTTCTCCTTATCAGTCTCGCTCATCGGAATCTGGTAATACCCACTCCGCAAATCCAATACACTGAACCACTGTGCACCACTCAGACAGGCCAATGCATCTTCCACCCTCGGGACCGTATATTGGTCGGGAACAGTGCGGCGGTTCAGGGTCCTATAGTCCACGCACATGCGTACCTTCCCGTTTTTCTTCCTTGCCACCACTATGGGGGACGCATATGGGCTTCGGGACTCCGCAATAATCCCTGCATCTTTCAACTGCCGCAAATGCTGCCGCACATCCTCCACATCTGCTGGGGCCAACCGCCGCGACCTCTCCCTAAACGGGGTGTCATTTGTTACCCGAATGGTGTGCCGAGTGCTCTTGGAAAACCCTACATCAAACTCGCCCTGAGAAAAGACATCCCCTAACTTCAGCATCTTCTCCACCAGCCTGCTCTTATACGCCGGCGGTACAGGGGAGTTTTCAAAATTAAAGGCCTCCTCGGTCAGCCGCCCCCCGTCTCCCAATAGTTATCTTCCAGTGGGCTTCACGGGGGCGCTGGACATCACCGTCACCGGGAACAAGTGCGCGAGGGGCATCCCGCGCTTAAAGGTGATCTCCCTCTCCGTTATGTTCCGTATCATCACCCCCATCCGCCGTGCCTGTACAGCTGAGGGCCTCTGCAATTCAGGTCTCACCAGCGCCCCAGCCGGGAACCAGGACTCCCTTTCCAGGTCGTCGGGGGCGTCTACTAGCAGGGCCTCTCCCGGCGGCAATCCGGGGAATCTGGGGGTTCCCATCACTAATGCCGCCTCCCCTGGCTGTATCACCTTAGGCCTCGCCTGAGTGCACCACACCGTCCCTCGTTTGCACTCCGGGTCCAGGCCCTGGGGGTCACTCACTCCTTCGTACACTCCTCGGAACACGGGGTGTACCGAGAGGGTCTCCAAAAAGTTCTCCCCCCGCTTCTTCTTACAGGCTCCCAAGAGCCGTCGCACCAGAGGGGAGTTAGTCCCCACCAACAGGGCAGCACCACCGGTCTCCACCGGGTCCGGACAAACCAACACCAGCGTCTCAAAGGCTTCCGATACTCCCACATCTCCCTCTGAAAATTCCAATCTCACTGACAAGTATCCATCGTACGGGTAATCACCATCACTTATGCCCCAAATCTCCAATGCGTTAAACGGAGTTACTGCCAAATGCTTCAGATATTTGTGGTAGAACGACCGGTACAGTAAGGTAACCTGCGACCCGGTGTCAAGGATGGCTTTCGCAAAGATTCCCTCTATCCGTAGGGACACGCTGGAACGGGGTCCCACCAGCCCATCAGGAATTTGGGCTTGTTCGTTCCGGGGTTCCATAGGGGTTTTCTGGGAACGTGTTCCTCCCGAGACTCCAGTCCGTTCCCTCACTGAGCCTCTCTTAAGTTTCCCGACACCTCTCCCTTCTTGGTGGCCTGGGGGCCCTCCCCCCTCGGCGCATCTCGTCTCTCACAATCCTTCCGTAAGTGGCCAGCTTCCCCACAGTGGTAGCACGCCCCCGGCCACTCACATTCCCGGCGGAAATGCCCCTCTCTCCCACAGTTATAGCACCCACTACTCGCCGCCTCTCTCCTCCCGATACGGGCCCCCGAGGACCCCTTGGATTTCTCTGGTCTCATCCCGGCTACCACCTCCTGAACCGCTGAAGACCGTCCCTGAGGGTCCGAGCCCCCTGGTCGGCCCAAAGCACACCCCTCGGCCCGTACCTCTCGGATCAGCCGTCCGAATGATGGAGGGGAGCTCTGCTTAAATGACTGCCGTACACTCCAAGCCACCCTGTCATCCTCCCGGGAACCGCTACATATCTGGCTCATCCTTAACTCCGCCACATCGTCGTCCATCACTATACCTCGTCGCAGCAACCCCGTAAGCTTTCCTTCCAGCCTGAAAGCATAGTCGGAGAGCTTTTCCCCTCTTCTCTGCCCCATCCGTTGAAACTCTGCTAAATGCCGCCAGGGATCCCCTGACAGTCCAAACACTTCCTCCAAAGCGTCTAAACACTCCGATAGGGAAGCCAAGGGGCGTGCCGCTCTCAGATCGCGGACCACCCGGGCTGCCCCGCCCCTTAAGCTTTCCACCAATCGCTGTCTCTTTTCCTCATCCGAAACTGGCCACACCTCTAACAATTGGGATGTATCTTCAACCCAGGTCTCATAGTCATCCTCCCCTTCCTGGGTGGGCTTGGCTCCCGAGAAAATTCTCAGCTTCGGGCGGTGCACCTCAACCCTTCTCGCCAGGGAGGTAATGGCAGCCGTTAACTCGGCAGTCTCCTCAAGCCCATGGGGGCGGGGCCTGGCCAAACCTTCCCACTCCACACCTCTACCTCCTGCTACGGACACCCGGCCGGGGGCCTCCTCTAGCTCCTCCTCCTCCGGCACCTCCTCACTTGCGTCCTCGGGGAGGGTATGGAGACCCCACGGCCCCGCCTCCCCCTGGACATGGACTGTCGCTGGTAATTCTAAAGCCATGACGTCGGCACTCGCCCGCACCAACATCCAGCTAGCTTCCAGTTCTTTCCCACCCCTTCTAGCTACAAGTTCTACCTGCCCGATACCTTTAATCAAACTCAACCCTCGCACCAGTACCTCTGCCGGAATGCGATAATCGACCCCGCTTACCACACACGCATGATTCACCGGTACCTCCTCCATTTCACACCAACTTACAATCTTATCTCGCTCCATCTTCACACCACTTACCGCAACCACAAGTACAACTTTCCCGAAAAAAATCAAAATCCCTGACGGTAGCCCCCACTTGTAACGTTCCGTTATTTTGGCTCGTGTGTGTCTAGGGGAAATCCCGCCCAGCACCTGCTTCAGCAGTCCCCTCAGGGTCAATCGTCGCCCGAATCAATCACAAACATCAATCATCAGCCAGCACACCCAGTAAATTTTAACACATACATTTTATAGATATTACTAATTCTAGGGCATTAATATACATTTGATACAGAGAGGAAAGTAATGAAAAAAAAGGCGCCAACACTTATTCAAAGTCCAAGTTCTTCGCGCGCTACCGTTGGAGCTCAAGTTCGACGTCAGACGACCACCCGAATTCCGTCGACCCACGGCTCGGGACCACCCGAAGTGATCGACCGGAGCCTCTCCGCACGTCCGCCGTCCTCCTCGTCTCTCCTCCGGACTCCCCGCCAAAACTCAGTCCACAGTCATATCATACAGCATAGCATCCGAAAACAAAACGATACATAACCACCCATTGGCTAATAGCACCCTCTTATCACCCTCTAAACCACAATAAACTGCTAGCGCAAACTCTCTGAAGCGTTAAAACACAACAAAGCCGCATTCCACAGATTAACATAACAAAAATCGCCATTTTAAATGTAACAAAAGAAAGACCCCGTACATCAGCATCCAAATTCCGCACAAGAAACAACTCCTCAACATAACTCGATCACCCAATGAATTCGACCGTCCATCACTGTTCAGGTCCTGTGCAAGGCTACTCCCATGCGCCCAAGGGAATTTAACGTCTGAGCGCAAGTATCCAAACCTGCGGAGGACCGCGACGGAGCCGGAGATTTCAGGCAAAGGTGAGATGAATTTCCACGGGATTCAGATAACAGATACTGAGATAGTGTAGACAGTCAGAATCGCTTTCCCATTGTGGGAGCAACATTGAGAGGAAAGCTTATATTTATCATGAGGTCATGAGGACATGATTATTTTGGTATCAGAGAGTGTAATGTCCTGGTTCATATTTTTACCGTTATTTTGTAAGTATTTCATTTTAGTCTTCAGCCTCCAAGTTCACGAAACCAAATCCTTAACTATCGACTCCAATATCTTCCCAACCACTGCGGTCAGACTAATTGGCCTACAATATGCTTTCTTCTTCCTCTCTCCATTTTTGAGGAGTCGAATGACGTTTGCAATTTTACAGTCTTCGGACCTATTCCAAAAACCAGTGATCCTTGAAAGATCATTACGATTGCCTTTGCAATCTCTTCAGCTACCTCTTTCTGAGCACTGGGGTGTACACCATCAGGTCTATGTGACTCATCCACGTTCAGACCTATCAGTTTGCCAAGGATCTTTACACCAGTAATGTTAACTTCACACACTTCATGATCCACGATACATGCACGGTATGTTGCTTCCGTGCTGCCAGGATAAAGAATGTCTCTGAAACGATCCAAGGACATTCCCAAAGACGACAGCGGACAGCCATAAGTATTACTTCCTATTGGCACGAATAAAATAGGGAGACAAAGTGACGAGGTCCTGAAGAGACATTTTAGGGAATTCGGTAGAAACTAAGAAACAAGACTTTCAGGGTGCTAATCGCTGAATTGCTAACTGTGTCATGCGCCAGTCATTGTAGGAATAGGAAGAATTGGCAGATGATGGCGTAACTGATGAACTAGTGCAGGGGTCACGCAGGAACTTAGATTCATCGGACATTGGGATCTCTTCTGGTGAAGGTATGACTTGTACAAAAGGGACTGATTACACCTGAACCCGAGATGGTCCAATATCCTTTCGTGGCTGAAAGAGGATTATACAGTAGCTAGGAGCTTAATGTCCAAGGTTTTACAGTGTAGCGCAAGGACAGGCAGGACGGCAGAAGTTGTGGCGTTGGTGTGATGCTGAAAAAAATGAATTGAAATCATTAGTAAGAGGTGACAATGGAAAGAAGGTTATTGAATCTTTGTGGATTCACTGTGAGAATTCGGATACAATCCCGAAAATAATTTGGCTTACTGAGATTTTTCTATCGAGTATCATTTTTCTAATTATTTTTAAACTCTCTATGATTGATATGGCTTTTAAAGAACAGGATGTATTAAGTATTAAATGCTTTCAGGACTTGTTTGTAGAGGGAAGTATCTTATCGTTTGAACAACTCTCAACGAAATACAGTTTACCTAAAACTCATTTTTTTCTTTGATACCTACAAATAAGAGATTTTTGACGGTGTCAAATAAGAACATTTCCCAAAAGCCCTGAGAAGAACCTACTGGATGCATTTTTTAATTTGATTTTATTTAATAATGGATCTATATCTACTGTCTAAAATATGCTGTAGAGAATGAGAATTGTTCCTTCAGATACAATAAAAAAACTTTGGGAACAAGATTTACAGACTTCAATTTCTGAGTAAACTTGGAATCAAATTTATAAATTGGTTAACAATTCATCATTATGTGCTCGCCACTCTCTCCTACAATTTAAAGTGGTACATATGGCCCATATGACCAAGGATAAATTGTCTCGCTTTTATTTAGGTATATCTCCGTTTTGTGATCAATGTAATAATGGAGAAGCTTCACTCATTTATATGTTTTGGACATGTCCGAGTCTTGAAAAATATTGGAAAGAAGTACTTCAAACCTTCTTGATACTTTTCAAAGTAAACTGTAAAGCTAATCCTTTGACACATCTATTTGGTATTGTTGGAGAAAACAATATCATTTTGGAGTCATCTGACTTGCATATTTGGCTTATATTTATCCTATGGCCAGAAGGACAATCTTGCTCAAATGGAAAGCTGTGGCCCCACCCATTCACGCTCAATCGTCTCGTGATGTCATGTCATGTATAAATGTAGAGAACATTCGATGTTTAATCTCTGAATCCAGCAAAGACTTTCAAACATTGTAGGTAACTTGTGTGAATGATTTTCTAAACATTTGATTTGCTGTTAAAGCACAGATGATGACTGAAAGTTTTTTTAAATTTTTTTCTTTGCTAATCATCTCCGGTCTTGGTAGTGAATAAGATTTTTTATATAATAAAATTAATATATTCAATCTTACGAATTAATTAATCAGTATGAATATAGCGTAAGGAGTCCTTATACGCGATACATTTTTCCTGTACTCTGTATTCTTATATGCAAAATTAATAATAAATATATTGGAAAGGAATCGTTGTGGGTAGGATCTTCCTGTTAGGTTGAAAGGAAGGTTTAAAAGTTGGAGAGAGCCATGCTTTTCAAGGGATATTGGAAACTTGGTTCGGAAAAAGAGAGGGATCTACAATAAAAATATGCAGCTTGGAGTTAACGAGGTGCTCGAGGAATATAAAGAATGAAAAAAAGAATCTTAAGAAAGAAATTAGAAGTGCTAAAACAAGATAGGAGGTTACTTTGGCCAGTAGGTGAAAATAAATCCAAAGGGTTTCTACAGTTATACTAATAGCAAATGGATAGTGAGGGATAAAATTGGTCCCTCAGAGAATCAGAGTGGATGGCTTTTTGCGGAGCCAAAAGTAATGGGGGTTATTTTGAACGATTTCTTTTCTTCGGTATTCACTAAGGAGAAGGATTTTGAATTGTGTAAGGTAAAGGAAACAGGACGGGTATTTATGGAAAGTACGACGATTAAAGAAAAGGAAGTACTAGCGCTGTTGAGGAATCTAAAAGTGGATAAGTCTCTGGGTCCGGACAAGATATTCACTAGGACCTTCAGGGAAGTTAGTGTGGAAATCGCAGGGGCTCTAACAAAAATATTTCAAATATCATTAAGCGGTGGATGTTGTCTATATGGATTTCAGTAAGGCCTTTATCAAAATTCCACACGGAAGGTTAGTTAGGAAGGTTCAATCGTTAGGCATTAATTTCGTTGTAGTATAATGAATTCAGCAGTGGCTGAAAGATGGCAGATAGAGTTTAATTCTGTAAAATGTGAGGTGCTACATTTTGGTGGGACTAATCAAAATATGACATACATGGTAAATGGTAGGGCATTGAAGAATGCAGTAGAACAGAGAGATCTAGGAATAATGGTGCATAGTTTCCCGAAGGTGGAATCTCATGTGATAGGGTGGTGAAGAAAGCTTAAGGTATGCTGGCCTTTATTAATCAGAGCATTGAGTATATTTGTTGGGATGTAATGTTGAATTGTATAAGGCATTTGTGCGGCCAAATTGGAGTATTGTGTACAGTTCTGGTCACCGAATTATCGGAAAGATGGCAATAAAATTGGGAGAATACAGAGGAGATTTATTAAAACGTTACCTGCGTTTCATCTCCTAAGTTACAGATAAAGGTTTAACAAGTTAGGTCTTTATTCTTTGGAGCATAGAGTGTTGCGAAGGGACTTGATAGAGGTATTTAAAATTAAGAGGGGGATAGATAGAGTTGACGTGGATAGGCGTTTTCCATTTGAGAGTCGGGGAGATTCAAACAAGAGGACGTGAGTTGAGAGTTAAAGGACAAAAGTTTAGGGGTAACATGAGGGCGAACTTCTTTACTCAGAGAGTGGTAGCTGTGTGGAACGAGCATCCAGCAGAAGTGTTTGAGGCAGGATCGATGTTGTCGTGTAAAGGAAATTTGGATAGCTATATGGACAGGAAAGGATTCGGGATTTTGGCTGAGTGCAGGTCGGTGGAGCAAGGTGGGAGTAAGAGTTCGGCACGGACTAGAAGGGCCTAGATGGCCTGTTTCCGTGTTGTAATTGCTATATGGTTATATGGATAGAGCTAAAAAATAACTGCAAGTGTAAGAAGTCCCTGTCTTAGTCGCTGAAGAACTGAGGTAAAAGCTTAAGGTAAAAGAACACTAAGGGAAAAGTGATCATATTATGATTGAATTTATCCTGAAGAAATTGCTCTGAACACATATGTATCAGGTACGATTGTAGAATATAGGTAATTCGGGTCATGAGAGAGGCGTTGGCCAGAATTCATTGGAAAAGAACACTTTGGACGTTGGTAGAACCGCAATGGCTGGAATTTCCGGAAGCAGCTCGGAAGGTACAGCATATAAACATCCCAACAGAAGGAAGTATTCTCAAGGCACAATGAAACAATCGTGGGAAAGAAAAGAAGTTAACGCCAACAGAAAGCCAAACGGTAACCAAAAATACAGCGAGATTTACTAGGAATTCAGAGGATTAGGTAGCTTTGAAAAACCAACAGAAGGAAACTAAAAAGTAATTGAAGATGGAATACGAAGGTAAACTGACCAATAAAATTAAAAATAATACCAAATGTTTCCTAAGATAAGTAAAGTGTAAAAGAGAGGCAAGAATGGATATTGGGCCTCTGTAAATAAGTGCTGTTGAGTTAGTAATGGGAGACACGGAATTGGTAGATGATCTGAATAAATATTTTGCATCTCTGCTCACTGTGGAAGACACGAGCATGATGGGTGTGAATTCAGTATTCCTCGAGAGAAAGTTCTGGGGTAAATCGAAGGTCTGGGATACACCAGTCACCTGGAACAGATGGAGTAATCACAAAAATAAATACTGCACTGTCCCATCGTACAATGCCCGGCAGAAAAAAATCCCGTGGCCTCTAATAAATGGAATGTTTTATTCTTCACTCCTCTCTGAGTGAAGTATTATCTCATGATGTCAACACCTGAAATTCTTCATATTGAGCTTCTTGTAACTTCAAGCCCAGAGAGTTTGAACGGCTGTAAAACGATGCTGGAGGTATACTAAAGGCGGACACGCAAACGGCGGACCACCTGAATAGGTATTTTCCATCAGTGTTCACTGTGGAAGACACCAGCATGAAGTGTCTGAATTCACTATTCCTTGATAGAAAGTTCTGGGGAATCAAAAGTTCTGAAGGTAGATAAATCACCTGACCTTATGGGGTTAATTTCAGAAATTTACCACGTGATCGCTTTATCTACTTTCCCTCGCAAAAACATGAGGAAATACTTTTTTCCTCTGTGCTTTCTGAGTAAAGTATTATCTCATGATATCAACAACTCAACTTCCTTTATATTGAGCTTCTTGGATCTTCAAACCCAGAGAGTCTCTACCGAGGTGGACGAACTCATCACTTCACTCATTCGGAACCAAGGCCCTATCTTTACTAAATCAGCATCCAAATTCAGCACAAGCCGCAACTCCTCGATCTACCTCGAGCACTTAGGGAATCCCACCGTCCGTCTCTTTGCAAGTCCTGTTCAAGATTACTTTCATGCGCTCAGGAGAACTTAACGTCTGAGTACAAGAATCCAAAACTGCTAAGGACCGGGACGGAGCCGGAGGTTCCAGGGAAAGGTGAGATGCATTTCCACGGGTTTTATATTAATTTGGAAATGTGGTGGCTTATCAGGAATCATCAGCGTGGCGGCGTTGTGGAAGGAACCCTGCCTTACTACTTTCGGGAGGTTTTTCAGGAGAGTATATTCTCTTAGGCAATGAAGGTAAGGCAGTGGGATTGTCAATATACAATTCAGCGAGGAGAATTTCAGAGGATAGAAAGCCTGGGCTTGTTTTCCATGTGGCCGAAAGCAGCTTACGGATCGCCTAACAAAAGAAATTAAGATACTAGCTATAGGGATGGTGCAGACAGGTAGAATTGCTTTTCTATTGTTGGAGCAGCATTGAAGGTAAGGCGTATAATTATCTTGAGCGGAGACTTAACCGAATGCAAAGGCTAGGCTATTTTAAAGTTAATTTTAATTTTTAGTTAGATTTAGA
Organism: Mobula birostris; assembly: GCF_030028105.1. Taxonomy (NCBI): domain Eukaryota; kingdom Metazoa; phylum Chordata; class Chondrichthyes; order Myliobatiformes; family Myliobatidae; genus Mobula; species Mobula birostris. Next base: position 24,491,670 of record NC_092398.1, read on the forward strand.
GATAAAGTACGGTAATCAGCCCTTCCGACTGGACGAGACCGATCCGCCGAAATACTGTCATGTGATCAATTAACCTACTGGCGTCTCGAGTTTCTGGGGTTTGAAGGTTTGTCATATGAGGAACTCACTTCTACTCACCGAAATTCAGAAGAGTTTGTGGGGGCGGGGGATGTCTTCATAGAAACCTGTCCAATGTTAAAAGGCCTCGAAAGAGTGGATGTGGAATAGATGTTTCCTATGGTGAAGTAGGCTAAGACGAGACGACACAGCCTCAGAATGCAGGGCTGTCCTTTTAGCAGGGAGCTTATGAGCACTTTGGAAAGCCATTCTACAGTACTCTGCAAAATGTCTTAGGTACATTCTGTATTTAGAGACACACATGGAGCAGCCCTTTCTGCCATCTACCCGCGCCGCCCAGCAACCAACCTACTTAATCGTAGCCTTATCACAGGATATTTTACAATGATCAAATAACCTCAAAACTAGTACGTCTGTGGAACGTGGATAAAAGGGAGTACCCGGAACAAACTCACACGGTCTCGGGAATTAGTATTAGTGGTTGTAGCAACCTGATCACTCTAATCCAGTACAATATTCTCCTGGCTGCAAAGGCTGATACAGGATCCAAATAACGGCTGTGTTCGGGTGGATACCCTTCATAGGGAATGCCTCCGTGTCACTTTGTTTCACGTGGGGAGGATAAAACACGGCGGCCACCACACGGTGTTTGACAGTTCTGGGCGGTCGGGGTCCAGCGGCAAGTAATGAAAGAAGATTGTGGTCTCTGCACTGCAGCAGACTTACTCCGCCTTCACTGCTATATTACGTGTCCTGTTTCTGTTCCGTATGGCTATCTTCCTTCTTCGTTCTCTCCTTCCCTCCTCAATACCTCTTCGCTCAATTATTCAACCCTCTAACTTCCACAATGTTTCCACCACCAGACCAGACAAATCGCTCTATGAAGGAGTGTGCAATTCGACGTTCACTTGGAATGTCTCCCCTAACAATTTCGCGGCCGGTAGATTCAGAATGGAGTGGGGAGCACCTTCCGTCATGACAATGATCATCCTCATCCTTACCGTCCTACTGGGCGTCCCGGGCAACGGCGCAGTTATCTGGGTGACGGGCTTCAAGATGAAAAGTAACGTCTGGAATGTGTGCTTCCTGCATATGGCTGTGGCTGACTTGATTTATTGTCTGTGTCTCGCCTTATACATTATTCTCCAGCTCAAACCCTCTTATTTTTGGCTGCTTGTATTACCCACTATGTTCCTAGTCGCTTTTTCCAGCCTGTATCTGTTTTACCTGATCAGCATCTACCGCTGCCTGGCTATTACAAGGCTCATCTGGTTCCAGCAACATATGAGCCTCCCATGGGTTCTTGTGACCTGCTTCGTGGTCTGGGTCATAGTCATCGTCATCTTTATGCTTGTATTCCTCTCTCGGTACTTTTTCGAGTGTGCACTAATTTCGATCGTCTTCACCTTCGCCCACCCGCCCTTTGTAATTATGATCATTTGCTACGCCCTCGTTGGCTGGAGGCTGCAAGGGGCCAGGTTCGCTGAGTCCAGGAAGCCCATACGCCTGATCGTGACTGCGATAGCCGCCTTTATGATCTGCTGGCTCCCCAGCACTCTCTACGCCCTGATATCAAACGACTACATGTTGAGTCATTCTGACTGGTACATACTCACTGAGGCCCTGGCCTCATTCAACAGCGCCCTCAACCCTCTTACCTACGTCTTCGCCGGCAGCGACTTCCGTCAGATCTTCATGCGCTCCATGTTTACCTCGCTCCAGCTGGCATTCACCGAACATGAGCCAGAGGCTGAGACCGAGACCCGCAATTCCACCTCAAATACGAATGTCTGATAGAATACCTCGTGGGCCCTCAGCCTACCAATATATCCTGACACAGACACAGTGGACAGTCGGCTGCAAATATGGTCAGCACTGGAGGCTTTCCTGCACGCTTCTTCCAATCTCTTAGAACATAGAGCGTAGAACAGTACAGCTCAGGGCAGGCCATTCGGCCTACTATTGTCGGATCAATTAAATTAGTAAATTAATGGCCAATTAATGTAATCCCCTCTGAATACCCAATGTCGATATCCTTCCAATTAACTCATTTCGCCGACATAAACATCCCTTAAAAGTCTCTAAGCTATCTGTCTTTACCATCATCCCAGTCAGCGTATACCAAGGATGCACCACTCTCTGTGTAAACTACTTGCCCCTCGCATCTCCCTTGTAATTACGCCGTCTCCTGTTAAATACATGGCCTTTGGTGTTAGACATTTCAACCTTGGGTAAAATATACTGTTGATCTGTGCCTTTCATAACCTACCAAAATTCCATCAGGTCTCCCCTCGCTTTTCGCTGGCCCAGTCTTCATTCGGATATAGCAATCCATGGCGTCCTCCACTGTAGAGATGAGGCCACACTCAGGTTGGAGGACCAATAACTTATATTGCATTTGGGTACCTCCAACTTGCTGACAGGTACATGGATTTCTCAAAATTCCAGTCATGCCCTCCCTCCTACATCACTCCCCATCCCCTTTTTCCTCTCTCACATTGCCTGCACATCCCCTCCCTCTGTTGCTCCTTCAACCTTATCTTTCCTTCATGGGCTTCTGTCCGCTCCCCTTCTCGAGCCCTGTATCTCTTTCACCAATTCACTTCTCAGCTTTTTACTTTATCCCTTGCCCCCCCCCCACGATTAGACGTATTACCTTGCGTTTCACTCTCCCCCCTCCCCATCTTTTCATTCTGCTCCTCATCTTTTCCCCCTCGGTCCTGCTGAAGGAACTCAACCCGAAAGGTAGAATGTACATTTCTCCATAAATCTTCAGAAATTTCTGTGTGTTTCTCAGAATTCCACCATCTGCAATTTCTCTGTTTGTAATGGGGTACATCTATTCCACATCAACTCTGTCTAGGCCTTTCAATATTCCAAAGGATTTAATGACATCACATTCATCCTTCTGAATTCAATTAAAGACACGGAGCTATCAAAACTTCTTTCTATGATAACCTTTCCATGACCGGAATTATCTTTCTGAACCTCTCCTGAACCCGCTCCAATGCCAGCACTTCTTTTCTTAGATGAGGAGCGGAAACTGTTCACAATACTCAAGCGAGGCCTCACCAGTGCTTTATAAAGCCTTAGCATCACATCCCTGTTCCTGTATTCCAGACCTCTTGAAATGAACACTACCATTACATTTGCCTTCTTCACCACCGATTCTACGTATCAGACCATAAGGCCATAAGACAAAGGAGCAGAAGTCGGCCATTCGGCCCATCGAGTCTGCTCAGCCATTTTATCATGAGCTGATCCATTCTCCCATTTAGTACCACTCCCCCGCCTTCTCACCATAATCTTTGAAGCTCTGGCTACTCAGGTACCTATCAATCTCTGCCTTAAGTACACCTAATGACTTGACGTCCACTGCTGCCCGTGGCAGCAAATTCCATAGATTCACCACCCTCTGGCTAAAAAAATGACTTCTCATTTCTGTTCTGAATGGGCGCCCTTCAATCCTTAAGTCATGCCCTCTTGTACTAGACTCCCCAAACATGGGAAACAACTTTGCCATATTCACTCTGTCGATGGCTTTCAACTTTCGAAATGTTGCTATGAGCTCTCCCCTCGTTCTTTGAAACTCCAAGGAATACAGTTCAAGAGCGTACAAACGTTCCTCATATGTTAACCCTCTCATTCCCTGAATCATTCTAGGGAATCTTCTCCGTACCCTCTCCAAAGTCAGCACGTCCGTTCTTAAATAAGGAGACCAAAACTGCCCACAGTACTCCAAGTGAAGTCTCACCAGCGCCTTATAGAGCCTCAACATCACATCCCTGCTCCAATACTCTATTCCTCTCGAAATGAATGCCAACATTGCATTCGCCTTCTTCACCACCGACTCAACCTGGAGGTTAACCTTAAGGCTATCCTTTATGAGGACTCCCAAGTCCCGTTGCATCTCAGAACTTATAATTATTTCCCCATTTAAATAATAGTCTGCCCGTTTATTTTTTTTCTGCCGAAGTACATCACCACACACTTTCCAACATTGTGTTTCATTTGTCACTTCACTTTGTTTCCTCAGCACCACCGGCCCCTCCACCTACCTTCGTATCGTCAGCAAACTTAGCCACAAATCCATCTATTCCATAATCCAAATCGTTGATGTACAAATTAAAAAGAAGCGGCCCCAGCACGGACCCCTGTGGAACACTACTGGTAACCGGCAGCCAACCGGAATAGGATCCCTTTTTTCCCACACTCTGTTTCCTGCCAATCAGCCAACTCTCTTTCCACGTATTTAACTTTCTCGTAATTCCATGGGTCTGATCTTGTTAAGTAGCCTCATGTGTGGTACGATGTGAAAGGCCTTCTGAAAATCCAAATATACAACATGCACTGCATCTCACTTGGCCAGCCTACTTGTAATTTCTTGAAAAAATTGTTATATCTTTGTCAGGCAGGATTTTCCTTTAAGGAATCCACGCTGAGTTCTGCCGACCTTGTTATATGTCTCCAGGTACTCTGTAACGTCATTCTTGACAACTCGTTTCTGCATACCACGACACGGTTTATCCTACCCCACCCCCACCCCCCGTTCAATCCCTTCCTACCTATGTTCGTGACACTTCTCACACTCTTAAACTTTTCGATGATTTTAATTTCCCTGGCCCCCACTGCTTTATTTTCACCATGCATGTCCAGTCCCTATATACTTCTATTACCCATCAGGAAGGTCGTAAAGCTCTCCGCTTCTTTTTGGATTCGACACATAATCCGTTCCCCTCTGCCACCACTCTGCTCCTTATAGCGGAATTAGTCCTTACTCTTAATAAGTCTTCCTCCAAAGTAAAGGTGTAGCTATCGGCACCGGTATGGGTCCTAGCTATACCTGTCGTTTTGCTGGTTTGTGGATCAATCTATGTTCCAAACCTATTCTGGTATCTGTCCCCCACTTTTCCTTCGCTACATCGACGACTGCATTGGTGCTGCTTCCAGCACGCATGCTGACCTCGTTGACTTAATTAACTTTGCCTCCAACCTTCACCCTGCCCTCAAGTTTACCTGGTCTATTTCCAACAGTTCCCTACGCTTTTTAGATCTTTCTGTCTCTATCTGTGTTGACAGCTTATCTACCGATGTCTACTATAGGTCGACTCACTCTCACAGCTATCTGGACTATTCCCCTTCTCACCCTGCCTCTTGCAAAAATGCCATCCCCTCCTCGCAATTCCTCCGCCTCCGTCGCATATGCTCTCAGGATGAGGCTTTTCATTCCAGGACGAGGGAGATGGCCTCCTTTTTTAAAGAAAGGGGCTTCCCTTCCTCCACCATCAACTCTGCTCTCAAGCGCATCTTCCCCATTTCACGCACATCTGCTCTCAGTCCATCCTCCCGTCACCCCACTAGGAATACGGTTCCCTTGGTCCTCATCTACCACCCCACCAGCCTCCAGGTCCAACATATTATTCTCCGTAACTTCCGCCACCTCCAACGGGATCCCACCACTAAGCACGTCTTTCCGTCCTCCCCATCTCTGCTTTCCGCATGGATCGCTCCCTTCGCGACTCCCTTGTCCATTCGTCCCTCCATCCCTCCCCACTGATCTCCCTCCTGGCACTTATCCTTGTAAGCGGAACAAGTGCTACACATGCACTTACACATCCTCCCTTACCACTATTCAGGGCCCCAGACAGTCCTTCCAGGTGAGGCAACACTTCACCTGTGAGTCGGCTGGGGTGATATACTGCTTCCAGTGTTCCCGATGTGGCCTTCTGTATATTGGCGAGACCCAATGCAGACTGGGAGCTCGTTTTGCTGAACAGCTACGCTCTGTCCTCCAGAGAAAGCAGGATCTCCCAGTGGCCACACATTTTAATTCCACATCACATTCCCATTCTGATATGTGTATCCACGGCCTCCTCTACTCTAAAGATGAAGCCACATTCAGGTTGGAGGAACAAAACCTTATATTCCGTCTGGGTAGCCTCCAACCTGATGGCATGAACATTGACTTCTCTAACTTCCGCTAATGCCCCACGTCCCCCTCGTACCCCATCCGTTATTTATTTATACACACACGTTCTTTCTCTCTCTCTCTCCTTTTCTCCTTCTGTCTCTCTGACTTTACCCCTTGCCCATCCTCTGTATTTTTCCTCCCTCCTCCTTTTCCTTCTGCCTGGGCCTCCTGTCCCATGATCCCCTCATATCACTTTTGCCAATCACCTGTCCAGCTCTTAGCTCCATCCCTCTCCCTCCTGTCTTCTCCTATCATTTTGGATCTCCCCCTCCTCCTCCCACTTTAAAATCTCTGACTAGCTCTTCCTTCAGTTAGTCCTGACGAAGGGTCTCGGCCAGAAACGTCGACTGTACCTCTTCCTAGAGATGCTACCTGGCCTGGTGCGTGCACCAGCAACTTTGATGTGTGTTGCTTGAGGACTTTCTCTGTCGTAATTGTGACTGCTCACACTTATCTTCCCTGCCACCTCTGAGTGTCCGTTATTCGGATGATGTTCTCCTCAGTGAAGACTAATGCAAAATACTCGTTCAGTTCCACCGCCATCTCATTATCTCCCATTACATTTTCCCCAGCATCATTTTCTATCGGTCCTATACCTACCCTCACCTGTCTTTTACTCTTTATATACTTGAAAAAGCTTTTAGTATCCTCTTTGATAATATCTGCTAGCTTCCTTTCATAGTTAATGTTTTCCCTCTTAATGACCTTCTTAGTTTCCTTTTGCAAGGTTTTAAAAACTTCCCAAACCTCTGTCTTCCCACTAACTTTTACTTCCTTGTATGCCCTGTCCATTGTTGTAACTTTGACTATGGTTTTTTTCCATTCAAAAATTTCTTCTTTTTTGGAATATACCTGCCTTGCACCTTTCTCACTTCTCGCATAAACTCCAGCCAGTACCGCTCTGCCGTCCTTCCTGCCAGTGTCCCTTTCTAGTCAACTTTGACCAGTTCCTCTCTCATGCCACTGTAATTTCCTTTACTCCACTGAGATACCGACAAATCGGATTTCGGCTTCCCTTTTTCTAATTTCACAGTGAACTCAATCATGTTATGATCATTGTCTCCTGAGGGTTCCTTCATCTCAACCTCTCTAATCACCTCGGGTTCATTACACAATACCCAATCCAGAACAGCCGACCCCCTGGTGGGCTCAACAACCTGTTCTAAAAAGCCACCTCGCAAACATTCTACAAATTCTCTTTCTTGAAATCCAATGCCGACCTGATTTTCCCAATCCACTCGCATGATAAAATCCCCACAATTATCATAACACTGCCCTTCTGTCAAGCCTTTTCCATTTCCTGTTGGAATTTGTAGTCCACATTACTGCACCGGTTGGAGACCCATAAATAACTGCCATCAGGGTCTTTTTACCCCTGCGATTTCTTCGCTCAACCGATAAAGATCCTGTACCTTCCGGTCCTTTATCACCTCTTTTTAATGATTTAATATCATTTCTTACTAATAAATCCACACCTCCCCCTCTGCCTACCTTCCTATCCTTCCGGTACACCGTGTGTTCTTGGACGTTCAGCTCCCAGAGACATGCATCATTTAACCAGTTCTCAGTGATGGCCACAATATCATACCTGCCAATCTGTATCTGTACGACAAGATGATCCACCTTATTCCTTATGCTGCGTGCGTTTCAGTATAACACTTGAAGATCAGTATGTGGGAATTTTCGCTTTGATTTCACTGCAACCTCATTTCACTGCAACTCATCCCGATGGCTACAAATTTGCCCCATCACCTGCCTGTCTTTCCTGACATTTTTACTGCTCACTATCTTGGATTTGTTTATGTTTTCCCCTTCCTCCGCTCTATCATTTCGGGTCCCATCCCCCTGCCAAATTAGTTTAAACCCTCCCTAACAGCTCTATTAAAACTTCCCGCAAGGATATTGGACCCCTTCCGGTTCAGTCGTAACCTGTCCCTTTTGAACAGGTCATATTTCCCCCAGAAGAGATCCCCATTATCCAAGAATCTGAAACCCTGCCCCCTGCACCGCTCTCTCAGCCACGCATTCATCTGCCTGATCTTACTATTCTTGCCCTCGCTCGCACGTGGCACAGGTAGCAATCCCGAGATTACTACCCTGCAGGTCCTGCTTCTCAGCTTCCTTCCTAACTCCCAGAAATCTCTCTTCAGGACCTCCTCCCTTGTCCTATCTATGTCATTGGTACCAACATGTACCAAGACAACTGGCTGCTCGCCCTCCCCCTTCAGAATATTCTGGACCCGATCCGAGACATCCCGTACCCTGGCACCTGGGAGGCAACACATCATGCGGGTATCTCTATCAGGCTCACAGAATCTCCTGTCCGTTCCCCTGACTATGGAATCCCCTATGACTACCTCTCTGTAGTTCCGATAACTACAAATTCACCTTTAAATGTTTCCTTTGCATCTCTGATTTTCGGATTTTCTCCCCATTTAGAAAATAGTCTACACATTGTTTCTGCTACCGAAGTGCATGATGATACATTATCCAACATAATATTTCATTTTCCACTTTCATGCTCATTCCGCAAGTCTGTCTAAGTCCTTCGGCATCCTATCTGTTTCAACGCTGACTGCCGCTCCACCATTCTTCTTGTCAATTTCAAACTTGGCAAAAAAGCCACCTATTCCGTCATCTAAATTACTGATACACAGCATTAAAAGAAGCGTCACCGGCACCAAACCCTGCAGAACACCGCTAGTTACTGGCAACCAACCATAAGAGGATCCTTTCATTCCCACTCACAGCCTCCTTCCAATTCACCAATGCACTAACCACGCCAGTGACTCCTAATTTGGTAAGCAGCCTCAGTTGTGGCATCGTGTCAAAGGCCTTCAGAAAGTCGAAACATACAGCATCCTCTGCATCCACTTTTTATATCTTATGTATCCTCAAAAATCTCCAACAGGTAAGATTTTCCCTTGGGAAAACCATGCTGACATTGTCCTATCTGGTCCTGTGTCGCCAAATAACTTACTTTACTCCATTGAAGTACTGCTACATCACCCTCCATTTTCTGCCTATCAAATTTCAATTTGAATTCAGCCATATTGTGATTACTGCCTCCGGTTTATTACATAACCCAGTCCAGTATAGCTGATCCCCAAGTAGGCTCAATGAAAAACTGATCTAAAGAGCCATCTCCCAGGCATTCAACAAACTCACTCCCTTGAGATCCATTTCCAACTTGATTTTCCCAATCGAACTGCATGTTCAAATCTCCCATGACAATCATAAAATTGCCCTTTTGACCTGCCTTTTTTATTTCCTGTTGTAATCTGTGGTCCACATCCCAGCTACTCTTAGGGCGCCGATGTATATCTGCCATCAGAGTCATTTTGCCCTTGCAGTTGCTTAACTCAGCCCAGAAGGATTCAAAATCTTCCGATCCTATGTCACATATTTCTACTGATTTGATGCCATACTTTACCAGCAGAGCTGCGCCACCCCCTCCGCCTTCCATCCTATCCCTCTAATACAATGTGCAGCCTTAGATATTTAGCTCCCAACTGCAGTCTTCCTTCAGCCACGGCTCGTAATGAGCACAATATCGTACCTGATCATTTGTAACCGTGAAACAGGATCATCTACCTTATTTCTTATACTCCCTGGTTTGAGATATAGCATATTGCGGACTGTATTTGATCCCATTTTTTGATTCTGCATCTCTAACGCACCTATAATCACCCTGCTGGCTGCAATTATGTCCAATCATCTGCTTACCCTTCCTGACTGCACGCTATTTTTGTTTGGTTTTTATTTTTTGCCACCGTCCTATCCTGAGTTTTTAAAGTCAACATAAATCCAATACTTAAGGTATATCAATGCCATCTGCCCAGGATAGAGGTTATCTTTGCGAAACTTTCTGGAGGAAATCACTTCAGCAATGTGGACTAAGCTGAGGTCTACCGACAGATGGAGATGGAAGAAGAGTCCAAAGTATTTCTCACTATAAATACTCACAAACGTCCTTATCGCTGTAATAGGCTTATTTGGCAGTAACATCTGCACCTGCTCTCCGGCAGAAATCTATGGGCCAGGTACTGCAAGGCTCCCAGGGAGTTAGAGACATCATGGTTACCAGTAGATATGACAATGATCATCTCCAAAGTCCATGAAACCGTTGAAACGATTAAAAGATTTGGGGCTCTGAGCACGTACATATTCTGTACACTTCTGCCAACTACCTGTCATTTAGATCATCCATTTAGAATTCAAGCGTATATGAAGTCACTATGGAAGAGAAATATCAATGCTTTACATTGTAATGGGCATTGAGGGACTAATGACTTGCTTTAAAATGAGAAATCGAAATCTATAAGCATTTATCTGTAATTAACGTACTCATGTGTGACTGAAATGGGCCCTGCAGCCGAGATACAAAAATAACTGTATCTGTACTTCCTTGTTCTGAGAATTTTTATGTTTCTGCGTTTGCGCCAGCTTGCCTGATATACCTTCGAGAACTAACACTTAGGTAAAATGTGTAGCTGCTCAACGACATTTTTTTTGCTACTTCGCTATTCGGTAGCATTGCTGGAGTTCCGCTAAAAATACTGAGAAACTGATTGCTAAGCTTTGCCTTGAAGTCGTCATGCAGAATGCAGTGGACTGCTTATGCATGGTCCTCCAAAATGTTAGACATTGTTCTCTGCAAATGCTAGACAAAGGTTCAAATAAAGAATTATCTGGTCATACAATGTCGCGAGGCACGTGACCATAGTGTCGTAAAAATCCACCTCAGGATCTCTTGTCACGTACCATTCATGTATAAATATGACCGAGATTTCTTGTATGACAGAGTCCCAAGACCCCGCTTTCAGGGGTTCGGGCTCGCTTTGATATCATGTATCAATAAAGATTATCGGAAGCAGCTTCCTTCGGGTCCGAGTATGCTAATTCCGCGACAAATTGCCGATGGGGATGTGATCATCTTTAGTATCCAAACACCTTCCAAGTCAGGAGGGAATTGTTGGACGGGTACTATTATAGCAGGATCTCTGAAAAAAGGATCCGAACGGAAAGAGGGGACCTTCCAAGTTAAGATGATCTGGCGCCCAAGCTGAAACGGGGGTGGCCGTGGGGAATTTTCAGTTGCGGGCGACCTAGCTGAAAGTGGGGGGAGGGCGACTTGTTCCGGCGTTATGGCTGAAAGAGGGACGGTCGACGGGTCCTAGTTGAAAAGGGCACTGAAATTGTAAAAGGAAGACTACCGCTTAGAAGATGAAGGAACGGAGGAGTTGCTGAGGAAACTCTAAACCGGTGAGCGCTGCAGAGAAGCTTTCGGGGAAATAAGCGGGCGCGCGGCGTAGCTGTTCTTTTTCGGACAATGGGAACTGTCTGCAGTCGGGCGTTGGGCCTTGAAATTAAGTAGGAAAACCGTGAAACGAATGAAAACTGTGAAGAAAGCTCGGCAGAAGGGAGGAGATCCCTTCTTACCCCCGGAGTCACCAGCAGGTACGGTAATTCGGGAAACAGGTAACGACCGATACGCTGTAACTTTTAGCAAAGATCTGTACGGCTGGTCGCAGGGAGAATGACCGTACGGAGGGAGTATTAAAATTGATTTGCAACAGACCTGTTGGGACGAGGTAACGAATGGAAATGGGAACCCTAAGTGTGATTTTGAGAATATGATGGGATGTTTTGGGAAATGGATGGAAGTGGCAATGAGACACCAGCCCCTTAAACAAAAGAGAAAGAAAGAAAAAGAGGAGGAGTCCCCTGTCACGAAGAGTCTCGATGAAAAGCAAGGCCCGGCACCACAAACCGCTCGGCCACCCTACCCACCCAACCCCCCCAACGATGACGGCCCCCGTACCATTACACCCCCGGATATCCCAAATGGTATCTCTCGAAAGGAGATATTCTGGTCCTAATATTCTACCAAATAGACTGATAAACGAGGTAATAGAGATGGTAGCAGCCTGGATCAGCAGAGTAACCGCACTCGGGAACAATCGGCACATCAGCTCCTGCTGAAGGAGCTGAAGACCCGCACAAGGGGCAGGCGGAGGGGAGGGCAGGGAGGTATAACTGGAAGAAGGGGTACAAACCAGACACATGTCTCAACGAATGTCCACTCACTTCTCCACCTCTCCGACAGTTCAGCCTCCAACAATAATGATAGGAGAAACAACAATATTAAAGCCATGGACGCCTGCAGAGGCCTGAGCTTTTGTAGCTGAGCTCCCTAATCGAATAAAAAGACCAACAGCGTTCCTCAGTTGGTTGGAACAAATGTGCGCAATTTATAAGCCTCTCCCGGTGGACATGCGGAGTGCTATTCAAACGTGCCTATGAATGCTCCTGGGCAGCTTTGAAAGATACATTCCAGGTTCCGTCCGGGAAGAATGCAAATTAGCGGAAAGATGATTGGCAGACACCACAGGGTAACGAATCCCTGTGTTCTTGGCTGTCCAATAGAGGGAAGGACGCCATAATGAGGGCAGCACAACGGCATAGGGACTTAGGAAAAGTGACCAGATGCTTTCAGAAGAAGGTTGAAGGAGCCCCTGATTTTATAGTTCCGTTTAAGAATACGTGAGAGGAGTATGCCGAAGTTCCCTTAGAGGAAAATGGGCCATTGGCCATCCAGACTCTGCAAAATTTAATGTTGCCCCAACAAGGCAGATTTTTAAAATGCGAGATTTGAACTGGCAGGCTATGCCTTGGTCAGAACTAGTCACTACTTTGATAAACATGGAAAGGGAGGGAATCTTCGTCGCCCCCGGGATGGCCTTCAAACGCATTAGACAAAATTTTACCTACAGCAACAGGGGAGGGGAAAAGAAAAAGGCAGGACAAAGAAAAAGAGAGTTGAAAGATCCCAGGATATGTGCCGAAGATGTGGGGAAAATGGACATTGGGCCAAAGAGTGCCGAATTTGTGCAAAGGAGGGCCGAAGTACTTCCTATAAAGAACCCACACAATCGACTGGACAAAATGAGAGAAGGGTGACCTCCTTCTCTTATAGCAAACCTTTCCCACTGGAATTGGGGTCCCAGGGGAGGTGGTGGTATAGGGAACGGTCATATCACTTTTCCAAGACACCGAAACGCAATCCATGGTAAACCTTAGAATAGGAGACACTCACTTAGTGGATACTGGCGCTACACTGTCCTCTGTACCCCCACCCTGGGATTACTCCTGAGCCAGAACAGGTTAGGAACCGCAGTGGTAGCCGGAATCCCACTGTCAGAACTCTTATCGAAGAAGTTTCCCTTGTCCCTGGGAGACACTTGTATATAAGAAACTTTGATAGCCTCCAATACTACTCCCCTGCCCCTGTTTGGACGCCAAGCTCTGTGTAGGGTAGGAACTACTACTTACTGCTCTGCTCAGGGCATGTACATGGAAGTACCCTCGCCCCGGACGCATCAGTTAACGTCCCTGTTTCTCAACCACGAGGCCAAACTCAACCCAGTATTGTAATGCTGGCAACTCGAGGGCAACCCCGACACAGTTAAGATGTGCCGGCTGCGGCCCGAACTTGAGGGGCTGGCGCCGACGGCTCGCACTGAAGCTTTCT